>NC_138771.1:73156700-73229200 GCF_965119305.1 Pelophylax lessonae | reverse complement strand
GGTATTGGGGTCCCTGGGTGTGCCATGGGGGACTGAGGTCCCCAGGTGTGCAACGGAGGAACATCAGAGTCCCCAGGTGTGACATGGAAAAACATCAGGGTCTCTAGGTATGACATGGAGGAACATCAGGTGCCCCTGGTGTGACATGGAAGATCATCAGGGTCCCTTGGTGTGGCATAGAGGGACATTAGGGTTTCCAGGTGTGACATGGAGGAATATGGGGGTCACTGTGTATGACAGCATAACATAGAGGAGCCATCAGATCAGGGTCACTGGGTATGACATAGAGGAGTTTTTAACTCCTTCCCTTTTATTTTATTTTTTTTGGGGGCGGGAGAGGGGGGGGGGGCGCAAGTAGCTGGTTTTGCCTAGGGCGTAAAATATTCTAGCACCGGCCCTGATGAGACCCCATTCCTCCCATTGACACAAATAATGGGGCATTATTCCATCTACTGACCCCCCCCCAATGAAAGAACACTATTCCTCCAATTATACCAATGATGAGACACTTTTCCTCCAATTATACCAATGATGAGACATCACTCCTCCCATTGACACAAACAATGGGACATTATTCCGTCTACTGACCCCCAATGATAGAGCACTCTTCCTTTCACTGTAATAAACAATTAGTCACTATCACTGTTGCTCCAATTCAAACCACTAATGGGGCACTATTCCTCCTATTACCACAGATGATTTGTAATTTTTTTTCTATTCCCACTAACCACCAAGCCTGAGACATTTTCTACTCCAGCTAATGCTGGGGCACTTTCTACTCCCGCTGGCCACAGTCCATTCCCTCCAAAGTCTGAAGGACAGTAAACTGGCCCTTTGTTTAGAAAGTTTTGAGAGGCAAACTGTAATAAGTTTAGGGGCATGAGTTGATGGAGAGTTTTGAAATTCCATTTGTTAGGTAGAGGTTGGATAAGCTTCCATAAAGAGATGAGTTTTTAAGGATTGCCCAAAGGCAGACAGAATAGGAGATATTTGGATGGTTTGGGGTAGGGGCCAGCCATTGACGAAGAGAATTTTATTTCCTGCAAACACAAATAGTGTTGACAGGGGTATCCCTCCCGCCGAGCCATATGCGCTCTTCCTGCGAGGGGGGAGGGGGAGGCGTCTGGGAAAAGACAGTGATTATTGCTAGCGGCTATTACAGCCACTTGCAATAATCACATGTAAAATCCAGCAGACTGTTGTACCCACGTTGATTGATTAATCAACTTGGGGGTACATTCAGCCTGCCCATACATGGTTCGAATATCGGCTAGTTCCTGCTGAACCGGCCAATATTCGAACCGTGTATGGCCAGGTTAAAGCGGAGTTCCACCCAAAAGTGGAACTTCCGCTTTAGGTATTCTAACCCCCTGACATGCTACATTTGGCATGTCATTTTTTTGGGGGGGGAGCGGGTACCTAGTTTTGACAGGTACCCGCTCCCACTTCCGCTCGGAGCGCCGTGGCGCCCTGAACGGAAGTTCTCCTCTCCCCCTCCCTCCCTGCAATCTTCTGGGACATGTCAGAGGTCCCAGAAGATTGCCGGCCAATCAAGACGCGCAGCGCGACTCGCGCATGCGCAGTGGGTACCCGGCTGTGAAGCCGCAAACTGTCACAGCCGGGTGCCCACAGCAGTGATGCCGGCGCCGAGGGAGAGGATCGAGGCTTCGGGCGGCCGCATCACTGGACCGTTGGACAGGTGAGTGAAATGGCTGGAACTCCGCTTTAAGGAAGGGAGTTTGGAATAGGGAGTTTCAGAGAAAGGGAAAAGTATTACTAAATCCTAAAGATGAGCATGGGAGAAGGTGATGAAGAATCTAGAAAACAAGGGGTCTTTGGAGGAGTCAAAAGGATGGTTTGGGTGATATTATGAGATGAGGCTGGTGATGTAGCATTGGGCAGCTTCTCAAGCTCACTGGTAGTCCCAAAACCCTAGGTTCTTTCACATAAAAATCTCTAAATTCACTAGAAGGTGGAAGCCTGTTAGAGCCCATGGCAGCTCCAACATGTATTGCTTGAGTATCTTGGTATGGGACATCACTGAGCAGTAGTGAGGTGTGGTCAGTGTATATTGCCCTTTATATGAATACATTCATTCAGCACAATTTCTTGCCCTTTCAGATTATTTTTAGTTGTTGTTGAGGTTACAGGGAACAATAATAACCTGAGATTTTTCTTTTTCATGGACACTTGCTAAAGTGGTTTTTCGTAAGCTAGTTAATGGGGCCCATGACACCGTAGATTGCCTGAAGGCAGACAGGGTAGGACATAGCTGGATGGATTGAGTTGGGAGTTCCAGAGGGAGAGAGAGGCTCTGAAGAAATCATGCAGATGAGCATGGGAGGAGGTGAAGAGGAGGCTAGAGAGCAGGATGTCTTGGGAGGAGTGAAGAGGACAGTTTGGGTGATATTTTGAGATGAAGCTGGTGATGCAGCTTTGGGCAGCTGCTCAAGCTCACAGGTAGCCCTAAAACCCTGGATTCCCTATTATACAAATCTCTGAATTTTACAAGAAAGTTTGGTGCATCCATCATATTTATTCACATTCCATTCAAGTTCACAAAGTATGAGTATGTAAGGAATATACTGGTGTATATACCCCGCGCCACGTATTTATAAATAAGTGAATTAAATAATATATATTGTGATTAAACTTTAGTGAATAAATATGTTAAAATTGTGTAGCAGCTGCTATAGTAAAAAAATGTGTGTGCAGGTAAGTAGTCTAAAAGGCTACCTATAGCGCTTGCTTTAACCACTTTACCACTAGAGCATTTTGCTGTCTTACGTCTGGGCCACTTTTTGCGATTCGGCGCTGTGCGACTTTAACTGACAATTGCGCGGTCATGCGACGCCGTACCCAAACGAAATTTACGTCCTTTTTTTCCCACAAACAGAGCTTTCTTTTGGTGGTATTTGATCACCTGTGCGATTTTTACTTTTAATTTTAACTAAACAAAAAAAGAGCGTTTATTTTGAAAAAATTCAAAATGAAATTTCCCCCCCAAAAAGATGTAAAAACCAATTTTTTTTTAAATTTTTGGCCAATTTGTTTTCTGCTACCCATGTTTGGTAAAAAAAAAATCGCAATAAGCGTATTTTGATTGGTTTGCGCAAAAGTTATTGCGTTTACTAACAAAGGGAAAGATTTATGTCATTTTTGGTGTTTTTTTTTTTAACGAGTAATGGCGGCGATCTTTTTTTGCGGGACTGCGACATTGCGGCGGACAGATCGGACCCTTGACTGACATTTTTGACACTTTTGGGGGTACCAGTGACATTACTGCAGTAATCAGTGCTATAAATATGCACTGTTACTGTAAAAATGACACTGGCAGGGAAGGGGTTCATTTTATTGGAGAGGGAGGGGTTAATGTATGCCTGGTGCTTACTGACGTGTGTGGGGGGAGGTGACTGTATGAGACAGGGACAGATCGGATTTCCAGCTATGCTGAACACTCCGATCTGTCACTCCCTGTCACTGAGGAGATCCACCCGCTCTGTTTACACAGGCGGGCGGATCTCCAAACTGGATACCCCGACAATCGCCGCTGCTCCTCCCCTGGCCCGACTCCCACTGTGAATGAAAACAGCGGGAGCGCGCCTACAGGGGGAGGAGTCTGGCGACGTAGGTCTACGTCGTCAGACCTACAAGAGCCACTTTGCCGCAGTAGTACTACGGTACTCAGCGGTAAAGTGGTTAAAAGGTTATAGTAAACTTCATAAAATAAATAAGTATATAAAGTAATAAATTAATAACTCATATTCCATAAAACATTATTACATATAAAGTCCAAAATTTAAGAAGTGTCCAATATAAATGTAAGGTGAATCCTTAGTGCAAAAAAATTCCAAATAAAAGTTCCAATAAATGTGCAATATAGTGAGTCCTTTGTGCAAACTTCTTAAAAAAATTGCAAGTGCTCAGCACGATGGTTAATCTATCCACTCAGTAGTGATCCTGTGACAAAGGTAAGATTCAATCACTTACCAGACGTTGTGGGTCATGTGTGCCTTATAGCACCATGACCTATCAAGCTTATATAGCCTTCCAGGCTAAGAGATCTTTTTGGCTTGCTTCAAACGGATAAGGTGATAGGGTTCCCCTCTGTCTCCTCTCCCCTCTCGCCAGAAAAGATATGCAAAAAAAATGGAGCTCAAAATAGTGTGATATCCTTTTAAGACTTTTATTCCCAATTGGGCAAAAAAAGATTTTACATGCAGATAAAGTCAAACACAAAAATAGTAGAATAAAAAGCAAATAACGGAGTCGGGGTAAAATCCTCCCGAATGCAGCCCTGGTATGACCGCTTGTGATCGTGTGTTACGGCGCATGCCGATCAGCGTGGAAGCTAGCAGGAGAACTTCTGGCTTGCGTTCCACCTTTAGCACACGTCACCACGCTGTGCGTTCCAAACTGACGCGTTTCGTCACTTCCGAAGACGTGTCCGGAAGTGACGAAACGCATCAGAAATTTTGGACTTTATATGTAATAATGTTTTATGGAATATGAGTTATTAATTTATTACTTTATATACTTATTTATTTTATGAAGTTTACTATAACCTTTTAAAACAAGCGCTATAGGTAGCCTTTTAAACTATGAGTATGGCTTAATTATCATGGTGGTTGATTTCAATGACTAGTGTTGAGGTGCAGTCAGTGTATATTGCCCTTAATATACATAAATTCATTCAACACAATTTCTTCCCTTTTTTGATTACCTCTTTGTGTTGTTAAGGTTACAGGGAGTGATAATAACTTGAAAATACAATTATCTTTTCCATTGACACTTGCTAAAATGGTATTTCCAAGGACCATGACACAGTAGAGTCTCTTATTGAGATGTGTGTTAAATTATAGGAAAAAAAAACATTTTTTAATTTCGAATGCCTATGATATGCCATTATGTAGCCCATCAAGACTAGAGAAAATAAAGGAGGTTTATCTATCGACAGACATCTTCTGTTGGCCATTTATGTCATATTATAACCTTGTTTAGGAACGCTGCTTTATTTCACCACCAAGGCCCTCTTCCCTCTGTATATGTAAAATACACTCTTGCCAGAAAAAGACTCTTTTTTAGTATAGAGTGGATGAATGGAGATCTCAGCAGCACATGTTCTTTACGGTGTGAAGAGAGCACCTGTGCATTTACTGGCTCTTGTCTCTCGGCTGAATGCATAGACAAAGCACAAATTCACTTTAAACTGGGATACAAAATCAGCTGTATGCCAGGACTGTGGCAATGACTAAATTAAAGAGGCTGTGAGAAAATAAACCCACAATATGGGTTTTTTAATCAATGGGTTTAGCTCCTTTACTATGCAGAATTTATGTCAGCTAGGCCAAGTCCTTTACATATATATTTACATTTTTGCTTAGACCCGACTTCATCTTCCTATGTAAGCAAGCCCTATTTATGTATAGGGCCTTTGCTATAAGATTTACTTTATCTTTACATAGTTACATAGTAGTTGAGGTTGCAGAGGCGTAACTAGAACCTTCAGGGCCCCGGTGCAAGAAACCATGAAGGGCCCCCCGGACCACTTCCCTTCAAGCCTGAGTCTCTTCCCACTGATCCTGGGGCCCTTTACTGTCATTGCGAGGCCCTTTATTATGGTCCTGCAGGGGGACCCTTTCACAAGTTCTGCAGTGGGCCCCCTTCCTGCCATCTTGGGGCTTCCCCACGGTGGTGGAATGCCAGGGCCCGGTCGCAAGTGTGACCTTTGCGATCCTGAAAGTTCACCCACTGGTGTCAGTAGTTTTTATTTTTTGGTATTTTAATTGTATTATTTTTTATCTTTTATTTTTTTACAATGTCACTGACTATGACTCTGTCCATTCATAAAAGGAAGGAGATTGTAAATTACATATTTACCGACCCCTTCCTGGTTCTCTATTGTGACACATCCTCTGCAGCAGCCGGCAGGAGAGGGGAGAGAGCACAGTGGGGGGGGGGGTTCCAGGGGAGCACACAGGGGCCCAGAAACACCTGAACACAAGTGAACTGGATAGGAGGAGTGGTGGGGGAAGTATACAGATGAACCAATCTCCTCCATTTTCCTCCTGCAGCAACAGGAGTAAAAAGGAGGACAGTGATTTCTCTACATGCTGCCCCCGCCGCCCCTCCTCTTCAGGTGAACAGGGGAGCCATACGGGCCCCCTGGAGAATGGGGCCCGGTTGCAATTGCAACCCCTGCAACCCCTGTAGTTACGCCCCTGTGAGGTTGAATAAAGACAATAGTCCATCCAGTTCAAACTGTTTAGGTGTGTGTGGCCGTAATCATCTCTCATACCCCTGAATGTTCTGATTCTTGAGATGTAATGTCCAAGAGTCTTTTGAAAGTAGCCATACTTCCCGCAGAAACTACCTCTTGTGGTAGAGAATTCTACAATCTTGTAGCCCTAACAGTAAAGAACCCCCTGCGTTGCCTGAGGTTAAAACGCTTCTCCTCTAATCGCATTGTATGTCCTCACGCCCTCATGCAATCCTTGCAACTGAATAGCTTTTTTTCTATGCTGAGATCACCATTGAGGTATTTGTAAATTGCTATCATGTCCCCTCTCAGGCGTCTCTTTTTCAGGGAGAATAAATTAAGGGATTGTAGACGCTCTTCATAATTAAGGTCCTCCAATCCCCTAATTAGTTTAGTTGCCCTTCTCTGGACTCTCTCCAGCTCCAACACATCCCTCCTGAGGACTGGCGACCAGAACTGGACAGAATACTCCAGATGCGGTCGGACTAGAGTTTTTATAAAGTGGTAACATGTAAATACTTACTTACAAAAGTCCTTAGGATTTTATCTAATAACATTATAAATATTCATAAAAATAGTAAAAATTTTCAATTACTGCCTACAAGTGAAATTTTTCAAATATTTAGCAAAATTAATCAAATATTTGGTTTCTTGACCTGCTTTTTCTTTGTTCTGGTATAGTGTTTCTCAATCTTTTTTTTTTTTTTTCAGTCACTGCACCATTTCAAAGTATGCAAAGTCTTGAGACACCCCGCCTAATAATGTAAAAAAAATCGAAATGTTACTTATCAATGGGAAGCCTGAGCCTGGGAAAATGCACACAACTGCTTTGATGAAAATACGTTTGCATCAGAAGCCTCCCTTCACATTACAGGTCCTCTCATCACATTAGAGGCCCTCCATTACTTCAAAGCTCCTGTTCACATCAGAGCTCCCCATCAAATCAGTGTCCTCTCATGACAAGGTCCCCCTATAATGGAGTTCCTCCATTACATCAGAGTCTTCCCATCACTATGGGCCCTCCAATCACACAGTTCCCCAATCGCAAAGTCCCCCAATGACATAAAACCCCCTTTTCACACAACCTTTTGGCTCCAGTAGCGATGCAGAGGGTGGGAGGTGGAGTAGGTCTTAAGGAGGCGGACTTCCGTCCTCTCCTTAAAACTTGGGGGTGGCTCTGCATGCCACCTGCACTGGATCAGCATCATGTGTTGCCATGGTGCAGGTCAGCCAGCCGCTAACACCAAAGCAACAAATGCTACTGTTCTCCCTGCCATAGAGAACCATTGGCAGTTATGGTGCTGGCAGCCAGCCAGTGCCATCTTAAGAGCATTAAAAGGCCCCCGGGCAATGCAGTGCACTGGGGCCCCACCTACACAATCACCCATGAGAATAAAAATGCAAATTATCCATAAAGCTATTATTTATTGCTACAGCAGTGCCAGGCTAATGACAGCTTCCAAGTTCGGGGGCTGGGTCCGGTGAACACACACGGACGGGAGTCAGACTCGACTGTCCTGTGTGTGCCTGTTCCTGTGGAGGCAGAGAGGCATTCCTGCAGTTGTGGGCTCCCCCTCCATGGCCCAGGTAGCCTGACAGCAGCGCAGGGCCGAAAGGAGCTTGCCACCTGCTAAGTTTGGCGGCGGGATGCACATGGGAATCGGGAATAATGCTTGGCTGGCGCTGGGTCCGTGGGCAGGTGGGGCCCCCCCGGACAACTGCCCAGCATGCCCATTCGGTAAGATGGCCCTGCAGCCAGCCCAACCCTGCGCCATGTCAAATCATGGCACTGATAAAGGGCAAACTGGGTGCTATGCTTGCTGCAAACCCAAATCCAAACAGAACTCCAATACTTTTCCAAGATATATAATTTACAGTGATACCGCACAAAGATAGTGATATTTTTTTTATTTGTACTAAGAGTTAAATTTTCATGAGAAGCTTTTATAGTATACTCCCCTTCTTTTAAGGTCCAAGAAGAAAGAGGTATACCCTTCAATTTGTCCAGTCTATGCCGCTCTACCTTTTCTAAGCAAGATGGCACTATGAACACATCAGCATTTTTGTTTATATAATATGTACAATATGTGACCAGATGAAAAAAATGTCTCTTTATATCATCTATTAAAGGTGTATGTGGGCACAGATGTCCTCAGAGAGCCTCCTGTAGCTTCTACCATGCCTCCCTTTTAAAAGCAATTGTCATCATTATATGACGCTCTCTGCATCAGGTTGTGTGAATCACTCATCTAATATAATAAAACATAGCTAAAGTTGAATTTATGATGCAATGTAATTAAATTAATAGCATATCTTAGCCAGACCTGGATTCACAGGAAGGCTAATCATGCCTGCTGTCAGGTAGGCAGAGATGAAGGGACATTGCTTTGTGAAGTTTGCATATGCTTCACTCTTTTTGGTTTACTTTTATACGTATAATAAAGTGGACCTTCATCCATGAAAAGCAATTCCTGCCATCTCCCTCTTAAACAGTTACAGTAAATACCTTATTTTAGTCTTGCAGAGTTACAGTTCTTGAATCCTCACCTAGGCGAGGATGACGTGGGTCCAACCATCCACTGCCTCCTGGGGAATATGTACATCACATCCCAGAAGGCAGTGTTTTAGCGTGAGATCCTGTGCATGCGCAGACACACCATAGTCAAAAAGACAGGTTCTATAGAATGACTGGTGTTTTTTAGAGGGGTACTTACCAGGGATTTGAAATTAGCTAGGCAGGGTGGTTGTATTTGAGTTTGCAATTTACAAGAAAATGAACTTTACGCTTTAGTACATAACCATGTACTAAAATTATTTAACCACTTTACCACCGGAGGATTTTGCTGTCTTACGTCTGGGCCACTTTTTGCGATTCGGCACTGTGCGAATTTAACTGACAATTGCGCGGTCGTGCGAGGTCATACCCAAACAAAATTTACGTCCTTTTTTTCCCACAAACAGAGCTTTCTTTTGGTGGTATTCGATCACCTGTGCAATTTTTACTTTTTGCGCTATAAACAAAAAAAGAGCATACATTTTGAAAAAATAACAATATTTTTCAAATTTTTTTATATGAAATTCCCCCCCAAAAAAATGTAAAAATCAAATTTTTTTAAAATTTTTGGCCAATTTGTTTTCTGCTACCTATGTTTGGTAAAAAAAAATCACAATAAACATATTTTGATTGGTTTGCGCAAAAGTTATTGCGTTTACTAACTAAGGGAAAGATTTCTGTAATTTTTGGTGGTTTTTTTTTAACGAGTAATGGCGGCGATCTGCGTTTTTTTTTTTTTTTTTGCGGGACTGCGACATTGCGGCAGGCAGATCGGACCCTTGACTGACATTTTTGACACTTTTGGGGGTACCAGTGACATTACTGCAGTAATCAGTGCTATATATATGCACTGTTACTGTAAAAATGACACTGGCAGGAAGGGGTTAATTTTATTGGAGAGGGAGGGGTTAATGTATGCCTGGTGCTTACTAACGTGTGGGGGGAGGTGACTGTGTGACACAAGGACAGATCGAGGGTTAAGCTATGCTGAACCCTGCCTGTCACTTAGGAGATCCGCCCGCTTGTGTTTACACAAGCAGGCGGATCTCCACACTCGATCCCCCGACGATCCTCCCCTGGCCCGACTCCCGCTGTGACTGAACACAGCGGGAGCGTGCCTCCGGTGGCGCGCGCGCCGCCGAGAAAGGGGAATGTCTGGTGACGTAGTACTACGTCGCCAGACGTTATCGAGCCCCTATGCCACAGTACTGCTCTAGTGAGCGGTCGGCAAGTGGTTAAAGCAGTTGTAAAGGTACATATTTTTTCTTTAAATAACAAACATAGTATACTTACCTGCTCTGTGCAATGGTATTGTTTGAAGCCCTAAACCTACTATTCTGGGGTCCCCCGCCAGCGCTCCAGGTTTCTCCTCTTCTGTTAATCAGAAGCTTTGTGCTTGCTATGGGGGTAGACATTTGGGCTTGAGCTCAAGCTGGGTTGTGTGCATCTATTGACTCGCACAGCGTGGCTCAGCCCTGCCCTTCCACCTTTGCTCATAGGATTTGAATGGCAGCAGTGGGGGCAAGTGGCTCCCACTCCTGCCTCCATGTCCTGTGAAGAAAGAGAGAGTGGAGAAGAGCTGCTGCTCTCGGGCGCAACGCTATTATCATCCAAAAAGAGTAGTTGATGCTTGAAACAGACTTCCAACAGGTAGTGAGTCATCAAACATGTGAAACAGTAAAACCTCGCGCTTATGGTGTAACTAGATAAATAAATAAATATATATAAATATAAAGTGTCCGTGCAATTGATAGCTGCTAGCTGCAAATTAAAGTGCATGTGCCTTTAAATGAATGTGAAACCAGTGTTGCAGCGCTGCTCATTATTTTCCAAATTAAATTAAATACTTAAATGTACAAAACATATAGGTTAGTGCAAATGCGCAAACATGTGCCAATACAGAATGTGCAAATCTCACAAAAATAATCAATGATTACCATTAGGGGGGAGAGCACCCACATTGATGTACACAGCGGAGCACAATCATCTATTTGCACTTTGATGGACATTATTATATGGACTTTTTTAATCCAACAGTCATATCATTTCAAGCATAAATGCATATGATTATTCATTGATTATTTTTGTGAGATTTGCACATTCTGTATTGGCACATGTTTGCAAATTTGCACTAACTTATATGTTTTGTACATTTAAGTATTTAATTTAATTTGGAAAATAATGAGCAGCGCTGCAACACTGGTTTCACAGTCATCAAACATGCTTGGGCAAACACAGATCTATACTCGAAAGCTAAAAGTAAAAAAAAAAAAATGGGGCACACATGACGGACCACTTGGTCTTTTTTCTGCCATTGTCACTCTTCTATGTTTTTATACTTGTAACCGTGAACATTTATCCAATATGAGTGTATAATTTATGATCTATTTTATCCAACAAAAAAGGAGTACATGTACCAACATACAATATCTTTGGCCACATTGAGACCTTTGAAGCAGTACTAATAAGTATTTTTTTTTTTCATTACTCTATTTTAGAACTTTGAGTAAATTTGTGTACAGTAGAACCACCAATCAATTATAATAAATAATCGGTTAGAGAAAATCAGCTGATAATTACAGAACTGGAGGATTCGGCATGGCTTGTTGTCTGAATCACCTCTTTCTTATCTGCCCATTATACAGGGAAGCAGAGCTAGAGTTGCTCAAGTAAACTTCCTGCTATACCTTTTGTGTACTTTGTAATTGGGACACAGCCTGCAATGTTTGAAGGATGCCTCGCTCATTGGCAAAGAATGCATTTATATAGAAGAATGAAGTTCATTTGAATCTTCTTTCCTTGAGGACATTGTGTAACTGTTCTATTTCCTTGAATAAATACAGCTGGCATCATAATTACCTCTTAAAAATACTAAATGACAAATAATGGATTAGGATGAAGAGGTATTGGTTTCTTGCTGTGCCGAAATCTGGAGAAGTGATCAAATGTACATTTAGCTATATTTTTAAAGCGGAGTTCCGGACGCAAAATCGTCACAATAGTTTTTGTGCCATCCGCTTCCTTAGTGTCACCTAAAAAACAATTGGATTTTCCCGATTTTTTTTTTTTTTACTTAACTTGTTTCAGAAGAAAATATACTTACCTTCCTTCCACTTCCTCCCTCTGCGGCCGCGGCCCGCGCCGTCACTTCCTGTCCTGCAATGGGTCCTGGGAGCTCTTACTCATCACTCCCAGGAGGCAATGGGCAGTGACGTAGGCGGCTGGCCGCTCCTCTCATCGCGTTATTTGCAAACAGGACATGACACGATGATAGGCGTCCCTATGGAAACCCTTACTATGCCGATCGCATAGTACTGGGCATGCGCGAGATTTCGCGCTGCATTCATCTGCCCCATCCAGCAAGAACCAGGAAGCAGGGCATACATTTTCATACTGCGGCTTCGGGTGACCACAACAAAGATGGCGGCGCTCAGCAAACTATTTCTAAAGTAAGATTTTATGATTGCAAATCACTTATTAAACTGTGTAAAACCGGATTAGCGGATGTATGAAGAGCGGTGGATCACTATTTGGGAAGTATTTAAAAAAAAAAAAAAAAAAATTATTGTGTGGCCGGAACTCCGCTTTAAGTACAATGGAAGTGGACGCAAAACCTTGAGTCTTGAATGGCCCTATAAAACTATAGTGTCAGTAGAAACTGTATAGAACAGGGGTCGCCAAACCTTCCAAACACATGGCCAGTTTACAGTCCATCAGACCATAGGGGGGGGGGGGGGGCAGTGGGAGTATAAAATGTTCCGGCATTAGTGAAAGTAAGCAATGCCTCAGGCTTGGTGTTCAGTGGGAGTAAAACCATTACATAGCAGCTGTGGTAAAAAAGAGGAGGAATAGTGCCCCATCATTGGTATTAGTTGGAGGAATAGTGCCCCATCATTGGTATTAGTTGGAGGAATAGTGCCCCATCATTGGTATTAGTTGGAGGAATAGTGCCCCATCATTGGTATTAGTTGGAGGAATAGTGCCCCATCATTGGTATTAGTTGGAGTAATAGTGCCCCATCATTGGTATTGGAAGAATAGTACTCCATCATTGGTATTAGTTGGAGGAATAGTGCCCCATCATTGGTATTAGTTGGAGGTATAGCGCCCGATCATAGGTATTAGTTGGAGGAATAGTGCCCCATCATTGGTATTAGTTGGAGGAATAGTGCCCCGTCACTGGTATTAGTTGGAGGAATAGTGCCCCATCATTGGTATTGGAAGAATAGTACTCCATCATTGGTATTAGTTAGAGGAATAGTGCCCCATCATTGGTATTGGAAGAATAGTACTCCATCATTGGTATTAGTTGAAGGTGTCCCAATCATAGGTATTAGTTAGAGGAATAGTGCGCGATCGTTGGTATTAGTTGGAGGAATAGTGCCCCATTTTTGGTATTAGTTGGAGGTATAGTGCCCCATCATTGGTATTAATTGAAGGAATAGTGCCCCATCATTGGTATTAGTTGGAGGTGTCCCAATCATAGGTATTAGTTAGAGGAATAGTGCGCGATCGTTGGTATTAGTTGGAGGAATAGTACCCCATTTTTTGGTATCAGTGGGAGGGAGGGTGCTCCATTGTTGGCATCAATGGCAGGAATCATGCCCCATTGTTGGTTTCCAGCAGTGGGAGGAATAGTGCCCCTAAGGGCTGGATAAAAGCAAGCAAAGGGCTACCCACAGGCTGAAGTTTGGAGACCACTGATATAGAACAACCATACTATCTGAAATAAAAATACACTGAGTAGATTTACTAAAACTGGCGCACTCAGAATCTGGTGCACCTTTTCATGGTAGCCAATCAATTTCTAACTTCAGCTTGTCTAGGTAAGCTTTGACAATAAAACCTGGAAGCTTATTGGTTTCTATGCAGAGCTGCACCAGATTTTGCACTCTCTAGTTTTAATAAATAACCCTCACTATGTTTTGCTTTAAAATTACAAATAATAGGGAACATGCCTACATAGGAAAATACTTTTTAAATTCTTTGTTGCTTCTCAGTGCTGCTGATTTCCTGCAACATTTGGCAACAGGGGGGCATGACTGTATAATGTATGTTGAAATGGCCACTTGTAAACTCCATTAGAAGCTAGTGTGACAGGGAAACAACGCAGGAGAACAATCGGGAGATGGTGACAGACCGTTGTCACCCTATAGCAGGAAGTGCCCGAACAAGGACCTTCATAGCTGAATCACCAGGGATTATTTTCATTAAAAGCTCCTGATTTAGAAATATTAAAATTTACATTTGACACACTCTATGAGGTTTCGGTGATTGGGTTTACACATGTAGCAGGTTTCTCAGGCATTGAGCCTGATGTGGGTCTGCCATTGTTACCGGTTACCGCTCCAGCCCATGTGAGCTGCGACCCTGGGTGTGAGAACTGAGACATGGACAACTCCGGCATCTTGGTTTTGTTGTTTTATTGGATTTAAGGGGATGGGAGAAGGGAATGGGTGGGATACTCTTTTAGGCTCAACTAAGTACAACTTGGGACTGTCTCAGCAAAAATGTCTGTTAACGCTGTCTTGACGCCAGCCGACGCTCACTGACGCTTAGTACACACTGTAACTTGAAAGAAGTGCTAGATCCTTGACTTGGAGTCCAGAAGATCCAGCACTGTAGAATAATGAGCTTCTGACGCTACTGTACTGCAGAGTCACTTACTACTTCCTCCAGCCTTGCACTGGCTTGAGGTAGATTTGCTGTGAATTCTTGTATGGCTGCAACTCTCAACTAAGACACTGTACACTGTCTCTTCAGGGCCCGAACTGCTGGTGCCCCCTTGTAACTCTTCAGGGTCCCCTGACTAACTACCCCTTCTGTCACTTCAGGGTCCTCAACCTAGGTACCCCCTTTCAGCTAGCTGAAGCCTGGATCCTAGAACCTCCTCTGGAGCGGTCCCCTCTACCACTTCAGGCAGACCCCCAGGGGCAATCCTCAGTACTCACGACCTGTGTAGGCTTTCCTGGGACTGAACCCCTCTCTCTCCCCGCTGGTTCTCGGCACACCGGATCCCCTCAGCTCAACTCTGCACTCTCTGGATTCTCAGGCAACACCCCGAGACATCCGCTTCCTCAAACAGGAGGAGAGACAGCCGTTCTCTCCCTCCTGGGACTCTGCTCCCGCCAAAGACACCAAACCACGCACTTCCCTCAAGCTTATACCCACTCCCAGAATCCCTTGCGGCATAATCTGCCTTCTGGGGTAGTTACAAGCCTGGATGTGTCCCCTGATTGGGTTTCCTCCACTGCCCTATGAGAAGCCTCTCACAGGAACCAGTGGGGAGACTCCCTCTCAGCAGGCACACCTGGAAGCCATGACACCCTGACAAAAAGAAATCATGGCCCTGCTGTTAGGCAGACAAGGCCCACTATACATTTGCCTAGAACCCACCTGTAGGGTGCTACACACATAAACTTCAGTTTCTAATTTGTAGTTTGCTTCTTCTTGTGATTACCTGTACTTGTGTAGCATTGTGTATGAATATGAACTAAGAGACCTAGATTAGTGACCCAGTTTGGATTTTAAGCAGTGTTATCTAGCAGGTCTGTCACATTTTTAGCCAAGAATCCACTCCCTGCTTTATTACATTTTTTTATTACCAGCATGCTGACAGTTTTATTAATAACTTCTGTCTTCTCTCTCATAAAGGGTTCAGGAGCTACATTGCCATCACCTGTGATCACTTTCCAGGGGAACCAGGGGGTAAGTAACCTGTATCAGGTTGTACTGATTTTATTAAATGTATATGTGCAAGAACCTAGACTGTCAATGTTGTATATCAGTGGTCTCCAAACTGTGGCCCGGGGGCCGGATGTGGCCTGTTGCTTGCTTTTTTCTGGCCCTTGGGACACTATTTCTTTTAATGACACCAATGAAGGGCACAATTCCTCCTAATGACACCATCGATGTGGCAGAGTTACTTCCAATGACACCAACATTGGGGCCCAATAACACCAATGATGGGGCACCATTTCCCCCAATGACACTAATGATGAGGCACAATTCTAACCAATGACACTAGTGATGGGGCACAGTTACTTCCAATGACACCAACACTGGGGCTCAATAACACCAATGATGGGGCACAATTCCAACCAATGACACTAGTGATGGGGCACAATTCTAACCAATGACACGTGATGGGGCACAGTTACTTCCAATGACACCAACATTGGGGATCAATAACACCAATGATGGGGCACAATTCTAACCAATGACACGTGATGGGGCACAGTTACTTCCAATGACACCAACATTGGGGCCCAATAACACCAATGACACCCTGCTAGTGTCATTAGTACAGTAACAGTGCATATTTTTTAGCACTGATTACTGTAGTAATGTCACTGGTCCCCCCAAAAGTGTCAAAAATGTCAGTTAAGGGTCCGATCTGTCCACCGCAATGTTGCAGTCCCACTAAAAAATGCTAATCGCTGCCATTACTAGTAAAAATAAATAAATAAATAAACAAACAAAAAGGACATAAATCTTTCCCCTAGTTTGTAGACGCAATAACTTTTGCGCAAACCAATAGGTCAATATACACCTATTGGTTATGATTATGTAGCAGAATACAAATTGGCCTAAAATCATGAAAAGATTAGATTTTTAAATTTTTTTAATTGGAAATGTTATATAGCAGAAAGTAAAAAATATATATTTTTTTTCAGAATTGTCGCTCTTTTTTTGTTTATAGCGCAAAAAAAAAAAAAATTGCAGAGGTGATCAAATACCACCAAAAGAAACCTCTATTTGTGGGGGAAAAAAGACATCAGTTTTATTAGGGTACAGTGTCGCACGACTGCGCAATTGTCAGTTAGAATAACGCAGTGTCGTATCGCAAAAAATGGCCTGGTCATTAAAGCAGAGTTCCACTCAAAAGTGGAACTTCAGCTTTAAGTGGTCCTGACCCCCTGACATGCCACATTTTGCATGTCCTTTTTTTTGGGGGGGGGGGAGCGGGTACCTAGGCGGCTCGGGCGGAAGTTCTCCTCTGCCCCTCCCACCCTGCAATCTTCTGGGACACATCAGAGGTCCCAGAAGATTGGCTGTCCTTTCAGCACACGCAGCGTGACTCGCGCATGCGCATTGCACACCCGGCTGTGACAGCTTGCGGCTTCACCCACACCAGAGATGCCGGCGCCACGGGGAGAAGATGGAGAGAACCGAGGATCGCTGGACCGTGGAACAGGTGAGTGTGTGCTTATTAAAAGTCAGCAGCTACACTTTTTGTAGCTGCTGGCTGTTAATAAACACGAAAACGTCTGGAACTCGGCTTTAAGGGGTAAAACCTTCCGGTCCAGAAGTGGTAAAGAAAGCACTTTACATTGAAATGCACTTAAATGTACCCTTCTCCATTAAGCTTAACATGTTGACCTATAAAAAAAAAAAAGTGGTATATAAGCACTTTCCAATTTACTTTTACCCCAGCTAATAATGACCTTTGGTTCAATCTAGTTCTTTGGGCTGGAACTGGAGCTTTGGGCAAGTTGACTCGTCTAGTAGGTGGCCTAAATGGCTTGCTGTGTCATGACTATTGATATTTATATATCTTCTAACTTGTAATTATTTTACACTTGTAATTACCAGTCAGTAAAATTACTAAAGATGAGCTTCCCTTTGGCTTGCTTGGTGAGTGTTTTTATTAAATTGGGTTTTAATAATCCCATAGCCAATGTTGTAACCCAGGCATTTGGTTTCCTCCAGCCCAATAGCGCATTTCTGTGGATTTAGGGTGAAGATGGCTTCAAGTAAAGCATCTATCCCGGGATTTTCTGACAGGCTCCTGCTGTGTACAATCACAGTGGAAGCCGGCCAGGGAGCGCACATGCGCGCGCCCTAAACCTTGAAGTAGGCAGTGACGGGCATTTTCTAAGCCAAAGGGCAGTGTCCTACATTGGAAGCAGAGATGTATAGTAACTAAGTAGAACTACTTCACTACTGTACTTAAGTACCGAAAGGCGGTATCTGTACTTTCCTATAGTAGAATTTTTTTCTCCTACTTCCACTTTTACTTCACTACATTTTTTAGATGATTTCAATACTTCTACTCCGATATATTTTTTTTTTTGTGCTGCATAGTTACTCGTTACAATTATAAAAATTACCACTGCCAGAACAGTAGATGGCAGGTTTCATGAAGCTCAAACCATGTGTATTATCAGCGCATACGAAAATAAATGCTACTGTATGTATAAATAAAAGCTGCATTTGAAATAATAAAAAACAATATAATGTTCAAACTTTTGACTTCTTTCTTTAATAACTACATAACACAGTACTTGTACTTTTACTTTCAGTACTTGAGTAGCAAAATTTTTTAAAAAACTACTTGCAATACTTAAGTACAAAAAATGTTGAATACTTTAGTACTTCTACTCAAGTCACTTTTTGATCGAGCACTTCTACTTTTACTCAAGTATGGGTTTCGAGTACTTTATACAACTCTGATTGGAAGGAGCCCTCTGGTGTTACAAATGCTGTTTTTTTTCCTAGATGTCACCAGCCGGAGGTATCTGCCAGTAACTCTGTGAAATCTAAGGTCATAATGTACTTTAGGCTGTACCCAGCAGTGTTAATTTCGTAGACGAAAATGTTTTCGTCGACTAAATTAACACAATTTTAGTCGACTAAAATACAACGAAAACAATTCAGATGACTAAAATACGACTAAAACTAAAATGGCATTTTAGTCATAAGACTAAAATACAACTAAAACTAAAACAATTCAGATGACTAAAATATGACTAAAACTAAAATGGCATTTTAGTTATAAGACTAAAATACGACTAAAACTAAAATGGCATTTTATTCATAAGACTATAACTAAAACTAAATTGAAAATTGACATCATCAAAATGAACACTCCTCTGCTGGCCATTTCTAAATCGGCAACACAATTCCATCCAGAGCATGTAATAATAGCACATTAAAGTTTAAACATGTATTGCACCACCGTATACGCATAAGTAAGGGGCATCTACTAAGCTGCTGAAAACTAAACAATTAAGAAAAAGGCTTTTCTTATGTTTTTTCCCTAATATTTAATGTTGGAAATATATTCAGGTAATATGTGCAATGACATTACAGCCAATGGCGTTTACAGTTTTTTGGGTTTTTTGTATTTTAAAGTTACACTTCGGTTTGTCAAAAAGCAATATTTCTGTTTGTTTATGAAACTTGGTTTTATTTATAAAGATGTTATATATCTCAATGGCTAAATCTGTGTCTGTAGTGTGTGTTCAAACCTTATAATAACATATTTCCTTGCAAAAAAAACAAAAACATATTATTCGATTTTTACTCCAGGAGTATACAATTCATTTGGAAATACTAGAGAAATGTTTAAATAATGCATTACAATTAACCTAAACCTATTCGATTTGTAGTTGACTAAAATGTATGAGATTTTAGTCGACTAAAATGTGACTAAAACTATAACAACTCAGATGACTAAAATACGACTAAAACTAAAATCACATTTCAGTCAAATAACTATAACTAAAATGAAATCGAAATTTGCTGCCAAAATTAACACTGGTACCCAGTCACTCAATGAGCTCATCAATTCTAGTCTAGGTATGGGACATGTGTCAAGTTTGGTTTCTGCATTGAGTTTCCAATGCTATCACATAGAAGGATTGTTAGCCCCCTTGTGATGGCAATAAAAAATAAAAACAAATAAAGTACTCACTGGGGGGAAGGAACCTCTGGGTGAGTCTAGGATGGAAAAGGACCTGGGGGTACTGGTGGACAACAGGCTTGGCAGTGGCATGCAATGCCAAGCCGCTGCAAGCAAAGCCAACAAAATACTGGGATGTATAAAAAAGGGGATTCACTCCAGAAATAAAGAGATTATTCTCCCGCTCTACAAGACTCTGGTCCGGCCACATCTGGAGTATGCTGTCCAGTTCTGGGCACCGGTCCTCAGGAAGGATGTGCTGGAACTGGAAAGAGTCCAGAGAAGGGCAACAAAAATAATTGGGGGAATGGAGGACATCAGCTATGAGGAAAGACTACAAGCACTGAACCTATTCTCTCTGGAGAAGAGACGCTTGAGGGGGGATATGATATCAATGTACAAATACTGTACTGGCGACCCTAGCATAAGGAACAAACTTTTTAGAGAAAGGCGATACAATAAGACACGGGGCCACTCACTAAAACTAGAGGAAAGGCGGTTTAACCTTAAAATACGTAAGGGGTTCTTCACTGTCATATCAGCAGGGAGCATCGATAATTTAAAAAAACTATTAGATGGGCACCTTAACCTCTTAAGCCCCGGAGGATTTGGCTGCTAAAAGACCAGGGGGTATTTTGCGATTCGGCACTGCGTGAATTTAACGGACAATTGCGCGGTCATGCGACGCTGTACCTAAACGAATTTGACGTCCTTTTTTTCCCACAAACAGAGCTTTCTTTTGGTGGTATTTGATCACCTGTGCGATTTTTTGATCACGCGCTATAAACAAAAAAAGAGCGTCAATTTTGCAAAAATAACAATATTTTTCACATTTTTTTATATGAAATTCCCCAAAAAAAAAAGTAAAAATCAAAATTTTTTAACATTTTCGGCCAATTTGTTTTATGCTACCTATGTTTGGTAAAAAAAAATTGCAAAAATTTTAAATGGTTGGCGCAAAAGTTATCGGGTTTACTAACAAAGGGAAAGATTTTTGTCATTTTTGTTGTTTTTTTTAACGCGTAATGGCGGCGATCTGCGATTTTTTTTTTTTTGCGGTACTGCGACATTGCGGCGGACAGAACGGACCCTTGACTGACATTTTTGACACTTTTGGGGTTACCAGTGACATTTCTACAGTAATCAGTGCTATACATATGCACTGTTACTGTAAAAATACACTGGCAGTGAAGGGGTTAACTTTATTTGAGAGGGAGGGGCTGTGTGTGTCCCTAGGGGCGTGATTCTAACTGTGATTGGCTGTGGCTTGAGGTGTAGGGACACTGATCAACGGTCCTACATAGTAGAACCGTATGATCAGGGTTTCTACACAGGGAGAACTGACAGGCAGCTTGTTAACACAAGCTGCCTGCCTTTCTCCCTCTCCCCCGACGATCGCAGAGTGACCGGCGGACATCTGGTCCGCCGGTCACACGCACGGGGGGGTCCGTGACCGCGCGGGAGCGCGCCGGCGGCGGCGCGCTGCTCGCTCCCCAGACCCTCCCAGGCTAGTGACGTTTATATACGTCACTTTGCCTGTGAGGGGCTGACCGCCGCAGTATATTTACATCTGTGACACAAGGGGGCGTGGTCTCCCGATGACGTCATCCGGCGGCCACGCCCCTAATGGCTATATAATAAGCTGCAGAGACCAGAGGCCGGCATAATCGCTGGAGACGTCGTCGGAGGAGGACCGGAGGAAGAAGGACAGCCGACAGCAGAAGACCGGAGAGGAGAAGACAAGAAGATTGGACAGCAGAAGGGCGGACAGCAGAAGACCCTCGGAGAGGAGAAGACAGCAGAAGACCCCCGGAGAGGAGAAGACAAGAAGGGCGGACAGCAAAAGAGCAGAAGACCCTCGGAGAGGAGAAGACAAGAAGGGCGGACAGCAAAAGAGCAGAAGACCCTCGGAGAGGAGAAGACAGCAGAAGACCCCCGGAGAGGACAAGAGCCGGATGAAGATTTTTAATAAATTTTCCAAAACGTCTCCTGTCGTTATTTCCATACACTGCATTTTATGGGGTGAATGAGTAGGGGTACAGTGTACCCCATACCCATTCACATAGGGAGGGGGTCCGGGATCTGGGGGGCCCCCTTGTTAAAGGGGGCTTCCAGATTCCGATGAGCCCCCTGCCCGCAGACCCCCACAACCACCGGCCAGGATTGTGGGGATGAGGCCCTTGTCCTCATCAACATGGGGGCAAGGTGCTTTGAGGTGCGGGGTGCAGAGCCCCCCCTGCCCCAAAGCACCCACACCCCCCCCATGTTGAGGGCGTGTGGCCTGGTATGATCCAGGGGGGGTGGGGCCGCTCGCTCGTCCCCTCCCCTTTCCTGGCATGCCGGTCTGCATGCTCGGATAAGGGTCTGGTATGGATTTTGGGGGGGACCCCACGCCGTTTTTTCGGCGTGGGGCTACCCTCAAATTCCATACCAGACCCGAAGGGCCTGGTTTGGAACCTGGGGGGGAACCCCACGCCGTTTTTTTCTTCATTTTGGCGTGGAGTTCCCCCTCAAGATTGTCACAGTGCAGGTCGCACCGCAAGTCGGATCACCCTGATCCGACCTGCGGTGTGACTTCCATTCAAATCAATAGGCTCCCATAGGGAACCATTGATTTTGAATGGAGGCAGAAAAAACGCTGCTAACAGCTACTGTGGCCAAACGTGCAATAACGCTAGTAGAAAAAGCTACTGAAAGCACGTTTTTACAGCTGCTGTTTCCCGGCGTTATGTAAACAGCTTTGGAGCACGTTTTTATGACGCCCTGTGTGCATGGAGCCTAAACTGATAACTGATAAAGTCTTTTAAATGAGAATTTTCGGTTTCATAGTTTTTTGCAATTTCACGGCTCAGGTTTAAGACTTGACAACCCCATATTTTAGATTTTACCAAAAAACTGGGTATATTATTGTTTTTATTTGTGCTAAAAATTCATTTTATTATTATTATACAGGATTTATATAGCGCCAACAGTTTGTGCAGCGCTTATTTTTAGTGTATTGTCCCTGAAAATATGAATTGATAAATAGCTGCACAAATATTGTGCAACATAAAAAATTGCAACTGCCATCATTTTATTCTCCGTGGTCTCTGCATTCAGAAAATATATACATTTTGGAGGGTTTAAAGTCATTTCTAGCTAAAAATGCCAAAAAATTTAAACAAATTGCCAAGTGGTTAAAGATTTTATTAGGGCTCCCTACAGGTCCATGAGAATACAATGGGAATGTGTAGTTAATGCATTGTCAATGAATCTCAAAGGCATTCAATTTTCCCATGGAAGAACATAAAGGCGTGCTTTCTTACGGCTGAATTTTACTTGCTTCTAAACCTCACATATATGTCCTCAAGCCCCACATAACAATAGACGTCTTCAGAAGTCTAGCCAATGACGAAACGCGTTAGGTGGAACGCACGTCGTGACATCACATGAGCTCGGTGGAACGCAAGCCGGAAGTGCCGCTCTCCACACTGTAGCTCACATGTGACGGCGTTTTATCCGATTTTCTCTTGTTTCTACTTGTTTTTATTTTACATTGGGACCTTGTTATGGATTATCTGGACTTTGTGCAATAAACATATCTGTTGATAAAACGGTACTGCACTATCTGGACCTTCCCTTTCTTTTACACATCCCTTATTGGAGGTGGATGACAGGAGGAGCGTTGCTGCAGGAAAAAGTTACCTATCTGGAGGGAACGCATCCCGGCCCTGGGGGGTCACCAAAGCTCTTATGGTCTTAGTGTCATAAGGCACATAGGACCCACGTAATCCGGTGAGTGTTTAAATTCATCTATCTTGTCACGGTGGAGCACGAGGAGGGATACCAGGGATAGAGTGGAAAACCTATCACGAAGCACCAAGCACTACTCGCTGTGCACTTTATTTTGAACTTTCATCACCAAGAAGTCACATTATTACAAACCTCTTGCACATGAGCTTATTTTTCACATGAACTTTAAGGAAATCTTATGAGAGTACTTAGATACCTTTTGCACTATATATGAATTTGCACCATTTTTTTTATATTTATATTTATTATCATATCTATTAATTATTGCAATCTTATTTAAGTACATTTATATATATTTTTTATATACCATCTGCATTAGACCATGGGGTTTATGCGCACTTTACATTTTTCTTAATATTGTAACTATATAAATTAAGCAAGCGCTATAGGTAATCCTATATCAGTGATGGCGAACCTTGGCACCCCAGATGTTTTGGAACTTCATTTCCCATGGTGCTCATGCACTCTGCAGTGTAGTTGAGCATCATGGGAAATGTAGTTCCAAAACATCTGGGGTGCCAAGGTTCACCATCACTGTCCTATATAAACAGATTACTTCACATTTGAGCACACGCACTTTACTATAGCAGCTGCAAACCACATTTATTTATTTGATCATTTATTTATAAGTTTTAGGTTTTCTCCTTTTGGCGCGGGAAATATACTTAGTATATTTTACTCCTCATTATTATTATTATACAGGATTTATATAGTGCCAACAGTTTACGCAGCCCTTTACTATATAAAAGGGAGACAATACAGTTACAATACAATAAAATATAAGAGGATTAAGAGGGCCCTGCTCAGAAAAGCTTACAATCTAATAGGGTGGGGCAGGTGTTACAAGAGGTTGTAACTGTGGGGAATGAGCTGATGGAAGAGGTAAAAGATTAGTTGGAGGAAAGATAGGCTTCCCTGAAGAGATGAGTTTTCAGGGATCGCTTGAAGGCAGTTAGAGAAGGAGATAGCTTGACAAGTTGAGGTAGAGAGTTCCAGAGGATGGGAGAGGCTCTGGAGAAATCCTGGAGACGAGCATGGGAGGAGGAGACAAGGGAGCTTGCGAGTAGGAGGTCTTTAGAGGAGCAGAGAGGATGGTTTGGGTGATATTCTTGGCACGTTCTCATTGCAGTGTGGTAATACACAATGCTATCTGTTTTGCTGCAGTTTTGAAATATCCAGATAAACTGGAATGAGACCAACAAACCTCAAACAATATGGACTTTCCCCAATGCAGTGCAGTGTGGTAGTAAACATGAGTGCTGTAAAAAAAAATAAAAAAAGACTTTTGTTTGCCTATGCATTATGCCCATGTTGCAAAACATATGAGAAAATGCTCTTTATGAACAAGCCCTAGGTTCACACTTGTGCGATGCGGGAACCAGCGCAGTTCCTGTGCGGGTTCCCAAATCGCATGTCACTCTCAGGCAGTTCACACTGCTTTCTGCAAACTACTGTGGGTGTCAATGTAAAATTAATGACACCCCCAAATCGGTTCGCAGTGCGAACCGTGAAATCGGACATGGATCAGATTGCATTGTTATGAACACCCATGCAATCCGATTCCAGTGCGGACCAAAAAAGGTTCCTGCACCATTTTGGGCCAAAAGCAATGCAAATTCAGCCATACAAACCGTATGGCTGAATTCGCATTGCACAAGACATTGGTCTGCACAGCAAAGCCGTGCGAATCACATGCGGTGTCTGGCATTGCATAGGTGTGAACCCAGCCTAAAGCATATTTTAACCCAAAAGCAAAAATGCTACATATTGCAGCTTATCAATCTTTCAATATAGTGACTGCATTAGTTTTCTCATTTCGTTTTTTTTTTCTTTTTCTCTTGATGATCTAGTCCAGTGGTCTCCAAACTGTGGCCCATGGACCGAATGTGGCCCTTTGCTTGCCTTTATCCAGCCCCATGGGCACTATTCTTTCCACTGACACCAACAAGGGGGCACCATTCCCCCCACTGACACAAACAATGGGACACCATTCTTTCCACTGACACCAACAAGGGGGCACCATTTCCCCCCAATGACACCAACAAGGGGGCACCATTCCCCCCACTGACATCAGCATTGGGATACCATTCATCCCACTGACACCAGCAATGGGACACCATTCCTCCCTCTGACACCAGCACGGGGACACCATTCCTCCCACTGACACCAGCAATGGGAAACCATTCCTCCCACTGACACCAGCAATGGGAAACCATTCCTCCCACTGACATCAGCAATGGGAAACCATTCCTCCCACTGACATCAGCAATGGGAAACCATTCCTCCCACTGACACCAGCAATGGGAAACCATTCCTCCCACTGACACCAGCAATGGGAAACCATTCCTCCCACTGACACCAGCAATGGGACACCATTCCTCCCTCTGACACAAGCAATGGGACACTGTTCCTCCAACTGACGTTTTTCCTATTTCCATTGGCCACTCCGGCCCCTCTAAAGTCTGAAGGACAGTAAACCAGCCCTTTGTTTAGAAAGTTTGGAGACCTCTGATCTAGCCAGTAAGTCTGTTGTTTTTAAACTTCCCCTAACAGACCAAGCTGTCTAGGAAAAATGACAGAGCTGGAGAAAACCTTTTACTACTGACAGGACTGCTTAAAATAGTCAGTTGTGTTTATTTACGTAAAAAAGTTATACCGTTTCTGTAACTGCTTATAAAGTGTTAGCTGGAGTTCAGCTTTAATTTGTTAGTCCAGTCCATATAAATCTAATAGTGTATATATTATACTAATGCCGGCCATAGACGGTTCAAATCTCAGCCAGGTCAGCAGTAACGGCTGAAATTCTAACTGTGCGTGGGCAGGCTGAATGTACCAAGCTAATTGATCAAATAACTTGGGTACAACCAGCCTGCTGGATTTACTTGCGATTATCACTAGCCGCTAGCAATAATCTTCTCCCGGTCGGGATGGCTTCCCCCACCGCCCCCCACTGGGAGAATACAATGTCTCGGCAGGGGGGATTCCCTTATCAGAATGGTCTGTGTTGATGATGGGGTGATTGGGCAAATTACTTTCTTGCAACCCGTGGTTGCAGGAAAGAAATTCACACTATTTATAGCCTGCCTAACACTCCTCCAGAATAACAATGTCTCTCTCCAGATTAACAATGCTACTGTCCAAGGGTGTCTCTGATGCTCTTTCATAGACACCCTAAAGCTGACCATACACTAGCAGATTTTCAAACAAATGTTTTTGAAAATATTCATCTAAAATTTCTTACTTTCTGATTACATTTTGATCACTTTAAACAATTTTTAGTTTAGATTAACCACTTACCGCATACTGACGTACCCATACGTCGGCAGACTTTGCGGGGGTATACCGGGGAGATGCCTCTAGCTAGAGGCATCATCCCGGTACCGTGGTTAACAGCCAACGGTCGGCTTTCCATCGGTAACGACCGATGCGGCTCGGGAGCCGCTCGATCGTTACCCGGGTGAGCGGGAGGGGACGTCCCCCCCCCTCCCGCCGCCTTCCGTGACTTTGCTCGGGGCTCCCATCCCGCCGGGAGCCCCGAGCACCCAGCCGGCACATCTGCCGGGTGGATGGAGTCCCGATCAATGCCAGTAATGGTTTTGATCGGGTCTCCGATGACGTAACACGGAGGCGGCGTCCATGGCGTCACTTCCGGGTTACTGTGCTGCAAAAAGCGGCAAATTTAAAAAACGGCTGTATGCAAAAACGCAGACCCTCGATCCCTCCATAAAGTGTACCTGTCACTGCATATTGGTGTCACAAGGGATGTTTACATTGCTTGTGACAGCAATAAAAGTGATCAGATTTTTTTTTTTTTTAAAAACCTGTAATAAAGTTAAAAAAAAAATAAAATAAATAAGAAAAAAAAAAAAAATTTAGCCGCCCCGTCAACGTTAGCTCGCGCACAAAAAAAAACGTATACGGAAGTCGAGCCGCGAATGAAATCGCTGTTCAAACCACACATGTGAGGTATTGCCGCGATTGCCAGAGCGTGGGCAATAATTTAAAAAAAAGAGCTACACTCTAACTCTAAACTGGTAACCGTTAAATAAATTTAAAGCGTCGCCGATTGAGATCTCTATTGACCGTAGTTTGTCGACATCCCACGGGGGGCGCAATTTTAAACCGTAACATGTTGGGTATCTATTTACTCGGCATGACATCATCTTTCACAATATACAAAAAAATGGGCTAACTTTACTGTTTAGTATTTTTTAAATGCAGTGAAATGTGATTTTTCAAAATGTTTCCAAAAAAATGGCGTTTTAAAGACCGCTGCGCAAATACCGCGTGACAAAAAATTTTGCAATGACCGACATTTTATTCTCCAGAGTCTTTCCAAAAAAAATATATATAATGTTTGGGGGTTCTAAGTAGTTTTCTAGGAAAAAATACTGATTTAAACTTGTGAACAAAAAGTGTCCGAAATAGGGCTGGGGCTTAAGTGGTTAAGTGTCGGTTCATACTACGTCGCTCCGACTTAGGGGGCGACCTGTGAAGTCGCGTGCAGTGCGACTTCGGCGCGACTTGCACAGACTTCATAAAATGAATGTCAATGCAAGTCGCCTCCAGGTCGCCCCGAAGTAGTACAGGACCCTTTTTCTAAGTCGGAGCGACTTGTGTCACTCCTATTAGAAACGGTCCTGTACTACACTATGGGACGTGACGGTGCACGAGTTTCCAGGCTGACCAAGTCGCCTTGCAAGTCGTAATAGTATGAACCAGCTCTAAATGTAATTTCCTAAACGAAAACCACCTTCATTGTTGGACTTTCATTCAAAAACAAAAATTCTGTCCTGCTACTTCAAATAACTCAAATCGCACCCCAGAGACACCGCATGTAATTTACACAGGAATGTGCTGCGATTCCTGTGCGAATTACATGTGGTGTCGCGCACTGCAGCAGTGTGAACCTAGGCTAAGGCCCTTTTCACAGTTATGCGACTCGTCCTGCGATTTGGGACTGCAAAGTCGCATTGCAAGTCATACTCCATGATTTCCAATGAGTACCGTTCATATCTGTACAATTTCATACATAATTGCATAGTTAGGTTGAAAAAAGACATCAGTCCATTCTGTTCAACCCATAATGTGTGTGTGTGTTTGCTGCTAACCATACATTGTATACCCCTTTATGTTGTGGTCTCTAAGGTGCCCATCTAATAGTTTTTTGAAACTATCGATGCTCCCTGCTGATACCACTGCTTGTGGAAGAGAATTCCACATCCTTACTGCTCTGACAGTAAAGAACCTTTATGCAGTTTAACCACTTTAACACTAGCCAATGTGCTGCTACATTAACCCCTCCCTCTCCAATAAAATTAACCCCTTCCCTGCCAGTGTCATTTTTACAGTAACAGTGCATATTTATAGCACTGATTACTGCAGTAATGTCACTGGTACCCCCAAAAGTGTCAAAAATGTCAGTCAAGGGTCCGATCTGTCCGCCGCAATGTCGCAGTCCCGCAAAAAAAATCGCAGATCGCCGCCATTACTCGTTAAAAAAAAAACACCAAAAATTACAGAAATCTTTCCCTTAGTTAGTAAATGCAATAACTTTTGCGCAAACCAATCAAAATACGCTTATTGCGATTTTTTTTACCAAACATGGGTAGCAGAAAACAAATTGGCCAAAAATTTAAAAACAAATTGGTTTTTACATCTTTTTTGGGGGGAATTTCATATAAAACAATGTTAAAAATATTGTTATTTTTTCAAAATAAACGCTCTTTTTTTGTTTATAGCGCAAAAAGTAAAAATCGCACAGGTGATCAAACACCACCAAAAGAAAGCTCTGTTTGTGGGAAAAAAAGGACGTAAATTTAGTTTGGGTACGGCGTCGCATGACCGCGCAATTTTCAGTTAAATTCGCACAGCGCGAATCGCAAAAAGTGGCCTGGACGCAAGACAGCAAAATGCTCCGGTGGTAAAGTGGTTAAGGTTAAACCGTTTTTCTTCTAGCTTTAGTGAGTGGCCCCGTGTCTCATTGAATTCCCTTACTCTGAAAAGTTTGTTCCTTATGCTAGGAACAAACTTTTCAGAGTAAGGGAACTTCAAGTCGCAACGACTTTTAAAGTAGTCCCTGCACTACTTTGGGCCAATTTTAATGCATTGTGAGGTCCAAAGATATAGACATTGCTTCAAGTCCAGTCAAAATCGTGGCAAAATCGTAGTAAAATCACGCGACCTTTAGGCTGCATTCACATGTCAGCTCTTGTACTTCTTTGGAGCGTATTGCGTCCCGCGATTTTGTTTGCGCGATGTTGCCGCGATTCGGCAGGCGGAAATCGCGGCAACATCGCTCGGCGTTTGGGGGGCTATTGCAAATCAACGGGCAACGCTAGGCGTCCCGCTATTTGCAATAAATCTCCGGATCGCGGGCGGAACCGCGGCGGTTCTGCCCGCGATCCATACGCTCACATGTGAATGGAGCCTTAGGTCGCATAAGTGTGAAAGGGGCCTAAAAGTGAAAGAAAATCCTGAATTTTGGGTGGTCACCAGAGCAGGAATACAGGGGAAATCTTCCAGTGGGGACACCTGGTGACAACCGGGGATTCCTTCATTTTGGGGAATTTCTTCTCGCTTACTTTTGAGAATGGGATAGGAGCTGAAGGGAAATCTCCCCATTGGGACACAGATGGCAAAATAAAAAGTGACGGGGTTATAAATGAGAAAAACATGTTTGCCTTTAATTATACTTTATAACTGCTATCATTTAAAATACAATTCATTTTGAATTAATGAATAGAGAGCTGCATTAATCTGTGCCTTTTATATCTGCCTGAAGTTCATAACCACCATAAGCTGAAATATTAGTTTTGGATGGATGGGCTCTATGGCCAGCAGTAGACGGGTATAGGGATCTCGCATGGTCTACACCGAATAGCCAATTACACTTCATCACCTCCTGTCAGCGCCTCCTCCAATCAGCCGTACACAACGTCCATGCTTATCATTGTGTTAAAAGTTCACTTGGACCAACATCAGCCTGAAGGGCCCAGGTGTCTGAACATATGATTGTTTTCTAGGGGGACGAGTTCTGAGAAAACTCCATGGTTGGTCAGGCTTGGTATATATAAACTAAACCCACACAGCCTGCGCCAAAGAGAGACACGGCTCATCAGTGCAGATGGAAGCAACGGTCCGTGTCCAATCTCATCTCTGCACTTCCTATTTTGTTAACTATGATAGAGCATTTTTCAAACTGTTCAGAGAAAGTGTTTTTATTTAAAGTCAGGGCCCATTTATACCGTTGCATGTAAATGTATGTGTTGCAGCACGCCAAAACACGCATGTTCAAATTCCCCTTAATAAGAACAATGGGGGAATTCAATAAAACTGCCGCAACAAAGTTAATCCATCTTGTTTATGTTTTGCATCAAATTCCTGAAGCATCTGCGGCAATTTTTGGCTAGGACAGCGACTCGTGGCACCACATTCCGGTAGTTCTAAAATGCAGCACTTTTACATTGTGACGCAATAAGCGCGCCAAATTCAAAATAAAATACAGAGAGTTTGTATCTTATGAAAGTGGAGCTAATTAAAGTGGTTCTAAAGGCTTACTAAATTCACAACAGTAAATCAGTGTGTATATGCAGTAAAGGATGCTTGTTATACTCACTGTGGAACCTAAGGGGTTAATCCTCTGCATTGTGTAAAAAGGCTGTTTGATCCTGTCTTCTCTGATCCTCCTCTTCTTCCTCTGACTCCAGAACATGTCCAGGTAAGACAGAGCCTTTGTTTTTTGGTTTTTTCTTGGGATATTGCATGCAATTAGCACTGTCCAGACAGAGGGTCAGGGGTCCTGCATACTGATAGGACAGCTCAATGCAGTATGAAAACTCCCCCCTCTGGCTCCATTCACACCTGAGCGTATCCTTTTCAGGTGTTTTTTTCTGGCTTTTTTTAGGCATTTTTTCTGGCTTTTTTCAGGCATTTTTTGCAGATGTTTGGAGGCAGGCATTGACATCTAATAAAAAACGATTTTAATCTGCAAAAAAAGAAGTTCATGGACTTTTTTGAGCTTCAGGCATTTTGCTTCAGGCAACAAAATGCTCAGACGTGAATAGGGGCCATTGAAATGAATGGGATTTTGCTTGTTGGGCGTTTTGAGACTTCAGAGATGAGCGCTTTATGAGCTAAAAATACGCTCAGGGGTGAACAGGGCCTTAAGCTTTAACCAGGCACTGATAGAAGTCACAAGACTTCTATATACTGCTGATGAGAAAAGGTATTTAGAAGTTTATATTTACTAAAATAAATTGCATGTCTGTGTACTGTGGGAGACCAGATATAGTGAATGCTGGGTCCTGGGTTAACCACTTGCCGACCGCTCACTGGAGCTCTACTGCGGCAAAGTGGCTCGTTCCCGTCCAGCGTCGTAGACCTACGTCGCTGGACTCCTCCCCTTGTGGGCAGCGCACGCGCGCCGCTGGAGGCTCGCTCCCGCTGTATTCAGTCACAGCGGGAGTCGGGCCAGGGGAGGAGCGGCGGTGATCATCGGGGAATCGAGTTTGGAGATCTGCCTGCTTGTGTGATCTCCTAAGTGACAGACAGGGTCAGATTGCAGGGTTCAGTATAGCTGAACATGCGATCTGTCCCTGTGTCACTCAGTCACCTCCCCCCCACACACGTTAGTAAGCACCAGGCATACATTAACCCCTCCCTCTCCAATAAAATTAACCCCTTCCCTGCCAGTGTCATTTTTACAGTAACAGTGCATATTTATAGCACTGATTACTGCAGTAATGTCACTGGTACCCCCAAAAGTGTCAAAAATGTCAGTCAAGGGTCCGATCTGTCCGCCGCAATGTCACAGTCCCACCAACAAAATCGCAGATCGCCGCCATTACTCGTTAAAAAGAAAAACACCAAAAATGACAGAAATCTTTCCCTTAGTTAGTAAACGCAATAACTTTTGCGCAAACCAATCAAAATACGCTTATTGTGATTTTTTTACCAAACATAGGTAACAGAAAACAAATTGGCCAAGAATTAAAAAAAATTTTGATTTTTACATTTTTTTGGGGGGGAATTTCATTTATAGCGCAAAAAGTAAAAATCGCACAGGTGATCAAATACCACCAAAAGAAAGCTTTGTTTGTGGGAAAAAAAGGACGTAAATTTCGTTTGGGTACAGCGTCGCACGACCGCGCAATTGTCAGTTAAATTCGCACAGTGCCGAATCGCAAAAAGTGGCCTGGACGTAAGACAGCAAAATCCTCCAGTGGTAAAGTGGTTAAGTAACACTTTAGGTTTTTTTTTTTTACCTTTAATGCATTCTATGTATGAAGGTAAAGAACCTTCTGTGTGAAGCAGCCCTTACTTTCCTGAGCCGCATCGCGATCCAGCGGTGTGTACGAGAGCCTGGGCTCTCAGCTCCCTTTTCATTGGTTGAGACAGCAACAGGGACTGCTGTCAGTCACAGGCAATTAGGGAAAAGAGGGGGCAAGGCTGAGCCACAGCCCTGAGTGTGAATAGACATGCAGAGCAGCGGCTAAGGAGTGATCCCCCCCCCCCCCCCCCGGTGCCCCTATTGCAAGCATCTTGCTCAGGAGGAATTTGGCATGAGGGAGGGGCCAGGAGTGCTAGGTGGGGTACCTAGAAGAGGAGGATCGGGGTGGCTCTGTGCAAAACCATTACACAGAGCAGCTAAGTATGACATGTTTTTTATTTTAATAAAATAATAATTATTGCATTTAAAGGGATAGTTCACCTTTACCTCAAAACTGGCTATGCGGGTAAGGGGCATTAAGGGGCATCTGTAGATATAAAGAAACTGTGCAGCTCTGACTAAAGTTGCTATAGGTGAAGGCCATTTACATACCTCATGAAGCCTGATTAGAAGACTCCCAGGCAGTTGCTAAGTGAGGCCTAGTCGTCACTGCTCACCTCCACCATCACAGGAGTGAGCTCTCAGATGATGTTCTCAGAGCTACTGTATCAGGAGAGAGAGAGAGAGAGAGAGGGTTTGAATCAGAGAAAGAGCTCCCTCCTGTGATGGTGGAGGTGAGCAATGACTATTAGTGCCGGTTCACATTGGTGTAATGCAGGAACCCTGCGAATCCACTGCGGGTTCCCGCATCGCACCCGACTCGCAGGCAGTTCACACTGCCATATGCAAACCGCTGGGAGTGTCAGTACAAAGTTAACGACACCCCCAGATTAGTTTGCATATCGCAGTGCGAACTGTCAATTCGGACAGGAATCGGATCGCATAGGTGTGAACACCCATGCGATCCTATTCTAGTGCGCACCAAAAAAAGGGTCCTGTGTGACTTAGGTCTGAATCCGATGCAATTTAAGCCACACAATCTGTATCAATCTGGCTGAATTGGTATCGCATTGCATCGCATGTGATTTGCAGAACAGTGCGGTGCGAATCACATGCGATGTCTGACACTTAAACTCATTTGTGTATTTTTTTTTTCCCCTTAAACTATGCAGTTGATTAACAACTGCACAAATGTCATGCGACATAAAATTGCAACGGCCACCATTTTATTGTTCAGGGCCTCTGTTTTCAGTAGGGGTTCTAAATAATTTTCTAGCAAAAATGCTGATTTTAACATGTTTGTGAAAAACTATTCGTAAAACTTTCGTATGGAAAAAAAAGGTAAACCTTAGGCCCCAATCACATCTGTACGTTTCACATGATACACATAGAGCAGGCCATTTGTTTAAATGAGCCACCCTACATATGAGAAACACTCCAAAGAAGCTCATGCTGCCTGGCAGCCATTAAAGGTAAAAAAAAAAAAAAAAACATTTCATAAATCTATCTCATAGTTTGCAGACGCTATAACTTTTGTGCAAACCAATCAATATACGCTTATTGGGATTTTTTTTACCAAAAATTTGTAGCAGAATACATATTGGCCTAAATTAATGAAGAAATTCGATTTTTTACATTTTTTTTTATTGGATATGTTTTATAGCAGAAAGTAAAGAATATTGTTCTTTTTTTTTTTTTTTTTTTTTCTTTCAAAATTGTCTTTTTTTATTTATAGAGCAAAAAAAAAAAAAGCGTAGAGGTGATCAAATTCCACCAATAGAAAGTTTGATTTGTGGGGAAAAAAGGACATCAATTTTATTTGGGTACATCGTCACACGACCGCTCAATTGTCAGTTAAAGTAACGCAGTGCCATATTGCAAAAATGGCCTGGTCATGAAGGGGGTAAATCTTCCAGAGCTGAAGTGGTTAAAAAAACAGACCTAAATGGGTGCGGATCTAAACGGATGATCACCGATGGAACGCCTGTGTAAAAGGGGCCTAAGCCCCCGTTCACACTGGGGCGACCTGTCAGGCGACCTGGTCGCCTGACAGGTCGCCGTAGGTCGCCTCCCATAGGGAAGCTGCGGACCCGTTCTAATAGGAGCGACACAAGTCGCTCCGACTTAGAAAAAGGGTCCGGAGCTTCTTTGGGGCGACCCGGAGCGACCTGCATAGACTTCAGTGTTATGAAGTCCGTGGCGGCCGCTCCGAAGGTCGCGGGGCGAGCAGCGCGCCGCGACCTATGAGGTCGCCCCGCAAAGTAGCGTTGCCCCAGTGTGAACGGGGCATGACTCTCTCTGCCTGGAATGCTTGTTATTGGGAGTGGAAGTTAGGGTAAATGCCCCAAGCGGAGACACAGACAGCAGTGAATGCCCCTTGTTTTAGTATGGTCAGGATGGGTTAGAATCTGTTAGGTTTATAGTACTGTATTGGAGAAATTTTCCCCCCATGTCCTCTGCCAGTATTGGGTGTCATTGGGACAGGAAATAAGGGGAAATCTCCCAAACAGGGACACAGACACTAGTAAAAACCTGACAGCAATTTCAAACCTCTCCCACTTTTTAAATAAATAAAGTAATGGCCAGGGTTGGGCTTTAGCCATGAATACACATACTTACCTCCCACAACTCACTCCCACAAATGCATATATACACACATAAGAAAATAACTCATCTACAGTATCACACAGATATACTTTCATAAATATATACATTTATACCCTCTGACACATATACATATCCCTTTATAGTAGATCAGGGGTCTGCAAATTATGGCTCAGGGGCCATATTTTCTGGCCTTTATCTGGCCCTTGAGGCATTATTCTTGCCACCGACACCAACAATGGGGCACTATTCCTTCCACTGACACGAACAATGGGGCACTATTCCTTCCACTGACACCAACAATGGGGCATAATTCCTTCCACTGACACCAACAATGGGGCACTATTCCTTACACTGACATCACAAATGGGGCACTATTCCTTCCACTGACACCAACAATGGGGGGCACTATTCATTCCACTGACACCAACAATGGGGCACTATTCCTTACACTGACACCAACAATGGGGCACTATTCCTTCCACTGACATCACCAATGGGGCACTATTCCTTCCACTGACATCACCAATGGGGCACTATTCATTCTACTGACATCACCAATGGGGCACTATTCATTCCACTGACACCAACAATGGGGCACTATTCCTTCCACTGACACCAACAATGGGGCACTATTCCTTCCACTGACACTAACAATGGGGCACTATTCATTCCACTGACACCAACAATGGGGCATAATTCCTTCCACTGACACCAACAATGGGGCACTATTCCTTACACTGACATCACAAATGGGGCACTATTCCTTCCACTGACACCAACAATGGGGGGCACTATTCATTCCACTGACACCAACAATGGGGCACTATTCCTTACACTGACACCAACAATGGGGCACTATTCCTTCCACTGACATCACCAATGGGGCACTATTCCTTCCACTGACACCAACAATGGGGCACTATTCCTTCCACTGACATCACCAATGGGGCACTATTCCTTCCACTGACACCAACAATGGGGCACTATTCCTTCCACTGACATCACCAATGGGGCACTATTCCTTCCACTGACACCAACAATGGGGCACTATTCCTTCCACTGACATCACCAATGGGGCACTATTCCTTCCACTGACATCACCAATGGGGCACTATTCCTTCCACTGACATCACCAATGGGGCACTATTCATTCTACTGACATCACCAATGGGGCACTATTCATTCCACTGACACCAACAATGGGGCACTATTCCTTCCACTGACACCAACAATGGGGCACTATTCCTTCCACTGACACCAACAATGGGGCACCATTCATTCCACTGACACCAACAATGGGGCACTATTCCTTCCACTGACATCACCAATGGGGCACTATTCCTTCCACTGACACCAACAATGGGGCACTATTCCTTACACTGACACCAACAATGGGGCACTATTCATTCCACTGACACCAACAATGGGGCACTATTCCTTACACTGACATCACCAATGGGGCACTATTCCTTCCACTGACATCACCAATGGGACACTATTCCTTCCACTGACATCACCAATGGGGCACTATTCATTCTACTGACATCACCAATGGGGCACTATTCCTTCCACTGACACCAACAATGGGGCACTATTCCTTCCACTGACATCACCAATGGGGCACTATTCCTTCCACTGACATCACCAATGGGGCACTATTCATTCTACTGACATCACCAATGGGGCACTATTCCTTCCACTGACATCACCAATGGGGCACTATTCATTCTACTGACATCACCAATGGGGCACTATTCATTCCACTGACACCAACAATGGGGCACTATTCCTTCCACTGACACCAACAATGGGGCACTATTCCTTACACTGACACCAACAATGGGGCACTATTCCTTACACTGACACCAACAATGGGGCACTATTCATTCAACTGACACCAACAATGGGGCACTATTCCTTACACTGACACCAACAAGGGGGCATCATTTCCTTCACTGACAACAAAAATGTGACACTATTCCTTCCATTGACACAAAAAGTGGGGCACTATTCCTTCCACTTACACCAACGATAGGGCACTATTCCTTCCACTGACACCAAGGATGGGGCATAATTCCTTCCAGTGGCACCGACTATTTCTCCCCTTAAGATCAGGCATTGTTACTTCCACTGGGCACGGTCTAGCCCCCCTAAAGTTTGAAGCAAAGTAAACCGGCCCTTTCTTTAGAACATTTGGAGACCCCTGTAGTAGATGGATTTGCACACTTGTTGTTGCATGTACACATTCATATAGAGTAGATACATTTACATGCAGTCTAACAAATGTACGCATCCTTACACAATAGATGCATTTACACACATGTTGACATATATGTACACACCCATACACAGTAGATAATATTATGTAAATGCTGACACATATACACTCATATATACACAGTAGATACATTTATACACATGCTGACACATAAACAATCTTGTCAGTGCTACAAGTGAGTGACGCCCTCAAAGATAAGAGTCCAAAGTGTAGGCCCAGGGCAGGTGCCTCTTCAATCTTGTTGAACCAACGTCACTGGGAACCTCAACTCTACATCAACCTTGCTGCCCACTTCAGATGGGGGAAACCAAACTAAAACAAGAAACAAAAAAAAAATAAGACACCAGCCTAGTGTATTACCATTAGACCATTAATTATTAAACCAAATTCCAATGTACTCACAACTGGCGGCCTGTCCATTAGGGGCGCCGCCCCCCCCCCCCCTATACATGCATCCGCTCCCTAATCTACATGCAGGGTGCCGGACGCATGGATTCCAATGGGTTTTTTTTTTTTAAAGCGGAGTTCCGGCCTTAAAATCGAAAAAATCGATTTTGGGCCATCCTCTTGCTGAGGGCCACCTGAAAAAGAAATGGATGCTCCCAATTTTTTTTTTTTTTTTGGTCACTTACCTTGATATTGAAGAAAATATTCTCACCTTCCTTCCACTCGCGGCCGCGGCCCCCGCCGTCACTTCCGGCTTGCGATGAACTCCTGGGAGATGAACGTCATCGCTCCCAGGAGTCAATGCGCCTGCACCGGCCCCGCTCGTCACTTCCGGTGCAGGCGCGGCATTCCCTGCTAAACAGCTTCTGGGCATGCCCAGAAGCTGTGCAGGGATACCGCGCCAGCACCGGAAGTGATGAGCGGGGCCAGTGCAGTGCATTGCATTGTTGGACTCCGTCGTCACCGAAGAGGCCGCAGAAGAAGACGCGCTGGCTTCAGCTGCCCACACCTGAGATGGCAGCACTGGAGAAGAAATTTTCAAGGTAAGTATTTCTTCTTACAGGTAAGTGCAACCCGGAACCGTTCAGAGGCTATCCATTGTGGAATGTACTAGCCCTGTACTAGCCCTGACTGTCCCAGGGGTATTTTTATCTAAATTTCATCCCCCGAGGCCGGAACTCCGATTTAAGCACCTGATTAGCAGCTTCAAAAAAGGGTGGGCTCGGGGCGCAGAGCACTGTGCTTTGGGCCCACCCAGTTGTGTGACAATAGGGAATGAATATTCGCTATTGTCACACTGATTCTCCTCCCGGCCAATCAGGAAGCGGGTCCTGAGACCTGTTTCCCAATTGGCCGAAAGGAGAAGGCATGCTGTTGGCCAAGAAGGGGAGAGGAGATGGCTGCCAAGAAGGGACCAGAAGGAGCCTGAGGGAGAAGCCGCCGCCACCTGTCATTCAAGGTAAGTAAACTGACTGACGGGCGGGTGGGGGAAGAGACATGGTGGTGCAGGCTGGAGTGATATGGGGGGGGGGCAGGTCTGTCTGCCGCCCCCCCTCCTCCTCGACTGATGGAGCACCAGCCGCCACTGGTACTCACAAAAGTTCAAGTCCTGTCCCAACTCCATCATTTTGTCCATCCACTGGGGCCTAGCTTATGTGTTTTCTGCAGAAGAAGTACAAATGATGGCAACCACCCCAACCTATAACTGGCCTTTACTGCAAGGAGCACATGGAAGGGCAATGCATGTCAAAAAACAACAGAGAAAAATTCTCAGTCCACTTACCAGCCAGCCTGCAACAAACCAAATTGTCTAACATTTCACTGTGAAACCAGGGGTTTAGTTTGCCCAAATTTGCAAAATAGCTGAGAGGGCTGACTGGAGTGTTCTTGCGGGGGGGGGGGCTTGCCCCTGTCAGAACACATTAGAACAGCAGGGGAGATCACTGTACTAACATTACTAACATCGGATTGTTAGTACAGTGGCTTTGACCTGAGCTGTCAATTTTTTTTGTTTCATTCAGCCTGCTGGGTTGAAGAAAAAATTAAATTGTAGTGTGTTCTAGGCTTTACGTCCAGGGGGACTCTAGTTGAGAATGTCTACTCTGTTCTAAAGTATTCGGGCAATCAAACAGCTTTGAAAAGTAATTTTTACACTCCCAAGAAGAATTTATTTGGTTGCTATATAAACCAAAGGAACATGCTCCTCCTTTATTTGGGTTTTTTTTAATATGGCAATCTAAAAAAACAAATTGCAATTTATTAAAGTAAAAGAAATTATAATCTATTTGCCATGTATTGCATTGTTATCCCCATCCTTGCTTTTCTGTACTGCCCTTATTTCTTACTAAATCAAATGTTAACTGAAGCGATCATACATTTCCCATACATAATGATAGGGATGGACTGGCCTGCAAGACAGGCAGGCATTTTCCTCCATGTGCTGGTAAAAATAGGATATGCTAGCTTGGTGGCCCTGGTCGAAAAATCACTATTAAGACACTGAATAAATCAGGACCTTCAGGACCATGCTTGGCAGATATTTAACTACCAACTTTATGTTCAGTCCTCCAAATAGAATGAGCTTGGTTTCAGTCCATATCTAGAAATTGTCTGCCATTGCTGGGCCAACGAGCTACGGACAGGAGTTACCCCACCCTCAGCTGCATGTATGCAAAGAAGCAGGGATGCTCATGACATCAATGACCTAATAAGGCCACATGGTCATGTTTAGTCAGTGACCTTGACCTAATAAGGTCATGTGCCATATTATAGTTAACCTCTTCTCGAACTGCAATTTCAGCTCCTGGCAAAGTAAAGTCTTCCATCAGCAAGATACTTTGCACTACTGAGATGTCAATAGATGCCGAGAGAATGACCAATTTCCTTTGCTGAAAAGGAATCCAATGGAATATGTGAAAAAGTGTATGACAACAAATCATGTCCTTTGGGAACATTCACCTTTCACCAATCTATCAGGTACAATGGCACCCCCCGCATGGTATATGTTCTTTAACCCATAGAAAGTTTGCCCTAACCTTGGAAGGGCTGGTTGACTATGTTTGCCTTCCAGGCCAAGCAAGTTTACTATAGCTGTTTACTCTTTAGGCCCATGAAGCAAAGTAAGAGGAGTGTTTATAGAGAGGATTAAATATTCTTTACTGAAAATTGCAACGTCCCTTTCTACTGAGTAGAGATGAGGTTGCGTTTGTTCAGAACCAGGTTCGGGTCCATGCCCTGAACACACATGGCAGCATTGGATCAATGTCATTTGTGGGTCATCATTTGTGGGTCAATGATGTCACAAGCATACCTGCTGTTTTTTATACATCACCTGGGGGGTAGGGTATCCCTCACCTGCAGCTATTTGGACCAGGAATGACAGTTGACTTCAGGGTTCGAACCCAAGCCAAGTTCCAAATAAGCACAAGTTTTTTCCTAATGCTTTTGAGGGTAATAATGCGTCACTTTGGATAGGTAAAATGTAGATTGCTTTCTTTCATTTCCAGCAATCACAATAGCGAATTGCTGTCAAAAAAACACAGCTTCCTGTTCACATACTGTTTATTAGATGCATTCAGTTCACACTGATCCCGAGCCAGGTGTCTGCCATAGATAGAGACACTTAGCCTTCAAGCCTCATTACCGGCAGTGTATATAGTCACTCTGTACTCCACTGAGCACTGTTTGCTCATAGGAAAAGTTGAATTCCATATGTAACACTTAAATGATTTTGGCAGCTTGCACATAGGAGCATTTTAAAGTGCAGTATTTACATTTAGGAAAGGGAAAGTGTTAAAATAATGAAAGCTTAAAGGTCAGTAAAGGAACATTTCTTAATGCTATTCTTGTAGCACTTGCCATTTTTGTATGTTTAGTAGATGAGTAGCCCCATTGACTTGTCTTTATGTCAATAACAAATATAAAGCATGACTGAAAACGCTAAAAGAAAAATTGGTAAATACCTTCATTTTTATTACAGATTCTTTTAAGAACTATTGATAAAGTTGCATTGTTTTATGCAAAAACATTTTTTGGCAGATGTGACAGAGCCATCTGGGACAGGGGCTTTTGGAGGGGACTGCAGGGTAGCCTTTTGCCTACTGACTATGTGCCCTAGCTTTTGAGGGGCTTTATTCTTTGGGGGGGTGTGTGCCTGGGGGACCTTTGGAGTGGTTTTGCTTCGGATTTGGGACCTAGGACTTGGATACAGATTTGAGGCCCCTTTTGTTTGGGGTATGGAATCAGCAGCCCAAGCCAGTCTTGAATGCTTCAACCCCCTCCTAGCCTCAGAGACTCACAGCAGAAGATAATAATCAGTTCAAACAACCTGATGCTGGTGTCTCCTGTTGCTTTGTGTAAATCTGTTTAATATGGCGTCTTTCCATCATTGTATAATTCACACATTGTGTGCCTCCTAGGTGTGCATTCTTATTGTTAATTAAGTCACCTATTGTTTGTCTGTCTGCTAATCCTCTTGGAGATGTGATTAGTATGGTGTCCACTTTACCTTGTTACCGAACCATTGTGGGACGTTTTATGTTTATGTTAGCTGTTGATTAGATGTAGTTAGATGTGCTGATGATATTACTGTTTAAAGCATGGGTGTCCAACCTTTTGGCTTCTCTGGGCAGCATTGAGTGTAGAGAAATTTTCTCGGGGCGCATATTAAATATATACTATAGTTAACCGCTTGCCGACTGCTCACAGTATATTTACTGCGGCAGTCAGCCCCTCACAGGCAGAGCGACGTAGGTCTACGTCGCTAGTCTGTGAGGCTCTGGGGAGCTCCCGCGCGCCCGCGGAGGCGTGCTCCCGCGTGGTCACGGACCCCGCCGCGCGTGTGACCGGCGGACCCGATGTCCGCCGGTCACTCGGCGATCGTCGGGGGAGAGGGAGAAAGTCAGGCGGCTTGTGTAAACAAGCTGCCTGTCATTCTCCTCGGTGTAAAAACACTGATCACACGGTTCTACAATGTAGAACCGTTGATCAGTGTCCCTACAGCTAAAGCCACAGCCAATCACAGTAAGAATCACACCCCTAGAGCCCCTCCCTCTCAAATAAAGTTAACCCCTTCACTACCAGTGTATTTTTACAGTAACAGTGCATATGTATAGCACTGATTACTGTAGAAATGTCACTGGTAACCCCAAAAATGTCAGTCAAGGGTCCGATCTGTCCGCCGCAATGTCGCAGTACCGCAAAAAAAATCGCAGATCGCCGCCATTACGCGTTAAAAAAAAAAACAACAAAAATGACATAAATCTTTCCCTTTGTTAGTAAACGCGATAACTTTTGCGCAAACCAATAAAAATACGCTTTTTGCGATTTTTTTTTACCAAACATGTAGCATAAAACAAATTGGTTGAAAATGTTAAAAAATTTTGATTTTTACATTTTTTTGGGGGGAATTTCATATAAAAAAATTTGAAAAATATTGTTGTTTTTGCAAAATTGACGCTCTTTTTTTGTTCATAGCGCGTGATCAAAAAATCGCACAGGTGATCAAATACCACCAAAAGAAAGCTCTGTTTGTGGGAAAAAAAGGACGTCAAATTCGTTTAGGTACAGCGTCGCACGACCGCGCAATTGTCCGTTAAATTCACGCAGTGCCAAATCGCAAAATACCCCCTGGTCGTTTAGCAGCCAAATCCTCCGGGGCTTAAGTGGTTAAGGTATATAAGTAATAAAATGCCGCCCGCACCCCTTCCCGCGCAGCCGCGCCCCCCGCACTAATTTAACACAACTAGAGGATGATCAAATGAAATGGAATCAGTATACAGAGGTTTACTTCTTCTGAGCGATAATAAAGGAACACTCTAACCACCATGACCACTTCAGTGATTTTAGGTGGTCATGGTGGTAGGAGTCAGAAACACTGCACATGCTCCCCTCCCACCTCTGCCTACCGTTAGTTAGAAGCTGCTGTGGCCGTGCCCCCGACCTGACTTACTTCCTCCCCAGCAAAAAAAAAACAATTGTCAGGGGGCAGTGGGCCGCATTACCTGAGGTTCCCGGGCCGCATGCGGCCCTCGGGCCACAGGTTGGACATGCCTGGTTTAAAGTTTACATTGTTTAGGATAATGTGATTTAGTGTGGTATAAATTCTGTGTGAGTGTTCAATAAAGATTTCCAATTTGCGCCTAAGCTAGTGTCGCCTAGTTCTTGGGTGCGATTCCCATCTATAATACCTGGTTCCTGGTTCCAGAGTAGAGGAAGCTGTATTTTAGGGGAGGCACCCAGGAGGTCTGTCACAACAGAATTTATAGGGGATAAAAATAACAGCATTTAATACTTCTTACTTAATACTTCCTAAAGGGGAGTGTGGTAAATAACACAGATACTTCCTTATACACAGGTATGTATAAGGATGTATCCTCATGTCTTCAAGCACAACAAGCACTAAACCCTGGTTCACACTGGTGGGGCTTTGAAATTGTGCTACTTTTTTCTTTTTTTTTTTTTTTTCGTAATTATGAATAAAGCTGTGTTGTGCCTTTTTTTTTTTTTTTCGTTATCATGACTGAAGTTGTGTTGTGCCTTGTGCACCAACACCTGTAAAGGATGTGTATTATACAACCTAAGCAAGCATTGTTGTTCAAGGCTTTAAGGGTTGATTTGCTAAAAACAAATAGGCTGTTCACTTTGCAAGGGAGTTTTTACTTTCCCCTAGCTTAGAGAATGAATTGAAGCTCTGCTGACTTCCATCATCCAATCATCTAAGAAAAAAAGCAATTTTTTTCCTTAAGCCCCGTACACACGTACCGATTGTCGGCCGACCGATCGTCTGTCTTTTGTCCGGTGCTGTTTTGTTGGTTGAAAAGTGCTCAAGACTGCACACGAATTTTGTCGGCCAACAACAACCAACTGCAGAAGTGATGTCATGTTCTGGTCTACTTTTCGTGTGTTTTTTCTTCTCTGAGCATGCCCAGTCTTGATCATCACATTTTTGTCGGCCGAAATCTGTACTGACTGACGAACAATCGGCCGTTCTTTGTTGGCCAACAAAAAATTTATAGCCTGCACACCAGATTTTGTTCGGCCGAAAAGTCGCAGTCGGTTGTCGGAAGCAATAGCATCGTACTAACAAGCCGACAATCGGCCGTTCGGACGTTGGCCGAATATTTACGGCCAACAATCGGTGCGTGTGTACGGGCCTTTACCTGTGCTTAGGTATTCTTTGCTAAGTGAATTTTCACCACATTCACTAACGAAGAGAAAATTCCATTGCAAAGTGAACAGCTTATTTCCCTTTAGTAAATAAACCCTGTTGCGTGCTACTGGAGTAGTACAGAGAACAAACTTGTTTCATGACATTGACCTTTCAAATGGAGATGAGGATGACGGCTCAGAGCATGCACTATACAGCAGGGGAAGCTTCTTTATTTCTGTCCTGACAGATTCCCTTTAAATCACATGATCCACCTTATCATCTTCTTATCAAGGTATTTTACACCTACATGACAGCATGTGTGAGTTCGCTGGAAATATGAGGAGTGTCAGTTACAGGGAATATTCCGTGGGTTCACCAGAAGCACACAGAGCTGGGGTGGAATGAGCGAGCTGCGCTCCTATACGTATCTGCTTGTTCTTTTATCCCCTGCAGTAACCAGCAAGGAGTTTTTTTCAGATCCAGTGTTTGTCTTCATACGTGACTAACCTAGATTTACCTCCTGGATACACAAGTGATGTAAAAGCCACGCAGGCTCTAGTACTGCCTTAGTCCAGAGCTATAAATAACATAAGCCCACACTGCTAAGCTGTAAGTACTCAACGCAGGAACTGAATGGATTCCGCTGTAATGTGTCAAATTAGTTGTAATAATAGGTTGCACGAAAGGCATACCTGGGGGAAAAAAATCATTACATTCCAAAAATGGATCCTGGTTCTGGCCCCTTCCCTTCAGCAGAAAGGAAGATCTGGTGTACAGTTCAGCACTGGGTGTGAAGCTTGTCAAACTGTTTACTTTACTAGCAAAGTAAAGCTAAAGCTGCTAGCAGTAATCATTGTGTTCTGAAAGCTTGTAAGGCTCCCTACAACCCCCCACCCTGCTCACAGAACACAAGGCACTATGGGGGGCGTTCCCCCATCAACACTGACTGTGTTGATGGGGGAATTGAGCCATTTTCTGTCCTTCACCCTTGGTGGAAGGAAAGAAAATTGAATCATCTATGGCCTGCTTTACTGAACAGAGGCAAGGGGTGGTCTCCTGATAGATCTTTATTGATAACCATGCCCTGTTAGGATACATCATTTGCATTGTCTTTATTGCTTTCTCTCACACTAGATTACAGCAAAACATCCATAGTACAGTGTTAGCTCAATCTTGTCAGGAGGCAATTACAAGATGATATACGGCCCTTCAGTCCCAAATCCCCCTGTATAGTGAATTCCCCCTCGCTGGCCAGGAGATGCGACGACACATAGCAACTTAAGCGTAGCGTAGACACATCTGATTTTATTGCAAGTTTCGCTCACATTTAAAGGAAGTTTGAGCGGCAAAAACTGCTTTAAACCGGTTACAATTTATGGGTCAACTTAACAATAGAACATATCTCACAGAAACAATACATAAAAAGGCCCTTGTGTTCCCTATACATCTCTGTCAATGTGAGGTGTCTTGTGTCTGAAATTGTCTTTTGTGGGAGAGCCGATCCGTCTGTGTTCAGCTGTCTTGATGTGTTAATGTAAGCAATTGTCAATTGTGTTCAGGTGTTGTCTGTCATCTCTATGTGAAGCCTAACTTGTTAAGTGTCCAAATGAATGCATGAAAAGGTGTTTAAAATGTAAACACCTATCAATGTCTTGTTGTCTATATGCAAAATACAACTGCCAAGGGACCAGGGTGTATGAATGAGGTGTGTCAAATGACTCGTTAATGTCATTTGCAAGAGCCCACATTCCATCGTAGAATGGGCCCTAGCTGAAACGTATTATGAAATATAATATTTTAGTAAGGCATGTTGATACTCTTTCATACAGTTACACATAAAAGACACTAGGCCCACACGTGAGCAAAAGTATTCTTTTTTTCTTTCCTTTATTGGATTTAGTAAAACTGGAGAACCCATGAAAATGTAAAATGTACAAACACAGCTGCCACTAAAAAAATTCTATAGGCTTTCCTATTCAATAGCAGCCAGCGGCAGTGCACCAATTGTCTTTTTTTGGTTGTCTGTAAGAGTGGCATTCTTCCCACTGCCCACTTATGTAAGCAGCATTCTTCCCACTGCCCACCTATGTAAGGAGCATTCTTCCTACTGCCCACCTATGTAAGGAGCATTCTTCCTACTGCCCACCTATGTAAGGAGCATTCTTCCTACTGCCCACCTATTTAAGGAGCATTCTTCCCACTGCCCACCTATGTAAGGAGCATTCTTCCTACTGCCCACCTATGTAAGGAGCATTCTTTCCACTGCCCACCTATGTAAGGAGCATTCTTCCTACTGCCCACCTATGTAAGGAGCATTCTTACTACTGCCCACCTATGTAAGGAGCATTCTTCCTACTGCCACCTATGTAAGGAGCATTCTTCCTACTGCCTACCTATGTAAGGAGCATTCTTCCTACTGCCCACCTATGTAAGCAGCATTATTCCTACTGCCCACCTATTTAAGGAGCATTCTTCCCACTGCCCACCTATGTAAGGAGCATTCTTCCTACTGCCCACCTATGTAAGGAGCATTCTTTCCACTGCCCACCTATGTAAGGAGCATTCTTCCTACTGCCCACCTATGTAAGGAGCATTCTTACTACTGCCCACCTATGTAAGGAGCATTCTTCCTACTGCCACCTATGTAAGGAGCATTCTTCCTACTGCCTACCTATGTAAGGAGCATTCTTCCTACTGCCCACCTATGTAAGGAGCATTCTTCCCACTGCCCACCTATGCAGACTTGTATAAAGTACTCGAAATTTCTACTTGAGTAAAAGTACAAGTGCTCGATCAAAAAATTACTTGAGTAGAAGTGGAAGTGCTCGCAGAAAAAGTTACTTAAGTAGAAGTACTAAAGTATTCAACATTTTTTTTACTTAAGTATTGCAAGTAGTTTTTTCAAAAAATTTGCTACTTAAGTACTAAAAGTAAAAAGTACCAGTAGTTTTGAAAAAAAAATTCTACTCAAGTACTGAAAGTAGAAGTACAAGTACTGTGTTATGTAGTTATTAAAGAAATAAGTCAAAAGTTTGAACATCATATTGTTTTTATTATTTCAAATGATTTATTCAAATGATTAACCTGTGTTTGTTAGTAGTTTCTTGATGCACTTTAAGCCCCGTAGCACCATTTATTTGTTTGTTTCATATTTTCTTTTTATTGGAAAGATTTGGTATAGCAGCTTTTATTATACACAGCCTTTATTTTCGTATGCGCTGATTTATAAATGACATTATACACATTTTTTTGAGCTTTATGCAACCTGCCATCTACTGTTCTGGCAGTGGTAATTTTTTTAAAAGTAACTAGTAACTATGCAGCACAAAAAAAAAATACTTGAGTAGAAGTATCGAAATCATCGAAAAAATGTAGTGAAGTAAAAGTAGAAGTAGGAGAAAAAAATTCTACTCTAGGAAAGTACAGATACCGCATTTCGGTACTTAAGTACAGTACTTAAGTAGTTCTACTTCGTTACTATACATCTCTGCACCTATGTAAGGAGCATTCTTCCCACTGCCCACCTATGTAAGGAGCATTCTTCCCACTGCCCACCTATGTAAGGAGCATTCTTCCTACTGCCCACCTATGTAAGGAGCATTCTTCCTACTGCCCACCTATGTAAGGAGCATTCTTCCCACTGCCCACCTATGTAAGGAGCATTCTTTCCACTGCTCACCTATGTATGGAACATTCTTCCCACTGCCCACCTATGTAAGGAGCATTTTTCCCACTGCCCACCTATGTAAGGAGCATTCTTTCCACTGCCCTCCTATGTAAGGAGCATTCTTTCCACTGCCCACCTGTTAGGAGCATTCTTCCCACTGTCCATCTATGTAAGGACCATTCTTCCCACTGCCCACCTATTTAAGGAGCATTCTTCCCACTGCCCTCCTATGTAAGGAGCATTTTTTCCACTGCCCACCTATGTAAGGAGCATTTTTTCCACTGCCCACCTATGTAAGGAGCATTCTTCCCACTGCCCACCTATGTAAGGAGCATTCTTCCCACTGCCCACCAATGTAATGAGCATTTTTTCCTCTGCCCACCTATGTTCAAATCTCGACTGGTTCAGCAGGGACCGGCCAAGATTCGAACCATGTATGGGCAGTGTTGATAGGGGAATAGAGCGATTCTCTTTTCTGCAACCCGTGGTTGAATGAAAGAAAATTACACCATCTATGGCTGACTTTACACCTTTAATCATAACCAGACAGCAGTTTATCTTCTTATAACCACAGATCTAAATCATCTGATAGGTCCAACTGCTATGCTAATATCTATGTAGTTGTCACAGAGATAGCGGCTGTCCAGTACAGTTAGCAATAGTCTATGAAGATGAACTATGGGTTCTAAAGCAAAAGCCTTTTTGATAGTCATGAGAAGCTCAATTGTTATCAAATTCTTTAAAACATTTAATGGTTTGAAGTCCATATAAGTTCAAGTCCCCTTGCTTTACAAAACAGTAAATCATGTCCGAGTTCTCTTTTCTTTGCATTTCACCTCACTTTTGTATGTTGAAGTCCAGCATGGTGTGTCTGTATACAGGACCAATAATACAGCATTGTGCATTTTTAGATTACATATTATTTAACTTCAACAGGAAGGACTAATACGTAACACTGGATGTTAGAAGATAATACCAAGATACCATCTGGGTCTGATTAACATTACTTAAACAAGAGACACAAAGCTAATATTCATTCCTCTAGTTGCGTAGGTACCTTAGGTTTAGCAATTCTTTTAGTACAACAGATAACAAGGAGGATAAGGTGTGAAGATAAGTTCTACATGGTACAAAGTATGATTAGCAGCAGGGGAGGAGTAGACCTTTTTGGCCTGGTTGATAAACCCAACCAACGAGTCCTTTCATGGTAGAGACATATTTCTGTGTGCTTAAAGTGCACCACATAAAGTGTGTGCCATGGTGCGGCCAGGGCCGTCTTTAAGGCAGGGCAAAAGGGGCAGCTGCCCCGGGCCCAGTCATTGGTGTGGGGCCTAAAGCAGCTGCCTGCACTGCCTGAGAATAGTTGATAAGTGGATTTGGGAGGGCCCAAGAAAATGTTTGCCCAGGGTCCAATCAATATTAAAGACGGCCCTGGGTGCGGCACTGATTTGTGGTCCTTGTGAAAGGTGGGTGTTATCTTAACCTCCTTAGCGGTATTCCCAAGCGTGGCTCGAGGTTACATTTCAGAGCCAAAAGCGGTAACCCCGAGCCACACTCGGGGTACCGCCAGGGAGCATCACTGGATCCTGTAAAAGAGGTATCTTACCTTGTCACCGGGATCCAGCGATGTATCTCAGCGGTGTGCGGCGGCGGATCTTCCTCCCGATCGTCTCCGTGCCCCGGCTTCCGTCTCCTGCGACGTGACGTTCGCAGGGGGGTGGAACCGGCGGCAAATTCAAATGTAAAACACACCAAACACACTGATTCAATGCAAAATAAAATAAATTCACATTACATTGCCCCCCAGTGCCCTTTCCTGCAGTTTTTTCCCATTCCCATTAGACGTAGACCTACGTCGCTGGACTCCTCCCCTTGTGGGTGGCGCTCGCGCGCCACCGGAGGCTCGCTCCCGTTGTATTCAGTCACAGCGGGAGTCGGGCCAGGGGAGGAGCGGCGGTGATCACCGCCGCTCTTCCCCAATTGTCGGGGAATCGAGTCTGGAGATCCGCCCGCTTGTGTAAACAAAGCGGGCGGATCTCCTAAGTGACAAACAGAGACAGATTGCAGGGTTCAGCATAGCTGAACCTGCGATCTGTCCCTGTGTCACTCAGTCACCTCCCCCCACACACGTTAGTAAGCACCAGGCATACAATAACCCCTTCCCTGCCAGTATGTTTTTTACAGTAACAGTGCATATTTATAGCACTGATTACTGTAGAAATGTCACTGGTACCCCCAAAAGTGTCAAAAATGTAAGTTAAGGGTCCGATCTGTCCTCCGCAATGTTGCAGTCCCGCAAAAAAAATTGCAGATCGCCGCCATTACTCATTAAAAAAAAAAACACCAAAAATGACAGAAATATTTGCCTTAGTTAGTAAACGCAATAACTTTTGTGCAAACCAATCAAAATACGCTTATTGTGATTTTTTTTTTACCAAACATAGGTAGCAGAAAACAAATTGGCCAAAAATTTTAAAAAATTTTGATTTTTACATTTTTTTGGGGGAAATTTCATATAAAAAAATGTGAAAAATATTGTTATTTTTTCAAAATTTACGCTCTCTTGTTTATAGCGCAAAAAGTAAAAATCGCACAGGTGATCAAATACCACCAAAAGAAATCTCTGTTTGTGGGAAAAAAAGGACGTAAATTTCTTTTGGGTACGGCGTTGCACGACCGCGCAATTGTCAGTTAAAGTCGCACAGTGCCGAATCGCAAAAAGTGGCCCGGACGCAAGACAGCAAAATCCTCCGGTGGTAAAGTGGTTAAATGCAAAAGCAGTTATTTTTTTGGATCAATGGAGAATCTGCAGAAAAGCATGTAGTGCGTTTTTTTGCCACAATTTGTGTTTTTTAATCTGCCTAACAACAAATTGGCCAAAAAATAAAGCATCAAAAATGCAAAATGCAGATCGCAGTAAAAGTTCTGCTTTAAAGAACATGGTTTATTGTCACGCGCCTTTTCATATAAATGCTAAAAATGGGGATTGGAAGAGATAAATTGTGAACGGAAAAGAACAATTATACAGTTATGAAATTACTACAAGTAATCCATTTAGATCAGCTTCCTTTACCAAATGAGCACAACGGCATTGGCTTTTTTTTTTTTTTTCAGCTCTCTAAATAACATTTCAAATTTGATGCTGGGGGGCTTCCTTATACTTGGTGCTGTGATCACAAGTCTGCACAGGGTAATATAGGATAACATTGACTGCAGATCCCATTCTGGATATTTGGATGAAGGAGTATCTTCAATCAGAGCCACCAAGTCAATATGTAATTGGCCCCATGCACACTTGGGTGTTTAGCCCCGGTGCATAAAATCTCTGCTTTTTGTTGCAGGTGGAAGAGACAGGTGCACCATCCAGCCCCACTGTTGGCAGCCTGTAAATCTCTGAGAGGCTGAAAGCTGTTGGGGCTGGGCACTGAATGTTACTGGGTATGTGCCCAGGAACGAATGTCCAGAACATAAGCTGTCTGTGTTCCAAGCATTTGCCCCTGGGCTTACTGCCCTAAATGTAAGTCAATGCAATGTTGTGTCCAGCTGCAGCCTCTTTCATCCTCCCATTGAGTTTTACATGCTACTGATAGCGTGGCTGGATGGCACACCTGTGCCTTACACCCACACCAAATGCCGGGATCTCATGCATCAGGGCTAAAAGCTCAGTATGCATGAGACCTTCTTTGTACTGGCCCGACCCTCTGTCCCCGAATCCGGGCTTCCTATAATTTGCAGGCTGAGTGGGGATCCTTTGTGGGGTTTGGGCAGTGGTGGCTGGTGTTCCATGGGCCAGGGGGGGAACAGATGGACCACCATACCCCCCCGGACCACACCAGCCCACACACCATATCCCCCCCCCGGTCGCCAGCTCACTCACCCTGAACATGTGGAGGGCAGACAGGCAGTAGCGGTGGTGGTGGCTTCTCAGTCTCCCACGTCTCCTCCCTCCTCCTTTGCCAATGGCATGGCTTCGCCTTTTGGCAAATCGGGAAACGGGTCTCAGTTCTCGCTTCCTGATTGGCCAGGAGGAGGATCCGTGTGACAATAGCAAATATTCATTTGCTATTGTCACACAACTGGGTGGGCTCAGGGTGCAGTGCTCTGCGCCCCGAGCCCACCCTTTTTTTAAGCTTATTAGAGCCTCTGGCTCTAATCACGTGCTGCAAAAAAAAACCTATTGGAATCCATGTATCCGGCACCCTGCATGTAGATTAGGGGGCCGGACGCATGAATGGGGGGGGCGGCGCTGGGTTTGGGTAAAATAGTTGCAGACCTTGTGTAAGCCTGCCACATGAAATGAGAAGAGTCACACAGCTGTATAGCCATTTAACAAGCTGAGTGTATTCTGTGTGAGGCTCGGTTCACATTGGTGCGATGCAGTAACCCTGCAAATCCACTGCATGTTCCTGCAGTGCACTTGACTCGCAGGCAGTTCACACTGCCATATGCGAACCGCTGGGAGTGTCAATACAAAGTTAACGACACCCCCAGATCGATTCGCATATCACAGTGCGAACTGTCAATTTGGACAGGAATCGGATCGCACCTATGCGATCCGATTCTGGTGCGGACCAAAAAAAGGGTCCTGCACGAGTTTGGTCGAATGAAATGTGAATTCAGCCATACAATCTGTATGGCTGAATTTGCATCACACAGACATCGGATGTGATTTGCACAGCAGTAAGGTGCGAATCACATGCGATGTCTTCCATCAAACCAATGTGGACCTCAGTCACAAATCTACAGGGAGAGAAATGATTTAAACACCTGTACTTAGCTTTTCTAGAGCCACCAAGCTCCTGTATTCCAGGAGAACGTGTTGCAGCTTGAACTCCGGGATAAAGCTCAGGATAGAGTAAAAAGCCCCAGGCTTGAGGCCTGTTGAGGCGTGATCACATGGACTTAATGCATCCATCGCTGCTGTGACTTGTATGTAAAGGCTGGGTGATTAACCCTTTATTTCCTGGCTGCTAGCATCACCACCATGGATTTGCGTTGTGCACGGAAGGAAGGCTTTCAAGGCAAATAGGATTACCTTCTTCCCTGCATAATGAACACCGATGTAAGACATGTTTTACCTAAAGAAGAGATGTATGAAAATAGATGCTAAATCAGGATATTTCTGCATTTTGTTTTTCAAAATGTAACCAACTTTCTCTGTCTGCCACCTACCTGCCTGCTCTCTTGCCACCCCCCTCTCCATATGTTTAAAGAATGGGCCTGTTTGCTTCTTGGTTTAAAAAAAAGAAAACTGGTGTTGTACCAAGAAAAATGCTTAAGGTAGAACCTCACCCAAATGGGGAAGTTCCGCTTGTTTGCACCCCCCCCCTCCCCCCCTCTACTGCCACGTTTGGCATTTTTTTTGGGGGGGGAGCGGGTATCTGGTTTTGACAAGTGCCCACTCCCACTTCCAGTCACATGCGCCGCGGCAATCTGAGCCTAAAGTTGCCCCCCCCCCGCCTTCCCCTACAGTCTTCTGGGACCTATTGCAGGTCCCAGAAGAAGTCTTCTGGGACCATTGACAAAGCTCAGCGTGGCTCGCATATGGGCAGTAGGAAGCCCACTGTGTAGTCGCAAGGCTTTACTGCCTGTTTCCCTTACTTGAGATCCTGGCCCCTGCACCTAAAGCTGGTTGAAGAATCAGATCGGGTAAGGACACTGCTGGATCCCTAGATAGGTAAGTATTCTTATATTGAAATTCAGCATCTACTGTATTTGTAGCTGCTGACTTTTTTTTTTGGGGGGGGGGGGGGGGGTAGCCTGAAGCTCCTCTTTAAGCTGCTCATAGATGTATCAAAATTCGGCCAGTTCAGCAGGGAATGGCCAAATCTTGACCCATATTTAGTTGCTCCTGCTTGACAGAAGTCAATCTAATGATCTACTTCTGTGCAATGGGCATGTTGGAAAATATTTCTCAGTCAGTGGCTGCAGCTGCTGATCAGTGTATTTTGTTAGTGAAGAATCCCTTCTGTCAAAATACAATGGGGTTCATTTACTAAAGCTGGAGAATGCAAAATCAGGCTCACTTATGCGTAGGAACCAGTCAGCTTTTAACCTCAGCTTGTTCCATTAAGCTTTGACAATAAAACCTGGAAGCTGATTGGTTTCTATGCAGAAGTAAGCCTGGTGCATATAATTTAGGTTGCATTATGTTGTTGATATGTCTCCTCACCATTTGGGTTAACCTTTGAAAGTCCACCTGCACTGTGCTGTATCCACATCCATTACACACAGTTGCAGAGCGATTGTGACATGGCCCCATTCACCTGAATTGGTTGCATTTGGCTGCAGTAGTGCCTTTTGAATGCAACCTGTGATATACCGTATATTTTGCTGAACCGTGACTGTAGCAGTTTGTACTAGCATGGATGGGTGGTCAAGGAGTGGCAAAGTCATGGCTCACCAATCTGTTTTTTTACCAACCACCCACCCACCCTCCGGTGTAAACGAGACCTTAGGCTGGGTTCACACATATGCGGATTGGATGCGGGTTTCCCCATATCCAATTTTCATGACTGGAGAGTGTAACCAGCTCTCATAGCTCCGAGGTGGCCCTGGTTCGCAATTTAAAAGGGTTCTATGTGTCTTTGGTTCCTATTTAGGTGCAAATTCAGGCAAAAATTTGGACATGATTTGCACCTGAATCAGTGAACATATGTGAACTTGCCCTTATGTTGCAAAACTAGGAGGCTTCAAGTTCAGCATTAACATTGTAACTTTATTAAACTTCAAGTGCGTACAGTAGCGGTCCTCTAATTGTTTACAGCAGTGTTTCTCAACCCTTTTCCAGTCAAGGCACCCCTTTCAATTATAGATAATCTCAAGGCACCCTTTACAATAAGGCCCCTTTCACACATACGGTCCGTTCAGTTCATCAGTTCAGTCACGTCAAAATGTATCAGTTTTTCATCCGTTTTTCATCAGTTGTTATCCGTTTTTCATCCGTTTTTCGTCAGTTGTTATCCTTTTTTCATCCGTTTTTCATCCGTTTTTCGTCAGTTATCTGTTTTTCATCCGTTGTCATCAGTTTTTCATCCGTTGTCATCCGTTTTTCATCCGTTTTTTTGACGGATGAAAAATAGGGCATTCATACGTTCAAAAAAACGGACATTGACGGAAGCGGATGAAAACGGATGTTAACTGACGATCATCCGTTGTCATCCGTTTTTACATAGAGATACATTGATGTCCATTTTTCATCCGTCAACGGATGGATGAAAAACGGACAAACGGACAGCATGTGTGAAAGGGGCCTTATAGACAGTCTCAAGTCACCCCATTCTAAAATGTAAAAAACTATTCTTAGGCCCCTTTCACACATACGGTCCGTTCAGTTCATCAGTTCAGTCACGTCAAATGTATCAGTTTTCCATCAGTTTTTCATCCACTTTTCATCAGTTTTTCATCCGTTTTTCATCAGTTGTTATCCGTTTTTCATCCATTTTTCGTCAGTTGTTATCTGTTTTTCATCTGTTGTCATCCGTTTTTCATCCGTTGTCATCCGTTTTTCGTCCGATCCGTTTTTTTTTGACGGATGAAAAATAGGGTATTCATCCCTTCAAAAAAACGGACATTGACGGAAGCGGATGAAAACGGATGTTAACTGATGATCATCAGTTGTCATCCGTTTTTACATAGAGATACATTGATGTTCGTTTTTCATCCGTCAACAGATGGATGAAAAACGGACAAACGGACAGCATGTGTGAAAGGGGCCTAAGGCCCCTTTCACATATACGGTCCGTTCAGTTCATCAGTTCAGTCACGTCAAAATGTATCAGTTTTCCATCCGTTTTTCATCCATTTTTCATTCGTTTTTCATCCGTTTTTCATCCATTTTTCGTCAGTTGTTATCTGTTTTTCATCTGTTTTTCGTCAGTTGTTATCCGTTTTTCATCCGTTTTTCGTCCGATCCGTTTTTTTGACGGATGAAAAATAGAGCATTCATCCGTTTAAAAAAACGGACATTGACGGAAGTGGATGAAAACGGATGTTAACTGATGATCATCCGTTGTCATCCGTTTTTACATAGAGATATATTGATGTCCGTTTTTGATCCGTCAATGGATGGATGAAAAACGGACAAACGGACAGCATGTGGGAAAGGGGCCTAATAGTTTTACACAATGCAGCAACATCCACACGTAGGACACCCAACATTAAAGGGGATTTTTTTTTTTCCAAAGCAAATACAGTAATCCCCTGCTACATCGCGGTTCAGTTTTTGCGGTCCCGGTAATTCGCTTTTTTTTTTGTAATGTTATTTTACTATATAAATCATTAAAAATGAAATATTTTTGTGTTTTCCATAGCTCTTGCTATGTCTCTTAGTATCTTTTATGTGTTTAAATGAGTTTCTATTGTTTTAAAAGTGTGTTTAAAGACCTTAAAATGCTTCTACACGTACAGTGACAGTAAAATAAACATGCCTACAATGCATTTTAATAGGGTTTTTCTATTTCGCGGAATTTCACTTTCCGCGGCTGGGTCCGGAACGTAACCCCCGCAATGGAGGGGGGTTTACTGTACACACCGGTACTGACTAGTATTCCAATGTTTCTCTTCTCCCTCAATTTCTCTCCATCAGTCAGCTAATGTGATCCCACTGCTGAGGGAGAAGGGCACAGTAGGGTCAAACAAGGATGCTGTGGAGGTAACAGACATCCTCCTTTTTAAATGATGACGTCATTGGTTGTTAGGATGACAGTGTCTAGAAAGTCGTAATGGTGCATATTGGAAACCCATGGCTTTGTGTAACTAAAAGGCAGCCTTCATCCACCTGCTGGCTTCTATACAATTTTTTATCAGTTTTTAGGCATTTTGTCAAGGTACCCCTGAAGAAGCCTCAAGACACCCCGGTTGAAAAAGGCTGGTTTACAGTATGTTCAAGGATTTCATAGGGATGCAAGAAAGAATTCCAAGGGGTTGATTTACTAAAACTAAAGCACTCGGAATCTGGTGCAGCTGTGCATGGTAGCCAATCAGCTTCTAACCTGTTTGTTCAATTAAGCCTTGACAAAAAAAAAAAAAAACATGAAAAAAAAAAGCTGATTGGTCTCTATGCAGAGCTGCACCAGAATTCGCACTCTCCATTTTTAGGAAATAAGCCCCCAAGTGTTCAGGGGAGTTTAGATACTCTAAACGTGTAAAAATACACTTTAACCGAACTACATTTCTGAATGGTTTTGTAGTGATCATTTACAGACTGGTATGGTCTGGTTATAGTGAATTACCATCACAGATGGGTGCTACCATCTTCCATCAACTATAACCAGTCATGCGTTTTTCATATTTTTCTTCCTCTGTGTTCATTTAATATACAAAAACCATATTTGCCATTACAAAACAAACTGCAGTGTAATCTTGACTTCAGCTGCATGAATGCACCTTTCGACATACAAACACCATTACTTATCTGAAGTCTATTTACATAGTGAGAAGTATTCAATTGAATGTACCCATTAATCTACATTACAAGTCATTTTACCCATTTCATAGCTCAGAAAAGAGTATGGTTGAGTAAAGAAAAGCAGCCAAATTATTTACAATAGAGCCTAATTTTGGAAGTAATTTTCTGATCCCACACTGCAGGTAGACATACATTAGTAAAAAGGCTATCACAGCCGAAGCCCAATGGTGTCCATACCTACGTCCTTTTGGTACAGAGCGAAGCTTTTGTCGAAAGCGATTCATTAAATTTTATTATTTATGAACAGGGGAAACCAAGTAATCAAAATAATAATCATGAACCCTGCAGTGGTAGTACAAATTGTTAATGGCACCCCAAACGTGGTTAGCAGATGCCTGTTTTGCCGCATGACAAATGCGCCAAAACACTCACGGAGAAACTGCAACGCTCCACGCCCAAAACGATTCAGGGACTTCTTTGGCATGTTTGTCCTGTGTTGGGCAGCCCATTGAATTGAATAGGCTGCCGTATGCCTGATGCATAAAAATATGCAAAAAACATGGCAAAAAAAAACACTAGTGCTATCCTTGTGGGGCCTTGGGCACAATTTTTTATTTTTGTTTTTAACCGTTGAACATGCAGTAAAAGGATTGTTCAGGCATCTTAGTTGATCAGTATTGGTATTACCAGGGCTTTTTTTCTTGGAGAATAGGTGCAGGAACTCCCACCTTCTGAGTCCCTCCTTGTCTCCACACCCTACCCACCTCCAAGCACTGTCCCTTGATTCCACCCCCTACCCACCTCCAAGCACCATCCTTTGGTTCCACCCCCTACCCACCTCCAAGCATCATCCCTTGGTTCCACCTCCAAGCCCCATCCCTTGGTTCCACCCCCTACCCACCTCCAAGCACCGTCCTTTGATTCCACCCCCTACCCACCTCCAAGCACCGTCCCTTGGTTCCACCCGCTACCCACTAAGCACCATCCCTTGGTTCCACCCCCTACCCACCTCCAAGCACTGTCCTTTGGTTCCACCCCCTACCTACTTCTAAGCCCCGTCCTTTGGTTCCACCCCCTACCCACCTCCAAGCACCGTCCCTTGGTTCCACCTCCAAGCACCGTCCCTTGGTTCCACCCCCTACCCACTTCCAAGCACTGCCCCTTGGTTCCACCCCCTACCCACCTCCAAGCACCGTCCCTTGGTTCCACCCCCTACCCACCTCCAAGCACCGTCCCTTGGTTCCACCCCCTAACCACCTCCAAGCACTGTCCATTGGTTCCACCCCTTACCCACCTCCAAGCACTGTCCCTTGGTTCCATCCATTACCCACCTCCAAGCACCGTCCCTTGGTTCCACCACCTACCCACCTCCAAGCACCATCCCTTGGTTCCTCCCCCTACTCATCTCCCAGTACTTCCCCAAGTATCATTTTGTGGTTCTAAGTAATTTGTATAGAATTTGTTCTTGTCTAAGAACAAGAAAAGCAGTAAAATAGATACCCTGAAGCCAGCAACAATAGACTCCCCAGTAACAATAGATCCCTCACACAATAATAGACTCTCCCAGCAACAATGGACCCCACCCCAACAACAATAGGACCCCAAAGCAACAATAGGTCCCAGCCCATCAACAATAGATCCCTCACACAACAATAGACTCCCACAGCAACAATGGACCCCACTGCAACAACATTAGGTCCCCTCAAGCAACAATAGATTCCACCCCCCCAGCAGCAATAGTTCCCCCACACAACAATAGACGCCCCCCCCCACACACACACGGCTAACGTTTTAAAAGTCTAATGAGCGAGCGTATCGAATGCTTTTTTGAACGATTTTCTAATCCTGTGTGGCCAACTTTAGATGAGATTTCCATTTTGCCTCATTATTATTATTATTATTATTATACAGGATTTATATTTTACAAAATAAAGAGAGATAATATAGGTACAATACAATGCAAGACAAGAGATCTAAATATGTCCTGATAGAAGCAGCCTGGTAACAATAGCATGAAGACCTCCCTGCATGCCTTGGAACATTAGGTAGCTGGAAACTGCATAGTGCAAGATTAGCTATTATTATTATTATTCAGGGTGTATATAGCGCCAACAGTTTGTGCAGTACTTTTTTTTTAATTTTATTTATTTATTTTTAATGTGATCATGCAGTTAACAATGACAATATCCGCAACATTTTTAAACACGTTGGCGAAGTTGGTAAGGAGCTTAGTGCATATGGATTTCTCTGTTTGTACTGGTGACTATTGTCACCAAAAATAAAAGTGGGAGGACATCCAAAATTTTAGAGTTGTCCCCACAACAAGAGGTAAGAGAAAATCTTTCAATGGGGACATCTGTTCCAGGGGCAGCTCTCTGATTGGGATTCCCCTCAAACGGGAGATTTCCTCAAACCTAATGTTGTGTCTCTGGGAAAGGGAAGGTCTGGGGAATAAAACACATTGGGAGCGACTTCGGGGAACGTATTATGTACAGTCTGGAGGAAAAAAGGGAAAGGGGAGACATGATTGAAATAAGGTTCAGGAGGGCAGTTTTTTCAACATGAAACCAAAATCAAGAACACATGACCTCAAACTAATTGGAGCAAAATTCATTACTAATCTTAGAAAGTATTATTCTACTGAAAGGGTAGTTGATGCTTAGAATAAACTTCCAGCAGAGGTAGTGAGACAGTCAATGGCTTCAACTATGCTTGGGACAAACACAGATCTATACTCAGACAATAAAGTCAACGAAAAAAAGAAAATGGACAGACTCGATGGACTATTCTGTCTTTTTCTGCCGTCACGTTTCTAGGATATTAAGGGAAATCTCTTCAAGACAGAAAACAATAAACTGGCAGGAGTTTTAACCCCTCCATACTTTACCATATATGAAAATAAAAAATAAAAATTATTCTACATGCACTTTTTATTTTCTGATACAATAATTTTTATTGCAATGAATATAACAACTTGACTATTGTCCACACAGGGGTATAGCATATTAAACATATCAAAAAGACATGGGCAGGGAAAGTCTGTTCAGGTGACTTTTATAAGTACTACTAAATGTCCACTGGGTGACCTAGGGGGATAAACCGAAGGTCCATATATGTCACCTGGGCCCAAGGGCTAACTAGGGGAGCCCATGTTGCAGGTGCATTAGCTTACATCAGAGGTCAATATGTGTGCTGGTCTACTGAACACCCCTGACGGGTCAGGGTGAACAATTGGTAGTAGAGGTACAAAAAGAATTTCAGACCTGGCAGCAAAGATGGGCCCTAAGTCCAAGGACTCACCCTAGTCAGTGCTGTATCTTGGCCTAGGCCAACAAGGCCCAGGCCTAGGGCAGCACTTTGCAGGGGGGGGCAGCAAAAAAGCTGCACGCCACTTGAAAAAAAAGGGTCCCCGCCGGCTTGCGCTACACTTTTAGTTTAGTGTCAGTATTATGGGGCGAATTGGGCCAGAGGGCAGGGTCCAAGAGGCAAATCAGTCTGGCACCCCCATAAAGCAGTCACACTGCTACCTGCCGGTATGATAGGCTGCACTAATGGGCACTGATGTGGCTGTACTGATGGCCACTGATGAGGGCACACTGATATGATGCACTTATGAGGCTGCACTGATGGGCAGTAATGAGGCGGCACTGATGGGCACTGATGAAGCTGAACTTATGGGAACTGATAAGGCTATGCTGATGGGCACCAATAGACTGCGGTTGTGGTCTGTGGTGTACAGATGACAGGGCGGGTCATAAACCGGAAGGGGTGTGGCCTTTACAGGAAGGGGTGGGTCGTATTTAAATTAGGGGATGCACAAACTTAGTCAGGCCTAGGGCAGCACAAAACCTTAAAACACCACTGACTCTAGTACAGGAGGAGATCATAAGCTCGGTCTCAGCAGCAAAGGAGAAAAGAAAAAAGGAGAGACAAAGAAGACAATTTAAAAATAGAGCAAGGAGAGAGGGGGAGCACCTTTTAATTTTCAATGCCCAAAAGGTGCAAGATGCAGTAATGGCCAAATGGGAATCGGTGAATGTGTTTGAAGCTGCCATGCAAGCATCTCTTATTTACCGTAACTATGTGTAAAATATTTTGGCTATCATAAAATGACCACTTTCCATACCTAACTAATAAAACCTACGGTAAATAATAAAAAAGCAACAACAATTCGTAATATCTTAGCAATGCTTTGTGTTACATTTGGACATTTTATTAAAGGTCAATCCCCAAAAAAACTTAACGGTTGTATAGTTGTTGAATGACATACTGACTTCCTACAAAATGTGGGGATACCAGTGCCAAACACTATCAGACAGAAATCATAGACATTCAGTTGTCGGAGAGTGGTGCCTTTGTTGCAGTCTTGTGGACGGGAAGAGACAAAAGCTCCTACCAGGAGTATGAGCCAATGGGTGATTCATAGGTACTTGTCCAAAACTGATATTGGAGAATACCTGTAAATCCAGCTATTTGTTAGCTGTTGATGGTAATTTAATCAAACTTGACTAAATGGGTTTTGAGTCAACAACGTGATTCAGCTAAAGCTCTCATTTGAAAGCCCATGATTTTCTCTTTCACATGAGCCCCTCCTGAGGCTCTTGTCATTCTAATTGTGATCTCCCTTGTGCCCCTCTGTTTACAGATTGAGGGCCCTGGGGGTTTTGTTGCCTAATTGTTGGGTTATCCAAGGCGGCCCCCAAAGGAGATTCATAACAGTTTTCAACACTTCCACAGAGAAGGTTCACCTGAGCAAACAATCAATCCTATCTTCATTTTCCGCCATTCTATTAGAACGCCAATTCCGTGCTTTTTAAAATATAATTATGCAAGTAAAAATAAATAAATAAAATATCACAAAAAAATAGCACTGTATAACCATGACAAACCAGTTTCCCTGCCAGTTGATGTGACAATGGAAGTTTGCGTCAGTGTCAGAGTGTTAACAGCTGCATTGTATGTCCTTTGGGAGGGCCACGGTCTACCTCAGTGGATTCTTCTGTTGCGGGGAGGTCTGGGAATTCATCCACCAAATCTCTTTTATTAACATGTAAAGGTTGTTTAGCAGGTTCTTATATTCTTCAGTTATTTTAGAATAGAGAACAGCTGTCAGCTTACCAAAGATAGCTACCTATGTCTTTGTCATTGAAAAGGAAATTCATAGTGGTTTTGTGCGTACTTTATTTATTATGACCAAGGCGTATCACAAATATTATATTTTAGTCCCGTAAGTATGTAATATTGCATAAAAACCTTTGTATTCTCCTTTAAGTCAGGTGGTACATTAGGTTCCTTTAACATTTTCCAGGCTAGCCCTTTGCTTCTTTGATAGTAGTAGATACGTCCTCAGCAGCCTAGCCTTTGGACAGCAGTTTTGTCAGTCTGGGGGATGTAAGATGTATTAGCAGATTTAAATACACTAACAAATTGAAGCCAAACTCCAGCTAACACATTATAGGCAGGTACAACAAACGGGGGGATAAAGGTTTTACATAAATAAATAAATGCTGATTTTTGTAAACACCATTGTCAGTGTGAAATGGCTTGTCTCATCCCTGTAACTGATACAATTGGTACGATCTGCAAAAGATCTTTTATAAACAACAGACTTCCTGGCTGGATTACTAGATGAAAATAAAAGAGCCTAAAAAAGAAAACGAAGGCAGCTATCATAGCTAAGAATTGGTAAGCTGCAATATAATAAATATTTGCTTTTGGGTGTAATGCTGCTTTAAACAAAATTTACATCCTTTTTTCCCCCCACAAATAGAGCTTTCTTTTGGTGGTATTTGATCACCTGTGCGATTTTTAATTTTTGTGCTATAAACAAAAATAGAGCGACAATTTTGAAAAAAAAAAAACAATATTTTTCACATTCTGCTATATGACATTCCCCCCAAAAAAATTTTAAAATCAAAATTTTTTAACATTTTTAGGCAAATTTGTTTTCTGCTACATATTTTTGGTTAAAAAAAATCACAATAAGCGTATTTTGATTGGTTTGCACAAAAGTTATTGCGTCTACTAATTACGGGAAAGATTTATGTCATTTTTATTGTTTTGTTTTTTTTTCACTAGTAATGGCAGCGATTTGCGATTTTTAATGGGACTGTGGCATTGCGTCAGACAGATCGGACCCCTAACTGACATTTTGGACACTTTTGGGGGGGGGACCAGTAACATTACTACAGTAATCAGTGCTAAAAATATGCACTGTTACTGTAATAACGACACTGGCATTGAAGGGGTTAACCCTATGGGTGATCAAGGGGTTAAATGTATGCCTCATGCTTACTGACATGTGTATGTGTGGGGCAGGGGTGGGAGTTCTGTGACAGAGATCACAGGTTCAGCTATGCTGAATCCTGTGATCTCCTCCTGTCTGTCACTGAGAAGATCCACCTGCTTTGTTTACATAAGCAGGCGGGTCTTCTCACAGTTCCCCCAATGATCGGAAGGAAGGTGGCAATCGGCGCCTCTCCTCCTCCAGCCCGACACAAGGGGAGCACGCCTCCGACGGCGCACGTGCGCCGCTGAAATCGCTAGGAGCTATGTCGCTGGACCCAGGGGAGCCACACTGCCGCAGTAGGATTACTGTGAGCAGCCGGCAAGTGGTTAAAAGAGATGTATGGGGTTTTTTTTTTTTAAGAATCATACTTACCTAGGTGGATGTAGTATCTGTTTCCTGGCGCCTCTACACTGAGAACTGAGCGATCGTACACTGCCCATTGCTCAGTTCTCACAGCTCCCTGAGCAGAGAGCTGCTGACTGTCAGTCCCCAGGTCTCTCTGCTCTGCCTTCCCGCACTCAATGTGGGGGGGGGGGGGGGGTGTGGGAGCGTCCGACTCAGGATTTCAGCGGCTTGCTGAGCCGGGTGCCGATCCAGGCATGTGGGCCAATTCCGACTCCATTGTCATGATCTTGCCTGAGCGTCGACCGTTTCTGTGACGTAAGCCCACTATCTGGTGAAATCTGGTCACAGGAGTGCAGAAGGCACTGTACAGCCAAACAGACAGCCAAGCAAACAGTACAGCCAGACTTCTAATAAGCTCTTTAAACAACTCTCAACCAGATCACAGTACCTGAAAGATGTTATGTTGGTAGCATAATATAATAAAATCCTATAGTGCAATAATTAATACAGCCATCACATCTATAAATTGGTATAATAATAAATGTTTGCCTTTGGGATTAATACTGCTTTAAGCATGACCATGCGATGATATAAACACCCAATGACTGGAGCGCGCCCAAGGCTATTTGCATTGTTGACCATATAAAAAACTGCACATGAAATGTAATAATTTTTTTCAATTTTAACAATTTTTTTTGTTTCGTATAACCAACAGTACATCAAGATTCCCTCTCCAGTCTCAGGGTCTGATGAAAGAGTGCGGGTCTTTGCCTTTTACCTATCCAGGGAGATAAAGGATCAACCCCAATCAAGCTTTGAGTGCATAAGACAAGGCACCACCTGGTGAGCACATTTATTATTCTTTGTCACTCTGGTAAAATGTCACAAAATAAGAGATATGCGCTTAGTCAAATACAGTACTGATGTTTGAATTTAGCTACAAAATGCTGCTTCAACAGGCTTAAGGCTTGTGCCAATGGTATCCGTTTGAGATACTTCGGAGATCTTTCAGAATCCAGTGACGGGAGCCTTTTTCTTGCAGAAGACCTTCTTTTAACCTGCATTTGACTTGCTTCAGGCCGGTGTTTTTAAGCCCATTTGAAGCAAAGAAAAGCCATAATGCTGAATGTAAACATACACAATTGTTGCACAATACAGATAATTGATGAACGGTTCGGAATTCAGTTTTGGAGCCATTTACCAATTAAGCCCCGGAAGATTTTACCCCCTTCCTGACCAGGGGATATTTTGCAATTCGGCACTGCGTGACTTTAACAGACAATTGCGCGGTCGTGTGACACTGTACCCAAACGAATTTGACGTCCTTTTTTTCTCACAAACAGAGCTTTCTTTTGGTGGTATTTGATCACCTGTGCGATTTTTTGATCATGCGCTATAAACAAAAAAGAGCGACAATTTTGCAAAAATAATAATATTTTTTAAATTTTTTTATATGAAATTCCCCCCAAAAAAATGTAAAAATCAAATTTTTTTTAATTTTTTAGCCAATTTGTTTTCTGCTACCTATGTTTGGTAAAAAAATCACAATAAACGTATTTTGATTGGTTTGCCCAAAAGTTATTGCGTTTACTAAGGGAAAGATTTTTGTCATTTTTGTTGTTTTTTTTTAAACGCGTAATGGCGGCGATCTGCGATTTTTTTTTTTGCGGTACTGCAACATTGCGGCAGACAGAACGGACCCTTGACTGACATTTTTGACACTTTTGGGGGTACCAGTGACATTACTACAGTAATCAGTGCTATACATATGCACTGTTACTGTAAAAATGACACTGGGAGGGAAGGGGTTAACTTTATTGGAGAGGGAGGGGTTAAGTGTGTCCCTAGGGGCGTGTTTCTAACTGTCATTGAATGTGGCTAGTGGTGTAATAGCACAGATCAACGGTTCTACATAGCAGGACCGAGTGATCTGTGTTTTTACACAGGGGAGAATGACAGGCGGCTTTGTTTACATTAGCCGCCTGCCTTTCTCCCTCTCTGCCCGACGATCGCGAGTGACCAGCGGCGTGTGCTCGCCCCTTATTCGCTCCCAGGCTAGTGACGTACCGGTACGTCACTTTGCCTGGGAGGGGCTGACCGCCGCCGTATATAGTCGGGTGGCGATCGGCAAGTGGTTAAAGACTGGTGTCACTATAACAAATAGCAAGAGTCAGAAATTTTCAGATTTAGCTTTGATTTATTTTTGTTTTCTAGTATCAGAAATAGATTGGGCAAAATAGGGGATAGTAGTCATAGGCAATCATTGAATATTGTCTAACATGAACAGAATAATGGTGGATTCAAAAATGGGGAAAGATTTGGGAGTCTTGGTAGAGGATAGACTAAGCAATAGCATGCAATGTCAAGCGGCAGCTGCCAAAGCCGGCAGAATATTAGCATGCATAAAGAAAGGGATGTATTCCAGAGATAAGACTATAATCCTTCCACTTTATAAAACTCTGGTCCGACCGCATCTGGAGTATTCTGTCCAGTTCTGGTCGCCAGTCCTCAGGAGAAGGGCAACTAAACTAATTAGGGGATTGGAGGACCTAAATTATGAAGAGCGTCTGCAATCGCTTGATTTATTCTCCCTGGAGAAGAGACGCCTGAGAGGGGACATGATAGCAATTTATAAATATCTCAATGGGGATCTCAGCATAAAAAAAAAACTATTCAGTCGAAAGGATTGCATGAGGACTCGAGGGCATACAATGCGATTAGAGGAGAAGCGTTTTAACCTCAGGCAACGTGGGGGGTTCTTTACTGTTAGGGCTACAAGATTGTGGAATTCTCTACCACAAGAGGTGGTTTCTGCGGGAAGTATGGTGGCTTTCAAAAGACTCTTAGATGTACATCTCAAGGATCAGAACATTCAGGGCTATGTGAGATGATTACAGCCACACACACCTACACAGGTTGAACTGGATGGACTATTGTCTTTATTCAACCTCACCTACTGTGTAACTATGTAAGTGTTTCTCATCATAATATGATACTTTCCTTTAATACAGTAAATTCTAACAAGCACCTCCTGCTGTGTGAGTCTCATGAATGTCTCTCAAATGTCCACAGTTGTTGACCAGAAGAAAAGTGTATCTGTGCTTTCCAAAAAGTCCTTTCCACTTAGAGAGCACCGAGATAAAATATTCAAAAACAAGTAATAGGAATCAACTCATCATCATATTCATTCAAAAAAGCACTTATTATTACTATTACTATTTTTTTTATTTTATTTTACAAGCAGAAGTGCACCTTGAATTATTGAGAACTACCCCTGAGGTTACACATGCTACATGCTGAAAACCTGTGAAATCGTGGATGTGCAAAATGGCGTAAAAATTACTGTTTGACCAAACATGTCTGTGGTCATAAGTGATAGTATTACAAAAAAAAAAAGCCTACGGGTACAGAATGAAAATCTGGCATGGGAACAAAGGCAGTTGGCTGAGATTGTCAAAACTACCCAATTGATTGTACCTTAACCTCCCTAGCGGTATTCCCGAGCGTGACTCGGGGTTACATTTCAGAGCCAAAAGCGGTAACCCCGAGCCACACTCGGGGTAGCGCTAGGAAGATCGCTGGATCCTGGAAGAGGTTTTACTTACCTTTTCTCCGGGATCCAGCGATGTATCCCGGCAGTGTGCGGCGGCGGAGCTCTCTCCCGATTGTCTGCAAGCCCTGGCTTCCGTCTCCGGCGACATGACGTCCGCCCTTGGGTGGAACCGGCGGCAAATTCAAATGTAAAACACACCAAACACACTGATACCATTCAAAATAAAATAAAATCACATTACATTGCCCCCCAGTGCCCTTTCCTGCAGTTTTACTGTACTTTTTATGTAAATATATGTATATATATATATATATATATATATACACATATATATATATAGTATATATATATATATATATATATATATATATACGTATATATATATATATATATATATATATATATATATATACACACGTGTATATATATATACGTAATTCTTGTGAATGAGCAGCCCAAACCAACAACTGTATACATTATATATATATATATATATATATATATATATATATATATATATATATACATATATATATATATACACATATATATATGATATATGTATACATAATATATGTATACATATATATATATATAATAAATGTATATAGTTGGTTTGGGCTGCTCATTCACAAGAATTACATGCAAAATAATGGTACCGCTTTCAGCGCCTAAAATCCAAAAGATCCAAAAGAATCATACCGCCAGGGAGGTTAAAGCGGAGTTCCACCCTCAAAATGATCTTTTCCCTGTCCGCTTGCTCTAAATTACCTGAAAAACAATTGGATAATTAAAAATATTTTTTCCATTCACTTACCTTGTTTTTAAAGAAAATATACTTACCTTCCTTCCTCTTCCTCCCTCTGCGGACACAGCCCATGCCGTCACTTCCTGCTTGCATTGACTCCTGGGAGATGAATGTCATCGCTCCCAGGAATCAATGCGCCTGCACCGGCCCTGCTCGTCACTTCCACTGCACCGGAAGTGACGAGCAGGGCCAGTGCAGGGCATTCTGGGACTTCCGACGTCACCAAAGAGGATGCTCTGGCTTCAGCTGCCCACACTTGAGATGGCAGCGCTGGACACGACATTTTCAAGGCAAGTATTTATTCTAAAAGTTAAGTGAATTTGGGGACAGTTCAGAGGCTATCGTTGCTTAAATGCACTAGCCCTGACTGTCCCGGGGGGATTTTTATCTAAAAAAAATTGTTTCAGGGTGGAACTCCGCTTTAAGAACAAAATCCAGATTAGAAACAATTGCAACAGGTTAAGGCAGTCCAGACCAGCCAATAAGGGCTCTTTCACACGGGCGTTCCGTTTTTCACGGGCGTATGTCCGTTTTTCATCCCATCCGTTTGCGGATGAAAAACGGACATAATGTGTCTCTATGTAAATATGGATGTCAGCGGATGACCATCCGCTGACATCCGTTTTTTGTCAGTTCAGTTCAGTTTTTTTGAACTGAAGAGAACCCTATTTTTTCTTCCGTTCAAAAAACGGAATGGACGCAAAAACGGATGTCAGTGGTGTCATCCGCTGACATCCGTATTTACATAGAGATACATTATGTCCGTTTTTCATCCGCAAACGGATGGGATGAAAAACGGACATACGGACCGGATGACACAAGTGCCATCCGTGTCCGTTTAAAAAAAAAAAAAAAAGGAACTGATCGGGCATAAAAAACTGAACGCCCGTGTGAAAGAGCCCTAAACAAACTATTGTAATCTGCTACAGTGTGCACTCCAAACATGGAGAACATACATAGAGAAATTTGCAATATAATACAATCAAGATTCATGCAAATTATGACATTTTTACTGGTATAAAAAGCCTCCAAGGTATGTCAATTTTGTGAAATCACCAGAGTCCTGCAGCGGGATTGTATATATCAAGTAAATCCTCTCATTCAACAGTACAATGTTATATATGAAGATAAAGAAGGGAAATGTATTTTAGATCTGTGGACATAACTGAGTAGCAGCCTAGGGGCAAGAACATCATACTAGGAAGCAAGTCAAATTCAGAATGCTTTCAGGTGCTTCTGAGTTGCTTTGGTTTGCCTTTGAGCGGCTGAAGAAGTGCCCCAGGCAGCTTGTGAGGTTCATTGGCATGTGGACTGCAGCTTGCACATATATTTGCAATTGTGTGCAAACAAAACACTCTGTTTTTAACGGAAAATGTTAGGGCCAATTTGATTGTTTTGCAGGCTGGCTGGTAAATGTGCTGGGAAACCTTTTGTCTGTTTGTGATATGCAATGCCCTTCCATGTGCACCTTGCTGCAAAGACTAGTTATAGGTTGGGGTAGTTGCCAGTTGTACAGTCGGATGAATTTAGTGCAGGGATGCACTGGATGCCTTCGGTGCCATTGTACTCTTGCTGGGCATCATGTGCGCCCCAGTGTCTTTAAAGTGATTGTAAAGTCTAATTTAAAAAAAAAACTAATAATAACTAACAAGCAAATTATACTTACCTCCTCTGTGCAGTTGGTTTTGCACAGGGCAGCCTGTATCCTCCTCTTCTAGGGTCCCTCGTTGCTGCTCCTGGCGCCTCCCTCCTATTGAGTGCCCCCACAGCAAGCAGCTTGCTATGGGGGCACCCAAGCCGAGCTGCAGCCATTCAGACACGGAGCTGCAGTTCGACCCCGCCCTCTCTCTCTCTCCTGATTGGCTAATGGACTTTGATTGACAGCAGCGGGAGCCAATTGCGCTGTGGCTGTGTCTTAGCCAATCAGGATTGAGAGTCCCAGATGGACGATGGAATCGTGAACATCGCTGGACAGAGATGGGGCACACCGTAAATATTAGGGGGTGCTGGGGAGGCTACTACACTCAGAAGGTTTTTTTTTATCTTAATGCATTCAATGCATTAAGATAAAAAGCCTTCTGTTGCCTGTACAACTCCTTTAACCAGTTCCCGACCGTGTACGTTATATTTTCTACGGCAGGCTGCCTCGTACTGGCAAAACGACGTATGTCTACAGCGCTCGCCTGGGAAGAGCTAGGGGGTGAGCGCGTGCCGCCGGTGGCGGGCTCCCGCCCTCTGATGGGTTTGTTTTGTTTTTTCAGCCTAATGATGGCTTGCTTCACTAATAGTGACAGCTCTTTGGATCTCATATTGAGAGTTGACATCAACAGATTCCAAATGCAAATAGCACACTTGAAATTTACTCTGGACCTTTTATGTGCTCCTTGTAAATGGGATAATGAGGGAATAACACACACCTGGCCATGGAACAGCTGAGCAGCCAATTGTCCCATTACTTTTGGTCCCTTAAAAAGTGTGAGGCACATATACAAACTGTTGTAATTCCTACACCTTTCACCTGATTTGGATGTAAATACCCTCAAATTAAAGCTGAAAGTCTGCAGTTAAAGCACGTCTTGTTTGTTTCATTTCAAATCCATTGTTGTGGTGTATAGAGCCAAAAAGATTAGAATTGTGTCGATGTCCCAATATTTATGGACCTGACTGTAAATCTCATAGTTTGTAGATGTGATAACTTTTGCACTAACCAATCAACATACACTTTTTGGGATTTTTTTTTTACCAGAAATATGTAGCAGAGTACGTATTGGCCTAAATTTATGAAGAAACTAGATTTTTTTCAATTCTTTTATTGGATCGGTTTTTATAGCAGAAAGTAAAAAATATTGTATTTTTTTTTTCAAAATGTGTTTTTTTTTTTATAATAGCGCACAAAAAAAAAAAAAAAAAAATGCAAAGGTGATTAGATACCACCAAAATAAAGCTCTGTTAGGAAAAGAGAACATACATTTTATTTGGGTACAGCGTTGCACGACCGCGCAATTGTCAGTTAAACTAACGCAGTGCCATATCGCAAAAAATGGCCTGGTCATAAAGGGGGGGGGGGTGAATTTTCTGGAGGTCAGGTGGAATTATTTGATCCCCTGCAGATTTTGTAGGTTTGCCCACTTACAAAGAAATGAAGGGTCTGTAAAAGAGTACCTGTTTGTGAAGGTCTGCTACTGGCTTCATAGAGCACACAAGACGCCAGGAGCGTAATGCTGATGCAAAGCTTTTATTGATTGTCAGTATCACACAAACCTCAGACATTTTATTGATGCCTTTTTTTCTTTTAGGACTGGAGAGAAACATCTCAGCTGTATTGGCACTATACAAGACAAGATAACCGTGTGTGCTACTGACGAGTCCTACCAGTTAACCCGAGATCGTATGTCCCAAGTAGAGAAGGAATCATGGAGCAGGACTGCCATTGAGATTAAACCTGAGGCATCTCATCGAAGTATGTATATATGTGATGTGCAGCAGTTTCATAACAAGACCATATGGGTAGAAAGTAATCCTGGTGTATATAATGTGTGCTGCATTCTTAATGATCCCTTAGTAATTGGGGCAATGTTACCTAGTCACATTTACATCACTCCTTCCATGTCCCAAGGCCAATAACATGCTACAGCAAAGGCTTAGACTGCCTTGAGCAGAAGTTTAGCCAGCAGAGCGTTCCACCTTGCATTAGTAATAGAACAGTATGCTAGAAGGTTATTGAAGTTTGCAGTCTGCTAACCACCCACTTTGTTATTGCACAATATGAACTCGTCTGCTAGTTTCAGGTCAGCAGTTCCTTGTGTAAATATAAGTTTGCTAAACCTTTTACACATGCATATGTCTTCTTTCAAAAATCAGAACAAAGCTGTTCTTGATTTAAAGG
>NC_138771.1:72714200-73151700 GCF_965119305.1 Pelophylax lessonae | reverse complement strand
TCCCACTCTTCTTTTTACTGCAGGGCTGTCTACGTTTTTAGAACAATTACTTCCTTTAAAGTCAGATGTACAGAATATCCAATACTACATCTTTTAACAAATACAAGTTCTACTTGGGAATTAGTGCATATGATTTCAGTCCCATTCAAAGAGCAATAACTTATACCATCAAACCAAATTTCAGCCTCAGACCAGTCTTCTGTTATTGCAGTCATTTATAACCTGTTTTCTTGTTCTGAGTGTTTTTTTACTATATAGACAAACAGCTAAGAATAGCGCTGTCCAAAGTGCAGCATTTTATTAGCTTTACAGTTAGTGTAATGACTGTATTCCATATGCGTTGGTGTTTTTTATGTCTGTTTTTGTTTTTTTAACCTAAAGACTAATTTATACAAATCGGAGGAAAGGGAAAGCCAAAGCAACCAAGAAGAAGAATTTAGTCCAGCCTTTCTCTATCTTTTTAACACTGAGGAGTCCTTGAAATAATTTCCAGGCCTCATGAAATCCCTATTGATAATACCCAGATCTACAACTCCTGGTACATTAGAATGATGGTTGGTGGTAAGAACTTTCCTTAGTTTTGTGGTCAGTCGGAGGAACGTCCCCCTTATAGATGGTTAGAAGACCACTTAATGTCAATGGTTACTTTTTCGAGAGGCAGAAATTTCTCCTCACTCAAGGAATTCTTAGCAACCTTTGGAGGAAAACTGGGGATACTTAAGCCCCGTACAGCAACGATTATCGGCCGACCAATCGTCCGTCTTTTGTCCAGAGTTGTGTTTTGTTGGTTGGAATGTGCCTAGACTGCACACGAATTTTCTCGCCCAACAAAATTCTACTTCAGAAGTGATGTCATGTGTTGGGTTGCTTTCTTTGTGTTTTTTCTTCACTGAGCATGCCCAGACTTTCTCATTAGATTTTTCCCTGTCGAAATCTGTACTGACTGCACGAAAATCGGCCGTGTTTTGGCGGCGGACAAAAATTTTATAGCCTGCACACCAGATTTTTTTCGGCCGAAAAGTCGGAGTTGGTTGTCGGAAGCATCATACTAACAAGCCGAAAATCGGCAGATCGGTCGTCGGACGAAAATTCCCGGCCGAATTTTCGATGCGTGTGTACGAGGCTTTAGAAACCCTTGTTAAGAAGGGCTGATCCAGTCTAATATTTTTCAGATTGCCGAAATCCATTTTAAGGGTAATCTGCAAACTTGCTGACATATAATCACTCAGATCTAAACAAGTTTGGATATCGATAATTACTAATAAATGCAATTTGTGATAACAATGAGGAGCAACCCAATCCTCCATTTGCATATCATATTGCTGAGCACTATTTGTATCTAAATTAAGCACAAGACATGACTAGGGTAGCTCACAGGTATCCATATGACTACCACATAACCCCTTATAAGCTACCCCCCTTTTTACCCCATTAAGACACAAGGTGGATTTAAATGGCCTTCCAGCCTTTTATTAAACAACATAAATAATAACATAAACCAAAGCTAGATGTCCCCAGCCGCAGAACACCGACTCGCGGACATTACCACTTGTCCCACAGACCTTACAGGTCTAAAGCTGGATACACACTATACAATTTTCTTTAGATTTTTTCCTTTAGACTTACCAAAACCATATAATATGAGGTCAAATCTAAATACTTTCAATGTATATGCAATCAGGCAGGCCCTTGCACTACATAGTTTAAGGTAAATCTAAAGGAAATCTAGCAACAAAAGTTGTATAGTGTGTATCCAGCTTTAAGCCTCGTACACACACAACGAATTTCCGCCGACCGGTCGTCTGTCTTTTGTCCAGAGTGGTGTCTGTTGGTTGGAATGTGCTCTAGGCTGCACATGAATTTTCCCGCAAGACAGAATTCTACTTCAGAACTTTTTCGGCCGAAAAGTCGGAGTCGGTTGTCGGAAGCACCATACTAACAAGCCGAAAATCGGCAGATCGGTCGTCGGATGAAATTTCCTGGCCGAATTTCTTGTGAACGGGGCTTAACACTACCTGTTCCCTCTCATTGGACAACACCCAACCAGAGGACACCATACCAACGATGGTTCCCCACTTGTAACACACCAACAGATTTTTAACCCCATCCAAGGGGTCTCAACAGCCATCTCCATACCTACCCCTCCAACCACTTACCCTATCTCAGGGAGGGAGGGCGGGACATTCATCCGATGGCTCCCTACTCCGACTGCTACTGTACCACCCCTTCCTACAGTCTTCTTCTATGCTCGTCCCCATTATCCCATCCACTCAACCAATCACATAAGTAAGACTCCCACCTCCCTCTTTTGTACAATAACTCTCTGCTGTCTGGTTCCCCTTCCACCCTGTCATGCCAGCCCTATGCTTCATTTGTTCCTCCTAGCTCCAGGCCTTCCATTCTGTAAAAAAGAAACTAACGATTTAATGGCCATCATTGCTCTTACATTTGAAAGTAAATAAGATGTAGCCACTGCTCCTCTGCATGTCATAGTTTTTAGTGTTGAGGGTAAAAACCAAAGACAAGATGGCTATTACTGATGTCCAATAACTGCTAAACCAACGCAAGAGCAGACAATAAATTATGCTGGTTGTCTGGTGTGAGATATCAAAATTAGGGTCTCACCGATACCGGTATCCATATTGGTGCTGGTACCAAATACTTGTACTCGTGCAAATGATCCTGATACCCGAAACCGATTCCTTTGAAATTTGAGCCCATACAAAATGAATGGGCTCAAATCGCACTGCAAAAAATTGCATGCGATTTGAACAGGAATGTGGAGTGATCCCTGTCCTAATCGCATGAATCGCATGCGATTTCCCCCACCACTCCTGTGTGCTCCCAGTATAGAAAGACAGGGAAGTACCATCTAAGAAGTGCAGCGATGGGCATACACACAGTTTATTACAAAATGTTATCACAACTCACAAGTTAAAAGTACATATTATATCTTGCATGTCAAATCCAAAACCACGGCCGCTTGCAGTGCTCACAGGGCTGGAGGAGATCTATAAGCGGTCTGCCTCCAAGCTTACATTACTTCTGCCCTATACCCACAGGGGTCCCAGAACTTCCTACGTCTCCTCCAGCCCTGTGAGCACCGCAAGCAGCCGTGGTTTTGGATTTGACATTCAAGATATATAAATGTACGTTTAACATGTGAGCTGTGATAACATTTTGTAATAAACTATTTGCTTGCCCATTGCTGCACTTCTTAGATTGCACTTCCCTGTCTTTCTATACTGGGATCACACAGAAGCAGTAGGAGGAAACAGCATGCGATTCGGACAGGAAATACAATGCATTCCTGTTCAAATCGCATTTAAATCTTTGCAATGCGATTTGAGCCCATTTATTTTTTCTCTTCAAAGGTATTGGTAATCCGTATTAGGGAACGACCGATTATAGGCAAAGCCGATATATTGAGGGCCAATTTGCACTTTCCCCAATATATCGGAATCGGCCCCTGAGGTTACCGATATTGCCGATATTTCGGGAAAGTGCATGTACCGGAGTGATGCCTACAGCTAGAGGCATCACCCTGGTACCGGCGTGCAAAGCCGACGGTCGGCTGTCTTCTAATGACAACCGATGCAGCTGAGAAGCAGCTCGGCTGTCATTACAAGGAGCGGGAGGGGACGTCCCCCCCCCCCTCCCACCGCCTTCCGTGGCTCGCCGGGTTTCCCGTCCCACCAGTAAACCCGGGCAACCATCCTGCAGTGCCGCCGAAGACCCGATCAAAGCCACATTCGGCTCTGATCGGGTATCCATGTAAAAACCCGGAAGTGATGTCATACTGGCGCCAGATTAAAAAAATGAAAGCATTCAAAACAGCCAAACTTGGCGTTTTTAATGCTTTTAAGTGCACAGGAGGGGTTTGGGGTCTTTTAGATCCCCAGATCCCTCCACAAGAGTACCTGTCAAAGAAAAAAAAATGTTTTTAAATGTACGGAAATATCAGCCCATATCGGCCGATACCGATATGCATTGACCAAAATATCAGTATCGGTATTGGCAGCGAAAAACCGATATTGGTCGATCACTACTCTGTATCAGCGAGTGCTTGACAGATCGTATTGGTAGTCGTACTCGCCGGTATTAAAAAAGTATTGATGCAACTGTAATAAAAATTTACATATAAATACTCCACCCCCACCTCCGACATAGGTTCACAAACTGAAACAAAATTACCAATAGGTATATTTAGAAATCAAACAGTTCTACAGTTAGGAAATATAGAAAAAATGCTGCTTAGACTGCAATTCTTCTTCATATAAATGACTGTGTATTCACCCCGATGATCCAGGAGGCGTGAGCAATAAAGAGTCAGCATGATCTGATAAAGACGTGTTTGCTACAGGGGCTGGGTGATTGCAGTCCATATGGTGTATGCACGTTTACACGAAGATCTCTGCATTCATCCTTCCAGCTAATGACTCATTTATGAGGCAGCAATCAAGACATATGCTGCCTGTATACTGTAAATGACGGTATCAACACGCGTTTCACCTTCGAAGAAGGACTGATTGCCATTAATCTGAACTGAACCTTCATGAAGTGCAGTGGAATAGCTGCAGGCTGTGATGGCTCCCAACACACAACATTTAACTGCTGATATAAAGGATTTCCTAGAGGCTCCTTAGGAATACTGTATGTGTCTAGGCTTTTTTAGCATCTGATGGATGTTTGCAGCCTGAAGGAAGAGTAAGGCATTCCTCCCTTCCCAGTGATCTCTCTGTCTTACTCTATCTCTATAACTATATATATACATACATACACACTATATTAAAAATGCAGAATCCACCTTAAAGGCGCTCTAATAAGTTGGAAACTACCAGCGTTGAGCAATGGAAACTACCAAGTTGAGCAATGTTTTCAAGATAACAATATATAAAAGAGTGAGGTAAGTAAAAATAACCAACAATTACAGTCAGTAAAAATGGGTAGCTGCCAGTTTAAAAGAAACGAATAGTAAAAATTGGTCTACCTCCTTAAAACAATCAATGAAAAAGGACAGTGGCGCATCACAAATATAACCCGTGAACAAAAGTGACAATAGATCAATACTGTGGGATCAGTCCATATGCATCCATAAATAAAGGATAAAAGGTAAAAGTTCATAAATGGGACAATTCTGAACTTCTATGCTTGGCTTTCCTCTAGTGATCGACCGATATTGTTTTTTTATTGCCGATACCAATATCGATATTTTGGTTATCGCATATTGGTATCGGCCGATATCTGCCGATATTTTCGGACATTTCGAAAAAAAAAAAATTTTTTTATTTTTTTTTTACACATGTACTCTTGTGGAGGGATCTGGGGGGGTCTAAAAGATCCCAAACCCCTTATCTGCACTTAAAAGCATTCAAATAGCCAAGTTTGGCTGTTTTAAATGCTGTCATATTTTTGAATTTGGAATTATGACATCACTTCCGGGTTTTTTACATGGAGACCCGATCAGAGCCGGATGCGGCTTTGATCAGGTCTTCTCTTCGGCAGCCGTGCAGGTAGGATGCCCGGGTCTCTGAAGTAGAATTTTTGTAAACATTTGCTTTTCTGATATCTATGGTTGGATAAGCTGATAGGCCTATTTATCTTATTAGAAAAATAAAGAAACTGTAGCTCTTGTAGCTCAAATTAGTACTCTTTCCATGCAAGATATAAAGAGCCCCTTGGATACATTTTTCACATTGTCTTCTTTTAGTTATTCCTCTAACAGGAAATATTCTATAACGATCACCAAGGTGAATCTCAATGTTATTCATAGAATGGTATGTGAAAGAGTATTGTGGTGAAAAAGCAAGGTTTGAGTTCCCTACCAATCCTGTGCAAGACCCTGGCCTAACCAACCCACAGATTTCTGCATTACTGCTACAACAGGATCCTTAGCACAGAAAATCTTAGTTTTTCTTATCTGTTGAAAGGATTAATGTCTAGAAACATCCCACTAATTGTATAAGTCACATTGACATTTCTCCTGCTATGGATATTCTTGTAGTTAACCACTTAAGCCCCGGAAGATTTTACCCCCTTCCTGACCAGGGGTTTTTTTGCGATTTTTTACTGCGTGACTTTAACGGACAATTGCGCGGTCGTGCGATGCTGTACCTAAACGAATTTCACATCCTTTATTTCCCACAAACAGAGCTTTCTTTTGGTGGTATTTGATCACCTGTGCGATTTTTTGATTATGCGCTATAAACAAAAAAAGAGCGTAAATTTTGCAAAAATAACAATATTTTCACTTTTTTTTATATGAAATTCCCCCCCAAAAAAATGTAAAAATCAAAATTTTTTAACATTTTCGGCCAATTTGTTTTATGCTACATATGTTTGGTAAAAAAAATTGCAAAAAAGCGTATTTTGATTGGTTTGCGCAAAAGTTATCGCGTATACTAACAAAGGGAAAGATTTTTGTCATTTTTGGTGTTTTTTTTTTAACGAGTAATGGCGGCAATCTGCGATTTTTTTCTGCGGTACTGCGACATTGCGGCGGACAGATCGGACCCTTGACTGACATTTTTGACACTTTTGGGGTTACCAGTGACACAGTAATCAGTGCTATACATATGCACTGTTACTGTAAAAATGACACTGGCAGGGAAGGGGTTAACTGTATTGGAGAGGGAGGGGTTAAGTGTGTCCTAGGGGCGTGTTTCTAACTGTGATGGGACAGGTCTCCTATTGTAAAAACAGAGATCAACGGTTCTACATAGTAGAACCGTCTGATCTCCATTTTTACACAGGGGAGAATGACAGGCGGCTTGTTTACATAAGCCGCCCGCCTTTCTCCCGCTCTACCGACGATCGTAGTGTGACCGGCGGACATCGGGTCCGCCGGTCACACGCCCGGACTCCTCTGTGAATGAGCCGTGGCGGGCGCGCGCTCGCCCGCTATTGGCTCAAAACCTGGTGACAGGCTAGCGACGTAGATCTACGTCACTCTGCCTGGCCGGGGCTGACTGCCGCAGTAAATATACTGTGCGCAGTCAGCAACCGGTTAAAGCAGATCTTCACTGCATCTGAACACCACAAACCAAAAACGCTATTTAATTCATTTTTATTGTTCAAAGCAAACTCCCCCATCCATCCATGTCTCCATGCTTTATTTTGCTGGGAATACGCTTTGAAAATCGCCCCCTAGAATTTCTGGCTGTGGCCATCTGGAGTAAGGGCACCTGATTCATGTAGGATTTACTTCCTGCCCTTAGCCCAAGTATGCAGAGAGTGTGGGCTTAGCTGAGAAATACTCTCTTCCTCCCCTCCTGAAGACTCATGGGATGTATGACATTTGCCTAGGCAAGAAACCAGGAAGTAACTGAATAAATGTAAAACAAGTAAATGTGATATACTTTCCTATCTATTTACTAATGCTAGCAGCATGAGGATTAAAAATAATCAATGTTGATTGGGAGAGTGAAGTTCCACTTTAAAGAGGCTTTCTGCTGATCAGGTAAACTGCAGGTAAGTTTCTATTATTGCAGGTAGGATCCATTGACAAGAGTAGGGCTTCAGCATAGGTGTCCCCTTTTCTTTGGAGCTTGGTATTATTCAAAAGGACATGTTACCTCTGTACCTACTGTACTGACGTTTAGAAGGGCCAATGGCATTGGTAGGAGTAGAGCAGGGATAAAGTTTCTCATTGCAGTCAGTTTGCCAAAAAGGCAAGGAGCAGAGGTCAGTGTGACTAGGCCACCAGCCCTAAGGATGCAATAGGGCAGCTCTGGGAACAGGCTGTAAATCTGCACTTTGTCACTGTAATTAGGTGGCTAGACATTAGCAATTATCTGATGTAAATCTGTAAAACAAGGTATGCACCACACAAAGAAGCTGGATATACTGGCGCTTTTCCACTGCATGGAACCGAACGGTTTGGCTCGCTTTTGTGCTTTTCCACTGCTGGTACCGCATGGTACGGTGTAGGAACGGTTCGGTACGGTACGGCGGCGCTTTTCCACTGCATGGAACCGAACGTTACGGCTCTCTAAAACAGTACCAACTCGATTGTGGTTCCAAGAGGTACCATACCGGTACCATATCCCACAATCCTTTGCATGCAGTCACTACTAGCCACTGATTGGTCAGAGAATCGTTGTTATCCCACCCACTTAACTTTAGTACTACTTTAGTGGAAAAGCAAACCATACCAAACTGTACCGAACCGTTCCAACACCGTACCATGCGGTACCAGCAGTGGAAAAGCAAACCGGGCCAATCAGGGCCAAGCAGGGCCGAGTAGAGCCGAGCCGGTACTTGCAGTGGAAAAGTGCCATAAATGGGCTTACCCAGCAGAATTGAAGTAGATTGAGAAGAATACATATACCTAGATGATGGAGACACAGTAGCAATAGGAAAATGACGAGAATATGTAAACCCAACATTTTATATTCCTGATGTGTGCCTGCTGTACCATGTACTTGCGTTAAAATGTATCATCTTCTCTCTGTATTGCTTCCTTTGTTTGAAATTTCTGGTGTCCCTGCCAGTCCCTCCGCTTTTCAAAATAAAAAACTGACCACACTAGCATGAGAGCACAGTGTGGTCAGTTTTTATTCTGTGCTTGAACTCAGCCTGCTTTCCTCCAATGATCAGACATATTCACTGGGAAAACCAGTCTGCTGCTGTTTCTCTAAGAATCTTATGCAGCTGAGACCAGAGAATATGTGATCACTAATAAAAAAGGGAAAAAATAAGAAATTATTTTGTTTTTATATATATATACACACAAATGTTTTGCCTTTCATTTCTATTTTAAACTGAATGGATTGTTTTACAGGGTGAGGGTTCACATATACTTTAAAGTGATTATACAGTCTCGTGGTTTTTTTTTTTCTTTTTTTTTTATAAGAAACATGTTATACTTACCTCCTCTGTGCAGTAGGTTTTGCAGCCTGGATCCTCCTCTTCTCGGGTCCCTTTTTCGCTGCTCCTAGCCCCTCCCCCGTGTTGAGTTCCCCCCACAGCAAGTAGCTTGCTATGGGGGCACCTGAGCTGTGCTGCAGCTCCGTGTGTCCATTCAGACATGGAGCTGCCATTTGGCCTCTGCCCCCCTCTCTCATGATTGGCTAACTGACTTTGATTGAGAGCAACGGGAGCTAATGGTGCCGCAGCTGTGTCTCAGCCAATCAGGGGGGAGAGTCCCAGATTGGCCGAGGAACTCATGGACATCACTGTATTAAAATAGGGCTCAGGTAACTAGGGGGTGCTGGGTAGGTTGCTTCACACAGAAGGCTTTTTATCTTAACCTCCCTGGCGGTATGATTCTTTTGGATTTTAGGTGCTGAAAGCGGTACCATTATTTTGCATGTAATTCTTGTGAATGAGCAGTCCAAACCAACTGTATACATTTATTATATATATTATATATATATATATATATATATATATATATATATATATGTATGTATACATATATTATGTATACATATATTATATATATATATATATATATTATATATATATATATATATTGTAAGGGATTAGCTCGGTGGCGGGTGTGGATGACCCCTTGGGGGGTGCGTTTTCCCAGAGAGGTAGCCGACAAGTGCTTGCAAACAAACAGTGTGGTTTATTAAATGGTGTTTTCTTCACCAGGCTGTATGCAGCAAAACATCCAAAATAAAATAAAACAGAAAATAAATCCTTGCCTCTGTGGGCGGCTACCTTCTCACAACTGGAACCTGCCTAAGTGTCTGTCTCCAACCTACCGTCGGGCAGACTTCCTTGTCCTCCAGCGGACACTCAATAGTCCTTTTATAATAGCTTCACAGGGCAACACAGTCCTTTGTTTCTTTCACATCAACAGTTCGTCTTCTCACCTTTGAGACGTATTCACCCTTGGTTACCGTCCCGGGCACACATCACTCCGGGGGGTCTTCTCCCAGGCCCACACATCCTGTCGGGAGGCACACGCTGACTGTCCTCCTGCTCCCAGCCCACATGGCTTCAGGACACAGCTTCTGGAGGCAGCAAACAATAGGAATTTCTCTGAACAAATTATAGAGCCTTAACTCCCTCATTCTGAACAGGTGAAGGCCTTTCAACTTCCTGCTGGCTAGCTCTGTAGCCAACACCCTAAATTAATTAATGGACTTTCTAAATCAGGTAGAAATGTATCTCCTTCCTGTGACTACATTCCCAGATTTAGCTGACTTCCTGTTACAATATATATATATATACGCATATATATATATATATATATAATGTATACAGTTGGTTTGGGCTGCTCATTCACAAGAATTACGTGTATATATTTATATATACGTGTGTGTGTGTGTGTGTGTATATATATATATATATATATATATATATATATATATATATATATATATATATACATATATATATGTATATATGTATATATATATGTGTGTGTGTGTGTATATATATATATATATATATATATATATATATATATATATATATATAATGTATATGTGTATATATATACGTATATATATATATATATATATACATATATTTACATAAAAAGTACAGTAAAACTGCAGGAAAGGGCACTGGGGGGCAATGTAATGTGATTTTATTTTATTTTGAACGGTATCAGTGTGTTTGGTGCATTTTACATTTGAATTTGCCGCCGGTTCCACCCCCCGGCGGACGTCACGTCGCCGGAGACGGAAGCCGGGGCTCGCAGACGATCGGGAGGAAGCTCCGCCGCCGCACACCGCCCGCAGTCTTCGCTGGATCCCGGAGAAAAGGTAAGTAAAACCTCCTCCAGCATCCAGCGATCTTCTTAGCGCTACCCCGAGTGTGACTCGGGGTTACAGCTTTTGGCACTAAAATCTTACCCCGAGTCACACTCGGGAATACCCGAGTGTGACTGTCTATCATAGGAGCCGGTCCAGAAGCCGGGACTTTGTTTGACAGTGGCCAGCGTTTACAGATCCAAGCTGTGTCACAGCGGGAGATCCCCGCTCTTTGTGATCCGGCCGCCTCTTATCTTCCTCTCCTCTCCCTTCCCCACAGTTTCTGGCTGATCACTGGGAGGAGAATCGGTTTCCATGTTTAAGAATCTTGTATAAGGGGGAATGCAGGAAGCTGTTGTTGGACAAGGACTTGCATGAGATTGTTAGGGGAACTCAAGCTTTACTTTTTTACCCCAATATTCATTCACATACTTGTCGATCTATACATTTTGTGTCTAAAGGCCCGTACACATGTAGCGATTGTCGGACGTAAATATTCGGCCGCAGAACGATCGGCTTGTTAGTATGATGCTTCCGACAACCGACTCCGACTTTTCGGGCCGAACAGAATCTGGTGTGCAGGCTATAAAATTTTTGTTGGCCGTCACCAGAACGGCCGATTGTTCCTCAGTCAGTACAGAATTCGGCCGACTAACAGCAGATGAGCAAGACTGGGCATGCTCAGAGAAGAAAAAACACACGGAAAGTTAACCATCACATGACATCACTTCTGCAGTCGGCTGTTGTTGACCAACAAAATTCATGTGCAGTCTTTTGCAGTTTTCAACCGACAGGACAGCACCGGACAAAAGACGGCTGATCGTTCGGCCGACATTCGGTACGTGTGTACGGGGCTTAACATTGAGCCTCTCCTCAGTGTATGGCCAGCTTTAGCTTTCTGGCCAAGGCTCAAACATTGAAGGTCAACATACATCTTTGCCAGCACACCTTGGATCTTCAAATGGGGTGAGAGATGAATGGGTGCTGTAGCAGCTGGGAACTGGTAACAGCACAGATCAGTGTACATATTTGCCAGCTTGCCATGGATCTTTAAATAATGTCCAATGGTTTTTATGCAAAGTGATTGCATCAAAGTGTAAGAGTTAAATGTTTCAGGGCCACGCAGGACACCTTCGTTGGGCATGTGATGACAAAGGGGTCCTCTTTGGCCCTGAAAAGTTGCATTCTTCTGCTGTGATGTGATCACTTTGAATAAAAACTTTTGGACATTATCTGAAGATCCATGACTTGATAGCAAATAGGTGCGTTGATCTATTATTTATGTTAACAGTTTCCAGCTGGCTGTTGTTGCAGAACCCATCAAGTTTCTGCCCACCCTGGGAATAAGTGTGAATTGAATATTGATGACTGTTTAAACATTGAGAGGGCACACCTCCAATCAAAGAGAAAAAAATCTGGCACCAAAATATGATGTCTCAAAAATAAAACATACGATTTGATTAAATCCATCCAATAAAAGGAATCCATACCTGTAGGTATTGACGCGTTTCAGCCTAGGCCTTAGTCATAAAGAGGGCACACCACCTTAAAGAACTCCACTAATAATTTTGGTATTTAAAAGGCCATATAAAATTACCTGCATTAGAAATTTAAAGCAGTAACTTCCAGTTTCAAAAAACACCTCAAGCCTGATATAGTAAAGTGTTAAATAAAACTTAACCTGGTTTAATATAACATAAACCTGCTTTCACTTTTAACAATCAATTGTGTTGGGGAATTGAAAAAAATAAAGACTGGATGTTGGAAATTACGTTAGAAACCACGTCCTCCTGGGCGAGTGATCGTGGTCAATGGGTAGGCATTGGCCCAAACACACAGCTTGGCTTCTACGGACTCCAAATGATTTCAAAGCTGTTCAGACAGCAAATTATGTTGGAGACATTTTAATAGGTTGGTTTAGAGATCTGAACAGCTCTATTATTTGAAACTATGCAAAAGTTTTTGTTTAGACTAAAATTCTCTTTAAATGTAGTACTTGGTAGGCATTCCAACTGGTCATTAATTGTAATGGAAAACAATGGGTTGTTTCTGCAGTATGCCCATTAAAAAAACAAAAGGCCTCTAACCAGCACACAGCCAATCTTTGGGGGTTGATTCACTAAAGGGAAATATGCTGTTCACTTTACAAGGGAATTTACCTTAACCTAGTAAATTATTTATGCGTAGGCAAATATACAGTTTTTCTATTTTCCTTTCAAGTGACTGAGACTGGGTATTCTTTGCAATGGAAATGTTCACCACATTTACTAAGCTAAGGGAAATTCCCCCTGCAAAGTAAACAACCTATATGTTGTTAGTAAATCAGCCCTAATAGGATTATTACACAATGCTATTATAAGAGGGAGGGTCAAGAGATACAAAAAGTAATAACTGTAATAGTTGAGCTAATGGTGAAAACAAAAGTAGTAGAGAAGGGTTTTCATGGATCGTCTAAAAATGGACAAAGTAGGAGATTGTCAGACAAATTGAGGTAGGGGGTTCCATAGGATGGGAGAAGACGAAGGCGAGCATGGGAGGAGGTGACAAGGGAGCTGGAGGTCTTGGGATGAATGAATAGAATGATTAGGTTGGTATTCTGAAACTAGGTTAGTGATGTCGTTGGGGGCCGAGTTGTGGATGGCTTTAAAATGTTTTTAGTATTTTGAAATGAATTTGTTGGGAGAGCAGAAGCCAGTGGAGGGATCGGCAGAGAGTTAGCAGACACTAAACCAGGGGCGTAACTACAGGGGTTGCAGGGGTTGCAATTGCAACCAGGCCCCATGCTCCAGGGGGCTTGTGTGGCTCCCCTGTACACCTGGATAGGAGGGGCGGCGGGGGCAGCATGTAGAGAAATCACTGTCCTCCTTTTTCCTCCTGTAGCTGCAGGAGGAAAATGGAGGGGATTGTTTCCACTGTATGTTGCCCCCGCCACTACTCCTCCTATCCCCCCCCCTCCCACTGTGCTCCCTTCCCTCTCCTGCCGGCTGCTGCAGGGGATGTGTCACAATAGAGAACCAGAAAGGGGTCAGTAAATATGTAATTTACCAGCTCCTTCCTTTTCTGAATGGACAGAGTCATAGTCAGTGACATTGTAAAAAAATAAAATAAAATGATAAAAAAAATAATACAATTAAAATACCAAAAAACAAAAACTACTGACACCAGTGGGTGAACTTCCAGGATCGTAAAGGTCACACTTGCGACCGGACCCTGGCATTCCACCACCGTGGGGAGGCCCCAAGATGGCAGGAATGGGGTCCACTACAGAACTTGTGAAAGGGTCCCGCTGTGGGCCTAAGGATCAGTGGGAAGAGCCCCAGGCTTGAAAGGAAGGGCCCTGGCCAAGGGTCCGGGGGGCCCTTCATGGTTTCTTGCACTGGGGCCCTGAAGGTTCTAATTACACCTCTGCACTGAGCAGTGGGAGAGGTGGAGTCTAGCAGGAGCATTCATGATGGACTGAAGAGGAGGTATCCCATTTAAAGCTAAGCCTACATGTGGGTTTACATGAGTACCAGCACATACCTGTGCTTAGCCACGCACAGCCATTAATGTTTGTGGGTGGCTGTATGCAGCACCTGGGCTCCCTGTGTGCAGAAATATGTCAGATTTTACATTGTACACAGTATCGTACACCCATGTGCACGAGGTCCAAAACAGCTAAAACTGACAGAAATTATCAAATTATGAGCGCAAATTATGTCAAAGCCATGGCTGCTAAAGTAAGATTTGCATGCTCCTTTATGGAAGGAAATAATATGGATTAGATGGGGCCTGGGATTTGTCTGTTCAGACAAAAATAGTATATTTTCTTCCCTAAAAACATCGAAATGAGTGTTAGGTTTGCACTGTATTTATTGTTCGGCCTATGAATGGCGCACCTTGTTATGTTCTGTTAATGTGTTCTTCTATGCCTCCCGTCCTCAGAGGGGCGTTTCACCTGGGTGACATTGGGGGTTTAGCTGACTGCACCTGCTTTCTGAGAATTAGCTAACAAGCCTCTAGCTGGCTCAGTCTTCTCCCACCTCCACTTGCTCCCTAATTACTCTTTTCAGGGCCCAATTAGCATGTTTGTCTATATCAGTATTCTGCTTCTGCATGAAAGGATTCTTTTGAAAAGCTTGGCAACAGGAAAAAAAAAATGTGAATCAAATAACTTTCAGATCAGTCATTGCTAACCTTAAAGTGGAACTGTACCAGAGTAGACCATTTTGCATGTTGAAATGAGAATAAATTGCACCGTCACGGCAGTATCTGAGCTGCCTTCTTGTCATATATAAAAAACAAATATAGGTAGAAGTAATCAGTGATGTATTATATGTAGAACAAAGGATTAACAATAAAAAGGTCATTGTTATCTGTCAAAAAAAATTACAGCATTGTGCACTAATAATCGAAGCTATTGCAGTGTAAGTTCACTCCATAAACAGAGATCGATCTGAAATTTTCTATCGCTCTAAAGTAGGGCCTTAAATTATGAGTATTCTCAACCAGAATGCAGTTTGCGTTCCCCCTGGGGTGCCATAAATACGAGACCCAGTTTGAATTGAAATAGCTTCATGAGTTGCCATCATCATGGCGGGACGACCACCAGCACCATAATAACCAATGATCCTCTAGGACAGTACCCACAGTGTCATTCATTGCTATGGTGTTGGCAGCTGGCCTACCCACCCGACACTGGTCCAGGGCAGTTGGCATAAAGGGCTGCCCCCAGCATTCATGAGAGAACAGAAGTCTGGCTCCTCAAGACCACCTCCACCTCCTCTGCTGTGTTGTTGGAGCCAAAAGGTAAGGATTGGATGTCAAGAGGGGGCCGTGTGATTGGGGGGCTCCGTGATGGGGGGACTGTATAAGAAGGCAAATGGGAGGAATCTGATGGGAAGACTCTGATGTGATGTAGGAACCTCTGACCGGATGGGGAGACTCTGACATTATGAGGGAATGTGAAGTGGGGCTTTTGATATGAAGTTAATTTCATCAAGGCGGTTGTGTGCATTGTCCCAGGTTGCCCATTGATAAGCAACATTTACGTTGATTGGGGTGCCTTAAGATTTTGCATATTTAGCACTGTCCCCATAGGGCTTGCTATATGAAGACTTGTTGGACCTCCTCTGATTACCAGCACACAGTCATTAGGGAACAGTTCACACATTCATCCTTACTCCCAATGGCTTATTGTTCAATTTACCGTTCCAGGGGTGTTGGTTTTTAGTATTTATTGTAAAACTTGGATGGGAGAAGGGAATTGTGGGATACTCCAACTGGAACTATGTACATTGGATAAGGACAACTCTCACTTGGCCTCAGTAGGTTGCTTGTGGAAGCAGTCTCACTGCTTAAAGCGGAGTTCCACCCAAAAGTGGAACTTCCGCTTTAGGGAGTCCTGACCCCCTGACATGCCACATTTGGCATGTTATTTTTTTGGGGGGGGGGGAGCGGGTACCTAGTTTTGACAGGTACCCGCTCCCACTTCCGCTCGGAGCGCCGCAGCGCGCTGAGCGGAAGTTCTCCTCTCCCCCTCCCTCCCTGCAATCTTCTGGGACATGTCAAAGGTCCCAGAAGATTGCCGGCCAATCATGGCGCGCAGCGCAACTCGCGCATGCGCAGTGGGTACCCGGCTGTGAAGCCGCAAACTATCACAACCGGGTGCCCACAGCAGTGATGCCGGCGCCGAGGGAGAGGATCGAGGCTTCGGGCGGCCGCATCGCTGGACCGTTGGACAGGTGAGTGAATGGCTGGAACTCCGCTTTAAACCATACTGCCACATGTATGGAAATGGTTAAGTCCCCTTGCTCTTTTTCTCTCCAACAATAGACTTGGTGTTCGACATTCTCTTCAGGACACTCACTAGCATCCCCTTTACTGACACCCGTCCACTGACTCTTCTAGCTGCAGGGGTGGCCCCCATCAGGTCAGGCCCCTTGACACAGATCTGTACTCACTGTACTGCAGAATAAGATCCTCCAGTGTCTCCCCTCTCAGTCATCTCCACAGGACCTCTGGGTTCAGTTCCTCTCTAGCTTTCTAAGCCTCCAGGTCAACTACCTGAGGCCGCATGGCACCTCCTACAGAGGAGGAGGCAGCCCCCCCTCCCTCCGGGACTCCATTATCCAGATGAAGGAGACCCCGAGCACATTTGCGCCTTGCTTTTATACAGTACCCCAGCATGCACCAGGGTATTTTCCTCTGCTAAATCAACAGGGCTATATTAATGCCTGTGCACTCATGTTTCAGGTTTCTTCCCAGTGTCCAACATGTCTCCCTATTGGACCAGTGTGAAACACTCTGCAGACAGACTGAGTTGCACCTGAGCACCATGAGCAGACCTCACTAACAGATCCTGCTCTCTGGTAGGCAGTGAACAGTATAGATTTACCTGCAATTCTGCTGGTAAGCTAAAAGGATTCAAAACTATACTCTCTCTCTAGCACCTACCTAGGAGGGTGCTACACATACTTTTAAAGAGTGCCACCATCATCCTCACAGTTGTATTTTTAAGCACATTTGTCCTGCAGTAAAAATGAATTGATGTGGGTTGAAACATACATTTCCATATATTACCTTTATTCCTCAGCTGCTGTAAGCTTACAATTTAAATTTCTACAGTAAGAACTGTCATTACTAAACCTCTTCTGAATCTGTTGGAGATAATTATCTAAAACATGAATGGCTTAAAATGGGCTACAGAACTTTAAATGTTGCCTCAGTCTTCTTCTTGCATAGAGATGCAAACAATTCAACCTTTCATGAGACTAATATCCATCTGGTAATTCTATTTGCTTTGCTGTAATGTTGATCATGACCCATAGGAAGTATTCCTGATCTAAATATTTATTCCAATGTAGTAACTCAGTTATGAAGCCAGAGGACTAGCACGCTAACCAGAAAACAGGCATTTCTCTTTCATTCATTGACAGACATAGCTCCTGATCTTTATAACCATTGGGTTATACTGCCCCTACAGGAGAAGGACACTAGGCAGAAAAAGAATCTGGCTACGCCTATGTGCAATCCCAGGAGGTATTCTCCCTCTTTCTGCTATAGGTACTCAGTTTTTTTTTCTGCCTAGTCAGGAGTAATGGCCTAGTTCCTTGCTGGGATCTCTGGTCCTGGCATTTTTTACTTATTAGATAGAAATTTTCCGTTTTTTTTCCTGTAAGATCTACAACCAACTGCCGGACTGGGCAACAGGCTGGATAATCTAGATCCAGTAGTCACCTCAGTCTGGCCAGCGAGCGCCCGCAGACCTCAGCTCCACACTCGGAGGGGGGCTGGCCTGCGAGTTAAATGCCTTGTGAGGTCGCATACGACCAGGTCTCGGCCTGAGTTGTAGCTTTCCTCCTGGCCAACAGCCCCCTATTTTGACGGAGAGGGGTTCTGCCAGGAGCGGTGCCCACCCGGTTCCTGGTATGGTGAGTAGCTGTCCCCCCTCTCCCCCTGGAGGTGGGCGTGGGCCCCTCTTTGGGACGGTAGGACCCCCGGGCTCCCCCCCTTCCTGTCAGGCACCCCCATTTCATCTGTACCCCATCCTATCCCCCCTCCACTTATGCTGGGGCTGTTTGGGTGGTCCGATCCACCTCTTGGGGTGGGGCCAGGGCACTATACTGGCGATGGGGGCTGGGGGGGTACGCTGCTGGCGACTAGTTGATTGGCTGTGCAGGGGGTGTTTGTACCTGGTGGGGGCTCCTAACAGGACCTCCCATCCTGCCTGGGTCTGTCCTTGAGGCCTAGGGATCCCTCGTGGGTCCCTGGAAGCCTTGCGGTGCCGCGCGGGGCCGCCATTTTGTTGTAGCCTGTGTGTTTCTATGCACGACGGCCATGTTTGTGTAGTTCGGTGGACATTTTGTGGTGGCTTGCCATTGAAAATAGCGGCGGCCATGACAGTGGAGCCCTGTGGGTGGAGAATTCAGCGGTCTGCTCTGCAAGCCTTCAATGTCTTCTCTGATATTTCTATTTCTATGGAGACACACTATTCTGCTTTTTTATACTATTTTTCTGCTTTTTTTTATACTATTATTCAGGGCTTTTTATTCTCAGAGAATAGGTGCAGGAACTCTACTTTTTGAGTCACCCCTTGTCTCCGCCCCCTACCCACCTCTGAGCTCCACCCCCTACCCACCCCCCAGTAACATCCCTTCTAGAGGATACAGAACCAAGTATTATTTTGTGGTGCTAAGTAATTGGTAAGGAATTTTTTATTGATAACAAAAAAAGCAGTAAAATAAATCCCCTGAAGCCAGCAAAAATAGACCCCACCCCAGCAACAGTAGATCCCCTCCAGCAACAAAAGACCCAACCCCACAACAATAGACCCCATCCCAGCCACACTAGATCCCCCCAGCAACAATATATCCACCTAACAACAAAAGACCCCATCTTACAAACAATAGATCCCCGCCACAATAGATCCCTCACACAACATTATACCCTCCCAGCAACAATGGGCCCCTTGCTACAAATTACCACCTCAGCAACAATAGACCCCCCAGCGGCAACAATAGATCTTCCGGCAGCAAGCAACAATAGACCTCTCCCTTAACAGTAGATTCCACCCAGCAACATAAGACACCCCCTAGCATCAATAGACCCCCATGCAAAAATAGATCCCCAGCAGCCAGCATCATAGACTCTCCAGCACCCCTGCCATTACATACTTGCTAGAGGTGCCGGAACTGTTCCCCCACATTCCTACTGAAAAAAAGCCCTGCTATTATTATGAACAAATCCAGTTTGTGTCCAATTATGTACTATGAGAATAACTAAACTAACCCCAAAGACATATGACCTCCGGGTACAATCTACATCTATGGCTCATATACAGTACGTCCTACTTTTCATAGACTCAGCTGTTTTCTGCTATGGGTAATGCTTGCCTTGTAAAATTAAATGTTTGATTTAAAAGAGCTGAGAAGACATTCCATATGTATGTCACAATCCTTTTTTTATGTCTAGAACAGATCATAGCTCCGTCACACCCTGAGTAATAGACTAGGTGACCCAGTTCCTGAGGACAGGTTCTCATTTTTCCACTGACAGATCCTGGTCCCACCTTAAAACACCCCTCACCTTGGCTTTATTAAATCGGAGGTTCTTTTTATTGAATCTTCTCCTGGATTTCTGCATGATTAAGTTTTTATAATGCACACTTTCTTATAAGGATTATTCATAGTAGTCTTTAATGGCTAAAAGCCTTTTTACTTTACGTTGTAGATAAATGAGGTATAACAACCACCTAGGGCGGTAATTATAGACTAACTAGAGCAGTGCTGATCACCATCCATACTTTCCTTTAAAACTTTGAAAACTTTGTTTTTCATTTAAAACTCCAGATATTCATTAAAATTCATGACATCTTTACATAGAACTAAAGGTACCTTGATCTACTTCAATATCATTTTTTTAATTCTCTGCCCCATATAGCACTAGGAGCCATCTAGAGCTCTGTTTCTTTGCATGGCACATACTCACAAAGGGAGACCTCATTAGGATTCCCTATGCTCCTTCATTGTCCAATCACATGATAAAGTTGGTTCTTGACCAGGCTCTATTGTTTGAAGACCATCTCTTGACAAAATTTAAAACTAAGAACTATAGACAAAACTTTTTTTTTTTAAAGAAATGTGGGGTGCGCTAACCAGAAAAACAAATAATTGTGGCAGCACTATGAAATAAAGAGTAAATGTGTGTATAAAAAAAATAGTGCGCTCGACAAATGAACTATACAACAAGGTGCATATATCAATCATACACAATATTGATCGGCAGTTATATTATGAAATAAAAATAAACCACCAAAGTGAACTTACCCTCAGTTTCATTTTGGTAAGAAGCAAATTTTACCATTGGGTGACACACGGAATGTCGGGGTATCACCGAGATTGGGATTCTTTTGGTCACTTTATTAAATCATAGTGGAAGTGGATTCTGGTAAGGGGCCACTCCATTTTTTTCATCTGAATCACGTGGTGTTGGTCTTTCATTGGAAGATTGGAAGAAGTCACCCTATACATTATATTCATTTGAGAGACTCTTTGACTAGAGACTTAGGCCTCTTTCACACGGGCATTCCGTATTTCCGTATATCACCCCATCCGTTTGCGGGGGATATACGGACATAATGCATGTCAATGGGATTTGCGTCCTTTCAGTTCCGTTCCATTTTTTTGGGATCGGGACAGAACCCTATTTTTCTTCCGTTTAAAAAACGGAAAGGATGCAAAATCGGATGTCAGCGGTGTCATCTGCTGACATCCGCAATCCCATTGACATACATTATGTCCGTATATCATCCGCAAACAGATGGGATGATATGCGGACATACAGAGTGGATGACACAAGTGTCATCCATGTCCGTAAAAAATAATTAAAAAAAAAAAAGTGCCGGAGCAATACGGTCCGCTCCGTGTGAAAGAGGCCTTATTTTCATTTGCACTGCTGTCACTTTGGTGGTTTATTTTTATTTCATAATATAACTGCTGATCAATATTGTGTATGATTTATATATGCACCTTGTTGTATGGTTCATTTGTCAAACGCAGTATTTTTTTTTTTATTCAAAAACTTTTTTTTTTGTTTTGGATAGAATAAGGGAGGGTTCTATTGTAGAGATTTACCTTCACTTCCTGTCCCATAGCCAAAACAGGAAGTGAGAGCAAATCTCTGCAAATTAAGGGAATCCCTTGGGCCCCACCTAATCCACCGGAATTAGTGTCCCCATTTTTCAAAATTGTCGCCCTTTTTTTTTTGTTTGTAACTAAAAAAAAAACTTCAGAGGTGATCAAATACCACCAAAAGAAAGCTCTATTTGTAGGACATCAATTTTATCTGGGTACAGCGTCACACGACCACGCAATTGTCAGTTAAAGTAACACAGTGCCATATCGCAAAACATGGCCTGGTCATTAAGGGGGTAAAACCTTCTGGGGCTGAAGTGGTTAAAGGAAGTGGGGAAAATAACTTCTACAGACAGGATCAACAAATAAAAGTAGGTTGCGGAGGGACCCAGAAAAACAAAAAGGGGTGTGTTAATGCCAAGGACAGACTGCATCACAAATGCCTTGGTTTTATTTTGCCCGTGGTTGCACTTTAGGAAGACTCCTACTTTCAAGACGTGAAAATAGATTGGGTAAATCCACAGCGGGATGGAAAGCTTTCTCCTGTTGATAAACATTCTGAAAACGCAGGTATTATGAGGACTTGACAGTGGGTGCAGTCTGGGTTCCAGAAGGCAGAACTTGACCATGAAGAACAAGTTTAGCTGGTCTGAAGAGTTTAACAAAGAATATGTCAAACTAGATGGATGAGTGAAAGCGTTGCCGGAGTTAGGTTGTAACATGCTCTAGCTGTACATAGTGTGGAAAGTGAGAGTGTTGGGACTGATTGTGTGAGATATAGTCAGATTAGGACGGGCGTCCCTGCCTTTCCAACACAAATCCAGAATGGGATACAATTATGAATATGCCTGGGTGTGCCAAAGAATTTATTCATTACATAACGTTGATGTTTCTACATTTGGCCTTATGTAGCACAGGGCCTGCTAAATAGTGACTTGACGGGCTCCTCTGATTACCAGCATACGGTTACCTTTAGATAACGTCCCTGGATCCCTCCTTGCACCTGATGGCTCGTCACACAAATGAACAGTCTAGGGGTGTTGGTTTTTTGTTATTTGTGATTTGGATAGGAGAAAGGAATAGTGGGATACTCCGACTGAACTATTCACATGGGTTGAGGACTTCTATCTTCAGAACTTTCATATTAATTAGGAACAGCCAGGCTGTTAATCCACACTGCCACAAGTGTAGATGGGGTTAAGTCTCTTGCTCTCTTTACTCTCTGACAAGCGTTACTTGGCCGTTGCCGGAAGCAACCACTGCTGTAACTCAGGAAAACCCGGACGAGCCCCCAAATGTAGCACTGTCCTTGCAGAGCATGCTGTATGATGACTTGTTGGGCCTCCTCTGATTACCAGCACACAGTCTCCCAGGGTACAGTTCACACATTCATCCTTACTCCCAATGGCTCGTTGCTCAATAAACAGTCCAGGGGTGTTGGTTTTTAGTATTTATTGTGGAACTTGGATGGAAGAAGGGTATAGTGGGATACTCCAACACGAACTATGTACATTGGATAAGGACAACTCTCACTTTGGCCCCACCAGGTTGCTTGTGGAAGCAGTATCACTGCTTTAACCATACTGCCACATGTATGGAAAGGGTTAAGTCTCCTTGCTCTTTTTCTCGCCAGCAATAGACTTGGTGATTTACATTCACTTTAGGACACTCACTAGCATCCTCTTCCCACTGACTATCTTAGGAGCAGGGGTGCCCCCCCTCAGGTCAGACCCCTTCAACCCCCTACAATCACTTTAACCACTTGCCAACCAACCGCCATAGTTTTACTGTGGCAGGTCGGCTCTGTCGTGCGAAACTACGTACATGTATGTCGCTTCGTGGGACCACTATCGGGGAGCATGCGCGCCGCCGAAAGGCACGTGCCGATTGACCACGGGGAGCCAATCAGCGGGCCTGGGTACTTGCAATTGCTCCCCGTGGAGACAGAACAGTGCTGTAAACACGGCAGACCGCTGTTGTCAGCAATGAACACAGAGATCCTTTGCTCCTTTTATTTAGGAACACAGGTATCTGTGTTCATTCAGCAATCCTATACTCCACACAGTTAGAAAGCACCCCCTAGGGACACATTAAACCATTTGATCACCCCTGGTGTTAACCCCTTCCCTGCCAGTGCCATTAGTACAGTAACAGTGAATATATTTTTAGTACTGATTACTGTAGTAATGTCACTGGTCCCCTGTCAAAAATGTCAGTTAGGTGCCCAATCGGTCCGCCGCAATGTCGCAGTCCCGCTAAAAATCCATGATCGCTGCCATTACTAGTAAAAAAAAAATAAAAAATAATAAAAATTACATAAATCTTTCCCCTGGTTTGTAGACAAGATAACTTTTGCGCAAGCCAATTAATATACACTTATTGGGATTACTTTTTTTTACCAAAAATATGTAGCAGAATATATATTGGCCTAAAATGATGAAACAATTAGATTTTTAAATTTTTTTTATTTTCACAATTGTCCATTTTTTTCTTTGTTGTTTATAGCGCAAAAAATAAAGATCGCACAGGTGATCAAATACCGCCAAAAGAAAGCTCTATTTGTGGGAAAAAAAGGACCTCAATTTTGTTTGGGTGCAGCATCGCACGACCTCACAATTGTCAGTTAAAGTAACGCAGTGCTGTATCGCAAAAAATGGCCTTGTCATTAAGGGGGTAGAACCTTCTGGTCCAGAAGTGGTTAATTATCCATATATTCCAAGGTAAGATTATATAAATTTTGTTACAAAGCCAATGCGTTTTAAGGCTTAACACTTCCCCTTCATCAGGGCTAAAGAGAAAGCAAGATAAAATAAACAATATCAAATACACTGAGAATCCAAAAATGCAAGCCACTAATAATTATAAGTTGACCTAATCTAAAAAGTAGTTAAAGTATCTATTATACTAGTATCAATATACTAGAAATTATCTTACGGGTAAATCCAATTATCACAAACGTTTTAAGTTCAAAAATATAAGTAAATAGCATATTTATTGAATAGATAAAATATTCCAAAATATCTGTATAATGTACTTAAATAATAAAATGAATAAAATATCTTTGTATAATCATTCCAAAAAAATAGTATCAATGATGCCAATTGATAAAGTTATATCTTATGATGTAATCATGTATCATTTCATAAAATACTATATTATATCAAATTCAATAAAATAATGCAGTGTGATCATTTAAGTTACATTATGTGCCTAATAGTTCTCTGAGACTTTATAACATACACGTTCGGTCTTGGCGGCCAATTTGTGCATGGAACTAGGTAGAATCAAGTATTCAGAGAGGTATTGTTATGTAGTTGTATGGATGGAGTTGGCTGTGGCGCCTCTGACCCTTGACACAGTTTGTTCCCATTGGGGTGTCTGGGTCGAAGGACTGCCACAGACGCTATGGATTGTAATGACATAACTGTGGCTTGTGTAGCAACTGTTATAATTCAGGTTATTTGTTATACACTAATGGCACTTTTCCATTGCAAGTACCGGCTCGGCTCCACTCAGCCCTGCTTGGCTCGGTTTGGTTTTCCACTGCATGGTACTGCATGGTACGGTGTTGGAACGGTTCGGTGCGCTTTCATACGGTTTGCTTTTCCACTAAAGTAAAGTGGGTGGGATAACAACGATTCTCTGACCAATCAGTGGCTAGTAGTGACAAACAGTCAAGGCCGTACCGTTTGGTTCCATGTAGTGGAAAAGCGCCGCCGTACTGTTCCGTACCGAACCGTTCCAACACCGTACCATGCAGTACCATGTAGTGGAAAAGCGCCATAAGGTAATGTACTTCCAAGAATACTCCAATATTGTTCTTGTTATATTTTTGTATATGCCTTTCTGCGAAACTATTCGAAAGAAAATGAATGCGGTATGGTTGTGTAAAATCAGTATCACTTCTACCAGGATAACTATCTCCATTAGTATAAGAATAAAATATTTAAATTGTATTGCAGTAGTCGCCATATTCATAGTTGCATGCTTTGTATAAATGTATTTGCAAAATGTTGAGTAGTAGATTTTTGTATTTTTAGGTTCTCAGTGCATATTATATTGTTTATTTTATGTTGTTTCTTCTTTAGCCCTGATGAAGGAGGAGTGTTGATCCCTGAAACCTTTTAGCTATGTGACAGATTTTATATCATCTCACCTCGGGATAAGTCTGTGTCAGGGCGATGACATTTTAGTGTGGTTCTTCTATCTTGAATTCACACCAGATAAAACCAAACTTTCATTATCTGCCTGTTTGCAGATTTGAATCTGATTGCCGTTTGGTATCAGTTTGATAAATAAGGCATGTTATTATTGTTTGATTTTCTCAGACAGCTGAAAACCCCTAAGGCTCCTTTCACACGGCCGCTCCGTGTGAAAGGTCCGCTGCGGGACTTTTTTTTTTTTTTCCACGGAGCGGATGACATTTCTGTCATCCGCTCCGTGTGCCCGCATATCATCCCATCCGTTTGCGGATGATATGCGGACCTAATGTAAGTATATGGCACTGCGGATGTCAGCGGATGACACCGCTGACATCCGATTTTCCTTCCTTTCCGTTTTTTACACGGATGGAAAAATGGGGTTCTGTGCCGTTCCAAAAAACGGAACAGAACTGAAAGGAGGAAAATCGGATGTCAGCGGATGGTATTCCGCTGACATCCGCAGTGCCATTCACTTACATTGATGTCCGCAAATCATCCGCAAAAAAATAGGATGATTTGCGGACACACGGAAAGCAGCGGAGCGGCCGTGTGAAAGGACCCTAAAGGTTGTGTCATTTGATGGGTAGGGAAGATACAACACTCTTCTGCCAAATACAGACAGCAATGTAATCTTTTTTTGTAAACAGAATATTTATCCTGTTCTATTCCCTTTATACATTTATTGAGTGTTGTGGGAAATGTTCACCTTTTGATTTTGGTCATAGGACAAGTCAAGAAACGAGTAGAGCCGGGGTCTCCAAACTTTCTAAACAAAGGGCCAGTTTACTGTCCTTCAGACTTTAGGGGGGCCATATTTTAGCCATCAGGGGTACAAAATGTCCCAGCATCAGTGGGAGTAAACAATCCCCCATGATTGGTGTCATTGGTTGGAATTGTGCCCCACTATTCGGGTCATTGGGAGGAATAGTGCCCCATTATTTGGGTCATTCGGCCCCATTGTTGGTGTCATTGGTAGGAATTGTGCCCCACTATTCGGGTCATTGGGAGGAATAGTGCCCCATTATTTGGGTCATTCGGTCCTATGATTGGTGTCATTGGTTGGAATTGTGCCCCACTATTCGGGTCATTGGCAAGAATAGTGCCCCATTATTTGGATCATTCGGCCTCATTGTTGATGTCATTGGTAGGAAATGCACCCCATCGATGGTGTCCTTGGGAGAAACTGTACAATTAATTGGTGTCAGTGAATAAAATAGTGCCCCAAGGGCCAGATTAAAGCAAGCAAAGGGCCGCATCTGGCCCCCAGGCCACAGTTTGGAGACCACTGTAGTAGAACAATGCTAACTTATCCACCATTATTATTTTACTGCAAGAGGGCTGATAGTCCAAACATGACAGTAAGGCTCGATTCACATGTATGCATTTTTAGCCGCATACGATTCGCATGACCTGTAAATCAAACGGTCCTTCAATAGAGCCGGTTCACACATGTCCGGGGCGGCTGCGGTCAGTTTCTGAAAAGGATTCTGTGCGATTTTGGGTCCTGTTTAGGTGCAAATTCAAGTAAAAATGCGCAACTTAATCACACCTGAATGAGTGAACAAAACTGCACCGGACTCTGAACTGCAAATCGCAGCCGGACTTGTGTGAGCCTAGCCTAAAGCTAACGTGTTTCGACTGCTTATATGAGTAACACCTTACCATCTGAAATGTCATGTTGCAATAAAACAATAATGGAGGTACAGTTACCATGTGCCGACATATCTCTACTGATTGAATTGCTGCGTGGCTTGCGGGTGCCTGGCCATGCACCGGTGTCCCATTCTGATTGGATTGGGTAGGGTGGAGGTTTGAGCACTCTCAATCCTTGTAAAGTGCTTTGTGAACCTCTAGGTTTGGTCTAGGAGGTCTGATGAAGGAGCTGTGCATGCTCTGAAACATGTTACCATCCACCCGCTTTTGACAATCAGCTACGTGAGTTTCAGCGTGGTTACCGGAAGCCCTACCACACTGTGTGCTTGCCGACACATGAAGCAGTCTCCCGGACACTGGATTACCGAGCATTGGCTCCTCCGGCTTCTAAGGCATGCTGTTTTGATTTTAACTTCCTGTAAGTTGTTTTAATATCTCTATGCTCCAATAAATGGTCTATGTTGCACTTAGAGGCGCCTTGTTCTTCTCCAATGGTATTTATGTACTGCATGGGCTATTTTTTGATAAATGCAATGGGCTGCCTGATTGGTTACAAATGGTGTTACAAACAGAATAGATTGTTTTAGGTTTGTCTTAATATTACAAAGTTTTTGCAAATCTAAAGAAGAGTGTGTAGAGATTGCATAGTATATGGCCAACTCAAACCTGCTTTACCCTAAAACTTTACCACTTGGGTGAGAGTCTCTCACAACTCATGGTGGTATTTCCATATCTGTATGTACTCTATATTCAAGCTGTGTTGTTTCTTTTTTTTTCTAGGTAAATGTGTCAAGATCCCAAGCAAAATGAGCGTGGAGTCCAATACAGAGGATTCCCCATCTAGTCACCGTCCACCTGTATTTCTAACACCAGCGGCCAAAAAGTGCAACCGGGTTAATGGTGAAAGAAGACCGCTGCAAGAGTGGCTTATCCAACTGCTAGCCTTGAAACCTTACCGAAAACATGACCTCATTCTGCGCCTAGAAAAATCCAACACCTTCCCCAGAGATCAGGCAGAACTGTTGTCTGCGCTGGATGTGGTAAGTCCTACGAATAGTGAGCCCTTTGCTGTTACAATAAGTTACATTTCCCCCCCAAAATCAGAGCTTTTAACAAAAATATCTAACTTCAACCTGGCCAAGCCTCCGGATCCCGCTGTACATAGCAGCTGTGATGTGCCAGTAGCGCTCTGTACACCACTAGTCACAACTTTGTGACCACACTGACCAATGAGAAGCACTTCTTTCTCCTAAAACACCATACAGGAATAGAAAGCCCCATATGCACTTCTCATTGGTCAGCACAGTCATGTGGCTGCACTGACCAATGAGTGTTTGCCATTGTGAGCATTATGATGTATACTCACTCTGGGGTTGTGTATAGCGGTGTACAAACCGATACAATGGCAGCACGGGTCAGCACAACCGCTATGTGCAGCAGGGTCCAGAGGTCTACCCAGGGTGTTTTGTGTTAATTCACTTTTTCATTTTTCATGAAAAGGTGAACTTACCCTTTAAAGCTCAACTCCAGGAATCTTTTTATTGTATACTTTTATTGGTCCAGCTTGACACAACGTACTATACATTTATTATACCTGAAGTACTGCTGGTAAAGCAGATAATCACTGTAGTAGTTGGTGGTACTACAGTGATGGTCGTGATCCTCATGCTCTATGCTAGGGATCCTCAAACTACGGCTCTCCAGCTGTTGCGGAACTACACATCCCATAATGCATTGTAAAACTCTGACATTCACAGACGTGACTAGGCTTGATGGGAATTGTAGTTCCTGAACAGCTGGAGGTCCAACGTTTGAAGACCCTTTCTCTATGCGAACAGCTGCTGTACTGGACAGGGAGTGACTCATACAGCACTGCCATCATTCATAGAATGCCTTGTATTTTTTAATGAATGCAAGGCATTCTCTGATTGGATGAGGGGGATATCATGACATTGTTGCCTCTCCTCTCCACCTCATGCAATCAGAGAATGCCATGTATGCAGTGAACAAATACATTCTACAAAGGCATTCTACAAATGGTGGTGATTGTGAGCTATCAGCCCCTGGGTTCAGTGTGCAGAAGGGAAGCCGTTCACAGGGCCAGCGTTAGGGGGGGGGGGACCAAACTGGACAACTGCCCAGGGCCCCGAATGTCCAGGGGCCCCGGGTCACTGTCAGCAGCGGGCTCCAGGGGCAGACTGAGCGGTCGCTGGTCGGGCACTTCGGACGTGAAGGGAACCCGCCGCCCAGTACAGCACTAATTCACCCGATGTTGTCTCAGAGACAACATCGGGCTATCGGGAACTGCCGCTCGGCGACCAGCGCTATGGAAGTGGGAGGAGGGGAGGGGCCCTGCGGCCGCCGCTATAGAACTAGCAGGCGGGGCCCGGCGGCCAGTTCTATATTGAAGTGTGAGGAGGGGAGGGGCCCGGCGGCTGTCTCTACTGAAGTGGGAGGAGGGAAGGGACCCGGCGGCCAATGGCATTGAAGTGGGAGGAGGGGGGGGACCTGGCGGCCGTGCTATGGAAGTGGGAGGAGGAGCCCGGTGGCCAGCGCTGCATCTGTGGGAGGAGGGGCCCGGCGGCGCTGCCTTTCTATGGTGTCCTCATAAGTGATGACAGAGGTCGGTGAGTAGATAATAAGCAAGCCCAGCTAACTACCACATCCACTAACACCCCCACCAACATGTGATCTCCCCTAAATTTACCATAGTGCCAGTGGTGAACTTGGGGGAGATCACATATTGGTGGGGGTGTCAGTGGTGAATTGTGTGGTGGGGGAACGACGACACAGCAGTGGTGAACTTGGGGGACATCACATATTGGTGGTGGTGTGGGGGGTATGACACAGCAGTGGGGAATTTGGGGGACATGATCACATATTGGTGGGGGTGTCAGTGGTGGTGTAGGGGTGGGTATGACACAGCGGTGGTGAGTTTTGTGGGGAAATCACATATTGGTAGGGGGTCTATTGCACAAACCCCCTACTAATATGTGATTTCCCCACAAAATTCACCACCGCTGTGTCATTCCCCCCCCCCACCACCACACAATTCACCACTGACACCCCCACCCTAATATGTGATCCCCCCACCAAATTCACCACACCTTCCCGTCCGCCGTCAGAGAAGAGGCAGCGGGCGGCGCCGACCGAGTCGCAGCGCCATGGAGGAGGAAGAAGTCGGCTCCCGAGCAGCACGGTCGCCAGGGAGTCGGGACGGTGACGGGCGGCGCGCATGCAGGTCGAGACGAGGACTTGGAGGGAGAAGACGTCCGACCGAGTCCCGAGCAGCACGCCAGACACGGTGACGGCGGTGGCACCAGAGGTAAGTGAAGTCCTCCGGGGGGGGGGGGGGGGGGTCACGCATTGATGGGGACATGCTGGACACTGCATTGATGGGGGACATGCTGGTCAGGTCACTGTGCAATGAATGGGGACATGCTGGTCAGGTCACTGCATTAATGGGGGACACGCTGGTCAGGTCACTGCATTAATGGGGGACATGCTGGTCACTGTGCATTGATGGGGGACATGCTGGTCAGGTCACGGTGCATTGAATGGGGACATGCTGGTCAGGTCACTGTGCATTGAATGGGGGACATGCTGGTTAGGTCACTGTGCATTGAATGGGGACATTCTGGACACTGTGCATTGATGGGGGACATGCTGGTCACTGTGCATTGGTGGGGGACATGCTGGTCACTGTGCATTGAATGGGGACATGCTGGACACTGTGCATTGATGGGGGACATGCTGGACACTGTGCATTGATGGGGGACATGCTGGACACTGTGCATTGATGGGGGACATGCTGGTCACTGTGCATTGGTGGGGGACATGCTGGTCACTGTGCATTGGTGGGGGACATGCTGGACACTGTGCATTGATGGGGGACATGCTGGACACTGTGCATTGATGGGGGACATGCTGGACACTGTGCATTGATAGGGGACATGCTGGACACTGTGCATTGGTGGGGGACATGCTGGACACTGTGCATTGGTGGGGGACATGCTGGACACTGTGCATTGATGGGGGACATGCTGGACACTGTGCATTGAATGGGGACATGCTGGTCACTGTGCATTGAATGGAGACATGCTGGTCACTGTGCATTGATGGGGGACATGCTGGTCACTGTGCATTGTGGACACTGTGCATTGATGGGGGACATGCTGGTCACTGTGCAGTGAATGGGGACACGCTGGTCAATCTTGAACCAACCTAATGATTGTTTGTTAAGTCACGCAATTTTTTTACAGCGTTTTTTGCCGCAAAGCAATGCCTATTACATTTTTCTGTTTGCGCCCCCCAAAAAAAAATTTTGAGCACCAGCCGCCACTGGTAATTCGTATGTGTCCTGGATTAAAGGGGTGAGGTAGCAACCCTACCCCACCTAGACCTGGCAATTTACTATTGTAATGCTCTGGTTTTGTCCATGTATGATTTTTGTAATGCACTGGTCTTGGTTTGTGAATTATTTATATTGCACTTGTTTATAAATTATTGCACTTTTGTTCCTTGTATCTAAAGATTGTGTAGGGTGTCTGGAGGCGGGATGTGGGTGTGTCTGGAGACGGGGCAAGGGTGTAACTGGAGGCGGGACATGGGTGGGGCCTGGAAGGGGGCCCTTGATTTATTTTGCCCGGGGGCCCTGAGGGTTCTCAGTCCGCCCCTGGCGGGCTCCATTTTACAAAGGGGCCACGTCACTGTCAGGAGCCCATAGCACCGATCTTACAGATTCCTAGCGCACCTGTGGAAGGACACGGCCCCTCTCTTCCCTTTCCCTTGTCGGTTGGTGCAATTGGGTGCCGCGCAGCATATAACCATATATGGCGCCTATATTTTTGGTAGAATATAAAAAAATTTGGGGCCCCACTTTTAGGTTTGCCCAGGGCCACACTTTGTCTAAAACCGTCCCTGGTCGTTCGAATAGAACCTCAGCAGGTCCAGAAGTTTGCAGCTATCACCATATACACTGTATATAAACCATCCAGACATGACAGTAATGCTGGAGCTTTAATAAAGTAACACAAGCTGACAATATAATAAGTCTCAATGCCTCTTTTGTGTATTGTGACTCTCTGAAGACCCACTCCTTACTCTTACCATCCGTCTTATTATTAACTTTACGTTTGACATAATTAATGAGCATGACTACAGCACTGATTGCTTCTCAAGGGACTAGCAGTTTTCTGCCATACAACTCCACCTAGAAACACAACTGTGTCCCTTTAAAGAAAAATGGTAAACAAAGATATTTTAAACTAAAACATGATAAGAAGTTGTTCAACTAATGACACGTTTCCACTCCTTTAGGGGTAACTGGAGGGCTGGACATGTCATACCATAGAGATCTGTAGTTTCAACATGTTTTGCCACTTGCCGACCGCCAGCAGTACATATACTGCGGCAGGTCGGCTCTGTCCCGCGAAACAACGTAACTGTACATCGCTTTTCGGAACCGCTAGTGGGGAAACGCACCACTGGGGGCGCGCACACTTGCCGATTCGCCAGAGGGTGAGCCAACCTGCAGATCGCTCCTTGTGGAGACAGAACTGCGGTCTGCCTTTGTAAACACGGCAGACTGCTGTACTGTCACTGATCCTGGGTTCCTGGGTTTATTTAAGAACACAGGTCTGTGTGTTCATTCAGTGAATACAACCCCAACACAGTTAGAAAGCACCCTCTAGGCTCACACTTAACCCTTTGATTGCCCCCAGTGTTAACCCCTTTCCTGCCAGTGTCATTAGTACAGTAACAGCAAATAAATAAAATGGTCTCACACAGTCCAATGTAAACACCTCCATCCCGAATCAATACAAGAAAAAGAGGGGGGTGCCCTTTGGGTGGGACTTTATATGAGGTGTAAACAATCAGTAACCATAGTAGTAAGATGGCAAAAAGATGACAGATTTTATTGATGCAGTCGTACATAAATTGTATCAACAATGGTAAATATACAGTGCAATGGGCATGTAACATAATAACATCAACAGTAACAAATATATATCATGAATTGAACTCATATATTGTAATAACTCGACGCGTTTCGTGAGTCTTGAGTAAGCTCACTCATCAGGAGTATATATGAGATAAAATGTATCTAAAAGTAAGGCATATTTTTAGCACAGCTTACTGTACTAATGTCACTGGTCCCCCCAAAAGTGTCAAAAATGTCAGTTAGGTGTCCGATCTGTCCGCCGCAATGTCGCAGTCTTGCTAAAAAAATCGCTGATCGCCACCATTACTAGTAAAAAAAAATAAATAGATAAAAATGACATACATACATACATATTTTTAGCACTGATTACTGTAGTAATGTCACTGGTTCCCCCAAAAGTGTCAAAAATGTCAGTTAGGTGTCCAATCTGTCTGCCGCAATGTCGCAGTCCTGCTAAAAATCACTGATCAGCTCACCACTATTACTAGTAAAAAAAATAAAATGTAATAAAAATTACATAAATCTTTCCCCTAGTTTGTAGACTCTATAACGTTTGCACAAACAAATCAATATACACTTATTTGGATTTTTTTTACCAAAAATATGTAGCAGAATACATATTGGCCTAAAATTATGAAAAAAATTAGATTTTTAATTTTGTTTTATGGGAATGTTATATAGCAGAAAATAAATTTTTTTTTTTTTTTTAATTTAATTTTTTTGTTAATAATAGCACAAAAAAATAAAAATCGCAGAGGTGATCAAATACCACCAAAAGAAAGCTCTATTTGTAGGAAAAAAAGTACATCGATTTTATTTGGGTACAGCGTCGCACGACCGCGCAATTGTCAGTTAAAATAACTCTGTGCAAAAAATTGTATCGCAAAAAATGGCCTGGTCATTAAAGGGGTAAAACCTTCCGGTCCAGAAGTGGTTAAAGGAATTTGAGGATATAGTGTATATACTGTATATTATTCTGAGGATGCCTCTATTGTTTCCTATTGAATCTGTGCAGTTACAGTAACCAGTATTTATTGCCAATCACAATAAAGTGCAGTATTTTAGTTCGGAGTTTGGAGTACTTGGGATATATAATCTAAATATTCTATACATGAAATGAGTCTTATACTTAAAGCAGACCATAACCCACTATAGCCACCTGCACTCCCTCCCTTCTTCACAATAAAAATCAACACATTTTTTTTAATTATTTTTCTTTGTATACTTTTTAAACTATTTTGAATGCCCCTTCCCCAGCCAGTATGCTCCCCTAGCCAAAAATGCCATGTCCCTGCTGCTCCAGAAGCCTCCTAAGAAACAATATCACATATCCCATAAGGCTACAGTAGTAGGGACTCACGGAGGCCGGTGGATGGAGCTAGTGCACATCATTGTAAGCTGGCTGGTTGAACCCAGAAGAGCCAGTTGGCTTCCAATGATTGAGGAGGACCCAAATGGTGATGGGAGACCTGGAAGTGGTGATGGGAGTTGCTGCGCCTAAATAGCTGCTCACAGAAGGACAATGTTGGATCCTCTGGGCAGGTGATTACCTGAATTAGGGATGACATTGCATGACAGGTAAGTGCGGATTAATGAAAAAAGTGAAGTTCCCCTTGAAAGTGGCTCCAAAACAAATGGCTCACCTCTCATCCGGCATTGCTATATCAGTCGCCACTAACATCATTTCCCAGTCTTTTTCTGGGTTTGGCTTCTTTGGCAATTTAGATTGGCCATCCTGAGATTACATAACTCCTGTACATGCATAAGGGAGTTCATTCTTCCCAGTAGCCCTCAAATGTGGGGAGTGTACATTGTGCAACGCATGCACAGCTCAGTTTACCCTGTAAAGAAGTTTGTGATAGGAAGTCTCTTCTGCAACCAGAAAACCTTTCTGCTCACAATTTTTTTTTTTTTCATGGCAAAGTTGCACTTTAACCACTTGCCGTCTGCTCACTAGAGCTCTACTGCGGCAAAGTGGTTCGTTATCGTCTGGCGACGTAGACCTACGTCGCCAGACACTCCCCTTTCTCGGCGGCGTGCGCGCGGCGCCGGAGGCTCGCTCCCGCTGTTTTTAGTCATAGCGGGAGTCGGGCCAGGGGAGGAGCAGCGGCGATCGCCGCTGCTCTTCCCCGATCGTCGGGGAATCTAGTTTGGAGATCCGCCCGCCTGTGTAAACAGAGCGGGCGGATCTCCTAAGTGACAGGCAGGGTCAGATTGCAGGGTTCAGCATAGCTGAACATCCGATCTGTCCCTGACTCACACAGTCACTTCCCCCACACATGTCAGTAAATGCCAGGCATACATTAACCCCTCCCTCTCCAATAAAATTAACCCCTTCCCTGCCAGTGTCATGTTTACAGTAACAGCATATTTATAGCACTGATTACTTTAGTAATGTCACTGGTACCCCCAAAAGTGTCAAAAATGTCAGTCAAGGGTCCGATCTGTCCGCCGCAATGTCGCAGTCCCTCAAAAAAAATCGCAGGTCGCCGCCATTACTTGTTAAAAAAAAAAAACACCAAAAATGACAGAAATCTTTCCCTTAGTTAGTAAACGCAATAACTTTTGCACAAACCAATCAAAATACGCTTATTGTGATTTTTTTTTACCAAACACAGGTAGCAGAAAACAAATTGGCCAAAAATGTTAAAAAATTTAGATTTTTACATTTTTTTTGGGGGGGGGGGGGTTTCACATAAAAAAAATGTGAAAAATATTGTTATTTTTTCAACATTTACGCTCTTTTTTTGTTTATAGCGCAAAAAGTAAAGATCGCACAGGTGATCAAATACCACCAAAAGAAAGCTCTGTTTATAGGGAAAAAAAGGATGTAAATTTCGTTTGGGTACAGTGTTGCATGACCGCGCAATTGTCAGTTAAAGTCACACAGTGCCGAATTGCAAAAAGTGGCCCAGACGTAAGACAGCAAAATCCTCCGGTGGTAAAGTGGTTAAAGTGGCGCTCCAGGGGTTTTTGTGTTTATTAAAAGTCAGCAGCTACAAAAAAGTGTATCTGCTGACTTTTAATAAACACACACTCACCTGTCCCATGATCCAGTTATGTGGTCACCCGAATAATGGCTTCTTTCCCTGGAGCCGGCATTTCAACTGTGGACACCAGGCTGTGACAGCGTGCGGCTTCACAGCCGGGTGCGCACTGCTCATGCTGGAGTTGTGCCTCGGCTGCTGAATGGTTCGGCAGACTGGAAGACTGCAGGAAGGGAGGGGACGAGGAGAACTAGGCGATCCGAGTGGAAGTGGTGGTCAAAACCAGGTACCCACTCAAATGTGGCAGTGGATGTGTGGAGTGCTTAATCCAAAATGTTCCCGTTTTAGGTGGAGCTCCACTTTAACTGCTGGTAATTGCATAGCTTTGTTAGCTTTTTAGTGACGTTTCCTCACTTCCGGTCTATGTGAAGTTCCTCAGAACAGGAAGGAGGGTGAAGGTCTTCTTGCTAGAGGAGACAAAAATATTTTCTAGTGGAATGAGGAAGTCCTGTCAGAATTTTATTACGATCTATATGGGACTTTCTCAACCAGGGTTCCCCCCCAGAGGGTATAATAAGTAAAGTTGGCCAGGATCACAGACACCATTTAAAGGAACACCATCACTTCAGCCATTCAGGGCAGAATGAGATTGCCTCCTAACATCCCCTTTTCCCCAGGAAGGTATACTTGATTATCTGTGCACCATTGGAACTCTTGCTCCATCGTGGAGTAGTATTTCCAGGTACGGGGTAACATGTAAGTTCCCCCATGTGACAGCGCTCAACCCTGAGTGACCAATTTCCAGGTACGGGGTAACATGTAAGTTCCCCCATGTGACAGCGCTTGGCCCTGAGTGGCCAATCTCCGGGACCTCCAGGCATCATCATGTAGGGGGCTGTGACCTGGGGAGGACTGGGCCAGGGGGCAGGGGGGGGGCAATTGCCCCCTGGGCTGCTCTGATGCCCCATAAAAAGGCTGCACTTCTTCTGCCACAGACATGCCTAAAGGATTCCTGAGTGTGGGATGAAGACAAGGACAAAGTGCAGGCCTCCCTCCCCCAGCATGGATGGTGTAAACTGTGTCTGAGCAGAGGCCGGTTCAATGCCCCACTGGAGACTCTTCTGCCCCGACCAGCCCCAACCGATCTGTCCCAGCTTCCCCCAACCTCCCTCCTGGCCAGGTCAGAAACCCGGTAGAGTAGAGAGTATCTGAAGCAGGGCTTCAGCTTGGAATGGGGGGTCAGGAGGATAATTGGGAGAGTGGGAGGGGGGCTGAGTTGCTGCATCATGGGCCTCTGGGTTGTACTTGCCCCCTGGGCCGAAAGTTGCCAGTCTGCCCCTGGCTGTGACATCATCTACTCGGGTGAGCTCCAAAACTGAAGCTTGCTCAGGGTGGACACCAGAGTGGATCAGCTAGCTTACTATGGTGGGAAGGAGAGAGGTTATATCAAGAGGCTTTGTCATGTGACGTCTGCAGCTGAAATAAAAAAAATAAAAAATAAAAAGTTAAGGCTGTGTTCAGCTTTAAACATGAGGAAGAATAATGAAAAATGATAAATGTTCAGCTGCAGCTAAACTATGCTCTGAGCATGAAATACAAGATCTATGGAAATGCTGGAGAGCAGCCAGTCAGCTGCTTGAGAAAACTTGCCAGTATGCAAATATCACAATAACCGCATACACCCTAAAATTTAGAGCTTTAAACAGTTTTTATACCGGAAAGGTAATTGTGAAAACAACCAGACTGATTATTAAATGATTTCACTTTTATCATGCGAATAGAAGCGCTGCGATGGAGGGGAGTCTTTATTCCAGGAACTTTATCTTTGTTATATTAAGGTTCTCATAGAGATGTCTGTAATCCAATATTACAATATTATAACAATTGTATCAGTTTCAGAGGCTGCATAACAAGCTAGTACAATTGCCTAAGGCCTCACTCACATACATGGGCGGCTGTTTTTTTGACCGCTTTGAAAAGCAATAGGTGGTAGATGATAACTTTTCAGGACCAGTTGACAGGCAGCTCACATGTGGCGTGCTGCATCCTGGTTGCCTGTTGTTTTTTTTTTGGTGGGGGGGGGGGGGGGGGGTAGAGATTCCGCTACAACTGTATGCATTAGATATAGTTGCATCGTGCTTGTGGTGCTGTAGGCAGGTCTAATTAGATGCAATCTATTTTCCCCACTGTAGATGGTGCTCAACCACAGCAGACTTGAGAGGGAATCAAGAGGAACACAGTGTCTCTATGATTTTCTGGGTCCCTGGGGAAGCAATCTGGTTGGATGCTGCTGCCCCATGTGACTCTGGTGGCCATCTTGGGTCAGACAGATCCTATTTAAGGCCCTGGCTCCCAGGTTTGGCATGCTTTTGGCTAGTTGGTAGAGTAGAGGGAGGTACCCAGCCTGTGAGGGACAGTGCTTGTGCTAGGGAAAGTTTCCTGACAAGTAGGGAAAGCCTAGGGTTACAGCTCTTCTGGACACTTTCCTGATTGGGCACTAGATGGTCAGGCCACATTCTGCTTCCTCTCAACAGACGCTGTCAGTCCGGTTGAAATCTCCTTCTATATGTTTTTGGAAACTGTAAGTGCCTCCAGCTAGATAGCCTTCCCACCGGGTTTCTTGTGAACTGTTGCTACATTACTTCAATCCAAGTGTTTCCATGCACCGACCGTGTGAATTATTGCCTCTGCACACGCTGCATACTACCTACAGTCTAGTCCCATTTACTTGCTTTATAAAATTTGCTATGCCACCACGCAACTGGAAATCTTGACGTGCCAGTTGGGGGTCGCTAAAAACACAGATTAACTGCCTATTTTCACCGGCCTGCTTCCACCCATGTGAATGAGGCCTTGGAGTGCTGCCATTCTGTAAAATTCTGGAAAATTCACCTGTAGAAATTGGTAAATGTTTCCTTGGGGTTTGATGGTTTTCTCCCACACCCGAAAACATAATGGTGGATAGTTATAATAAATTATTATAACATAGTTACATAGTTAGTCAGGTTGAAAAAAAGACACAAGTCCTTCTGGCTCAACTAATAAAAAACAAAAAACAGTAAAGAAAACCCAACCATACAATCCCATGTACACAATCCTATGCTCGCAGTTGATCCAGAGGAAGGCAAAAAAATCCCAGCAAAGCATGATCCAATTTGCTACAGCAGGGGAAAAAAATCCTTCCTGATCCCCCGAGAGGCAATCGGATATATTCCCTGGATCAACTTTACCTATAAAATGACAGTACCCAGTTATATTATGTACACCTAAGAAGGAAAAGAAAATGTGGAAGTAATTCTGAAGAGGTAGGTTTTAAGAAACCGTCTTTAATATTTTGAAGGAGGGAGCTAGTAGGATGAGGTACAGTAGTTGGTGAAATCAGTGACTGTCAATTAAAAACACATTCACCTGGAGGATTCACCTGCAGTGAATGTCTAGTGACTGTCTAAATCACTGCTTTATAAATCCCCCCTAGTGCTTTTGTGTATTGTGGTGCATTGGCCAGTGCAGTTAAAGTGTACCCATGATCATGTGTACATATACTGTAATATGCCATATTGAGGTGGGTTGAGAAAAGATCCTGCCTGGTGCATATTAGATGAGTTGATTATCATTTCCCATTCAGATCAGCTGAATTAGGCACTTTGCAACCCTTATTAAAATGTACAAGTAGCAATTCTAGGATACATATGGGTTAATGTGTACTACAATGTATGCATCTGCTGTGAATGTAGTCTTAAAGAAGCAATGCTAAAATTCCTAAGGGTGTGAATAGAAAAATACTAGTAGATACTTGTAAAGTTCGTAGACTTTCAAACTCTCGTTTACAAATGGCCTCTTAGTGACCTCTTAGTGTATATGCTTTTTGAGGGAAACTGCAGGAGATTGTTGGGTCAGAGAGAAACTGGTTGGAAGAATGCCAGACTCTCAATTTTATCATTTAGCTATGCCAGTCAATGAAGGCCAATTCTTGGACCCTCTATAACATCCATCCTCAGCCAGGGATCAATGGAGCCAAAAGGTTCCTCCAAAAGTTGTTTCAGGTTTCTTGAGCTGTGGCTGACTTGCCTCCTATTTTATGGTGTCTGCATCATTTCAAGGCCAACCTTACTTGGCAAGGCCAATGGCATGTCACCAATTATGCGGGTGGAAGTGTCTGCGCTATGGAGAAGTAGAATGAAATGGCTGCTGCCTACCTCAAAAATAAAGACTGTGAGGTCAGTATTTAAATATGTGAGGGATAGTGAGGTAATTGGCGCTGCCTGTAGGTATGGGTGATATACGGTATTGAGTATGACTATCACAATCAGTTGCCGTAATTCATAAACAGAAATACAGAACATATATGGCTGATGTGGATAAGAACCTCATGAATAATATAAATATATAAAACACTCAATATCAATCAATCATATGAGGAGATATAAAACAGATAAGAATCACAATAGAGATATAAATATCAATATAAATATAAGGTGCAGTGGTATGAATAATAATAAATATATAAATATAAAGTGCAGTGGTGTAAAAAGTAAATAAATAGATGGTCTCAAAGAGGTGTATAAATATAAAGTGCTCCGTAGTGAGAGTGACCAAAAGATGGCTTATAAACTGTGTATGGTGGACCAAGAAAAAATAAATAATAATAATTAAAAAAATTACGTGTATCAGCCTAGGCTGTAACGAGATGTAAGAAATGAAGTGATTCCAATAAAGAAAAATATGGAATAAAGAAATAGGTGATGCCAATAACAACTGGAATAAATCGCCACGAGAAAGTGATCCAGTGCAAAAGGTCCTAGATTGGACCAGTGAGATGAATGATGGTCACGATATTATCAGTGGTGGTAAATTAATCTCAACCAAAAAGTGCTATAGTGCTGTAGGTCCAGGCTAACAATGGTCAGTCATCAGGACCCGTGAACCGTATAAACCAAAAATATATATGGCCCAAAAAAGAGTTTTTTTTTTCATTCAAATTCTTCAAAAAATCAAAGTGAAAAACATAAAGTTCACAAAAAAGTGGAAGTGCAAAGTTCAGTGGGTGATTCTTGTAGTGATCCAGGTGTCTCCGTGCCGGGTGAGGAAAAACGTGCTCCCCCTTTCCCTATCTCTCCCGCACTCACCAGAAATCGGCACCCCTGCAGGGGCAACCAGCGTGTGGGTGGCAAGGTATGCCCCCAGATGGATGTTGCTCCTACGTGCCAATCACTCCAATGATAGATCCTGGATCCTTTTATCCCACATAAGCTATATAAAACGGTCACAAATATAGTGTGTATCCAACAGTGATATTCCCAGGGTCCAGATGGCTTTAGGCCACAAGGACCTAGATCGCTTTTGATCCCTTTAAGGATAGATCAATTCTCCACGAGTTTATCCAATCCAGGGATAGGTGATAGATGTTCCAATCTGGATCTGGACCGCAGGATAGGGTCTCAAGCAGATGTATATGGGGAAATATGATAGGGAAGCCAAAATATAGTGTAAATCCGTTTTTATTATAGTGAAAAAATAAAAGATAAAATTGGCCAGGACAGGACTTTATACTTGCCATGGCCATATTGCTTTGTTGCACAGCAACTATTATACTCACTGTTGTGTTCAGCGATCAGTACCGCCCTCTGAACATGACCCACTCAAGTGAATGGAGACGCACATTATTGCACAAAGTTGCAGTGCGGTGGTATGGTCTTTTAGGGGTAGAACAGACGATGAGGACGCAACGCCCTATGAAAAGTGATCCACCACGGATCTCGCTTCAAAAGTCAATGCTTATATAAACAAGTCCTACGGGTTGCGTTCTTCTAATTAATCACCAGTGTAATGTGCATTTTTCAAACTGATCCTTACCCATTCAGTAAGGATTCACAATGACCTGAAAGTCATAAAGGTTCCTTTAGTAAATGTGATGTGGACTTATTCTATGGCATTATATTACTTTTGCATGTCTGACATATAGGTTTAATCATCTTTGGCTTAATATTGGGTAACTTTTAAAATTTAAATGAAAATAAAGGCAAACCACCTCTTACAGTATGGTTGTATTTACAAAAAAGTTTGAATAGCTGATTATGCAGCTTGTACATTCATTCTGTGCAAACAGAGCAAAATCAAATGTTCTCATTCTGTGTCCCGTCCAGTTTGAATGTTATTCATTCATAAAAAAAAAATAGAGTGGTTTGAGAAAATGTTGCATTATGGCCACTAGATGGAGATAAAGATCATAGGAAATATATATATTTTTTTTAATGAACAAATAATATTTGACTTGTTGAGGAAATCTGATAGCATTTGATTTTGCTCCTTTCGTACAGAATAAATGTACCATCTGATTTTAACTGGACAAATAGCTATGCAATTTTTATTTTTTATTTATTTTTTTATAAATACACCTCTACATGTATTAAAAAATTCTAAGTAAACTTTTAATTTACTTGTTCTTACATATGCCAGGTAGGACAACAGAACCCTAAAGACGGCAAATATAGCCTGAAAGAAGACTTGTACAGCCAGGTACAAAAGGACTGGATGGGATATACTCCAGAGGAGAGGCAGCACTTAGCAGGTATTCTTTCAAGGTATGAAGGACAGTTTTATAACTTGTAATAGCAATCATACAATTATTTCTGGTCACACCTGGCTCATAAGGCTATTGTGAAAGAAAATATGGGTGTTGTCTATAGCAATAAATGTCTGTTTTACTAGGGCAGCTAAAAGAATGATAAAATAATCTTTATTAGCTACACATGTCCACAGGACAAGCTGGACGGTGTTTCTGTATCAAAGGTTGAACCTTTATTACCAGCTGGAAGGCCGGTTGGGGGGGGGGGGGGGTTATAAATTTGTTTACAGTGTATTTATGATGACCAGACATCTGGACCAGGTAATAATGCTGAATGTGAAAATTAGTTCTAACACTGTGTAAGATATTTACATTTCCCAGATAGGATGAAGTACTGGTATTGTTGATCATGTATTGTAAATCATCGATATACCGTAAAGTACATTAAAATTAGTTTAGAAGTTATATATATATATATATATATATATATATATATTATCTTTTATTATCTGAAGTATAATTATTTTTTTGTCATTTCACCATGCAGTAGGAAACACCCAAATTTTTCCTTATCACTGAATGTTCAGGCACCAGCCGAGAAGGACAAAACACAGCATAGCCTGCCATCCTCACACCAAAATGCACGGACGAGGCCTTCTGATGGTGTAAGTGCTTTTTGGGCAAATATAGCATAAATTATCATTACTACAGTATTTTTCATTAGAAATCTGCCTCATCATGCTGTTTCATGTAACAAAGTAAATATTTTATTTGGTGACTATTTCGACCCCATGAACTTTGCAGCCTGTAAATCCCTCATAAGAGACTGAAAGTGGTTTTAAAGGATAAGGGCTTTTTGTAACCTAATGCATTCTCTTCTTCAATTGCTACCCCTCCCCCCCAGTCCCTCCTAAATACTCACCTGAGTCCAATCTCGATCCAGCTTTCTCTCTCCCTCCCCACTGGCCATTGGCTCCTGCTGCTGTCAATAAGATCCCATGATGAGGGAGCAGGGGCAGAGCCAAGCAGTTTGCTATAGGAGCACTCGGCAGGGACGAAGAGCCAGGAGTGCCAGCATGGGACCCCAGAAGAGAAGGATCAGGGCTGGGCTGTGCAAAACCACTACATAGAGCAGGTAAGTATAAGATGTTTGTTATTTAAAAAAGAATAAAGCTCTGCAAAAGGATGGGGCACCAAGCAGTGCTAATGTTCAGGGTAGTATGCACCCAGGGATAAATGCCTGCAATGCAGACATTGGGCATTCATCCCTGGGCACATACTGCCCCTAAATGTTAGTACCATCCAGCTCCATCCAACCACAACAGCTGTCAGCATGTCATAGAGTTTTCAGGCTGTGGCAGCCTTTACACTATTGATTTGAAATCATTTAGATATACAATATCCATGGTTTTATGGTCTATGGTTGTCACATTGCTTTAGCGCTGCTTTTTTGATTCTATAATTGTTTAGTGTGTAAGGGGCCTTATTCACTCCTTGATATACAGATCATTTTGAAACCAATACATTCAATACAATATTGTGACTAAAAGCATTCTGAAACCTAAGCATTACAAATGCAGGAGTGAGTTGCATTTTTTTTTTTTGTTGCATTTTTAGCACCTCCCAACAGTCCCCCCGTAAGCTGCAAAGGGGGGTGTTCATGTGCTGCAGGTTTGATGCTTCGCAGTGCTTAGCAAAAATGATTCAATTCTTACCCATTTTCAAGCAAATGAGGAAACAAGTGTGGCACAGTTACAGCCAGCAAAAATTAGCTTAAAGGGTAACTCCACTTTCATGGGGAAAAAAATACTAAATAAAAAAAATAATAATATAGCGTATACAATTGCTACACAAGTCATATTGTAATTGAATGTTATTAAAAATGACCCTTCCTTTTCAATATGCAGCTCTGTAATTTTCTGTAAAATGCAATATGGCCACCTGGAGGTGTTCTATTCACAGAATGTGTGCAGAACGCCCCCCAGAAACATAATTTCCTGCTTGTGTGATTGGCTCACCAATTTTCCCAGAAGTCTGCTTAAGATACAAGTCAGATTTCTAGCATCCCCTGCAACAAAAATGTCATTTTAAGTGAGATACTCCCAATAGGAAACCACGTCTAAAGGGACGCAGACCCAGCAGTTTTCCTCATTAGAGCCCTGCAAGTGCAGCAGCTGGTTGGTAATAATGAAACCACTCCCATTAGACTCACTCAGCACAGAGACACAGGCAAACAAACAGTGATTTCTTCTGAATAACAAAAGGTAGGAATCTGCAACAAAGTTTTTTATAATCCCATTGATGTACAGAGATCACCCAGAGGGGAATGTTTTTTTCTCAACAAAAGTGGAGTTACTCTGTAAAACAGGCAGTGTGAGGGCGCCAGATTGCCTCCTCACTGCCTGTCCATCGCCTCAGGCAAGTGATCTGAAGGCAGATTGCTTTTCAGAGGAGCAACGGCTTTAGATACATATCTAAAGCTAGCGTGCTATAAATATGTAAAGCTGGCTTTACCATTGCATACCTTCCAGTTGTCCCCATATGCGTGGGACAGTTCTGAATGTCTTGACTTACGGTGGCCACATTCTCTTCGATTTTATTATCCAACTGATGTGCAATTGGATCAAAACTGTCAAATCTGCAAGCAATCCAATAGGCATAACTTTCCTTCCAATCGATTTAGATTGGATTCAGTATAACTGAGTTGATTGGCTAGCATGGAATACGATGGATCATTTTGCATTGATCAGCAGCACTGAGATACTTTGACTGTAATATGATCATATTCATGCACAATTAAATTTTGATATTACGTGGTGAAAGCAGAGATGTGAGCGATAACTTATGTTTGCAAATTACGAATATATCTTAACTATTGACTGAAATCCACTTCCCCGTGCATGGTTTATTGATTGAATGGGTGGTCAACTAGAGATCCAATAAATTACTATCAGAAGAGAACAATTGGAAAAGAAGTTGATCATTGATCAAAGCGTGTATGGTCACCATTAGTCTAAAGCTGGCCATACACTTACATTTTTGTTTTCATTTAGTCTACAGGCTGTATTCCTCCATCTATAATATGCAATGCAGATGGATGATTCTGCAGCGCTAGCTATTTTTTTTTTTTTTTTTTTTTTTCAGTTAGTGATGGTTGCAGCACCATCCAGCCTACAATTTTCCTCCTTGCTCCTGTGACTTTAAAAAAAAAAAAGGAAGTCAAGCTGGAGGGTGGGGGGGGGGGGGTCAGCCATGAAGCAAAGGGTAGGGGTGTTGTCCTGGTAAAAGCAGCTATGCCTCCATATAACATTTTGAGTTTTTTTTTTCCAACACACACATTAATTGCCAGTAATAGTCTATGGTCATATTACAGCTATATACAGATTATACCATTGGGAATCTTATTAAAAGTGGTTGTAAAGGCAGAAGGTTTTTTACCTTAATGGATTGTATGCATTATGGAAAAAAAACCTGTGTGCAGTTTCCCCCCAGACCCCCATATACTTACTTATGCCCGATGTCGATCCAGTGCTCTGCCGAGGCAGAATCGCTGCTCACTCTCCTTACTGGCTCTGAGTCAGCAGCAGGAGCCATTGGCTCCTGCTGCTGTCAATCACAGCCGGTGAGGGGTGAGCAGGGGGCGGGGCTGAGCCACACTGTGTATGTCAATGGACACACACAGCACAGCTCAGGATCGAGCCGTGTGAGTGCCCTCATAGCAAGCGGCTTGCTATGGGAGCGCTCAACAGGAGGGAGGAGTCAGGAGCATCAGCAGGGGACCAGAGAAGAGAAGGATCGGGACTGCTCTGTGCAAAATCATTGCACTGAACAGGTATGTATTACATATTTGTTATTTACAGTATATATATATATATATATATATATATATATATATATATATATATATATATATATATCCTTTACAACCACTTACATCAGTGGTTCTTAACTCCTGTCCCCAGGACCCTTAACAGACCAGGTTTGCAAGATAAATGAAATACATCACAGGTGATGCTCAGTGATTAGATTATTCTAGTCTGCACCTCCCCAAGGTACAGGCGGTCCCCGGGTTACAAACAAGATGGGGTCTGTAGGTATGTTCTTCAGTCGAATTTGTTTGTTAGACGGAACAGGTAAATTTTTTAAGTTTACCTGTTCAAAAATTTATTTTTACGTTTTTTGGATTGGATAGCATAGGGAATGGTTAACAGCCCTGTATGATTTGTTTTGCTGTCTCTACCCCTGTTTAGAAGATTTCACCTCACTTTCTGTCCCTATGACAATTGGATTTTGAAAACTTTTGGGTTGTTGTGGAAACAAGGATTGGTGATAAAGCTTCAGTGGAGACACCTTTTTCCCATGAGAACTCTTCCAGGAGTGAATTTCCCTTCCTAGGGGTAGATTTCTCCTCACTTCCTGTTGTCTTCCTCTTTTTGTAAGTAGAAATTGTTTTTAAGTCGGATGTTTGTAACCCGGGGACTGCCTGTAATACTTAAAATCTGGCCTGTAAGGGCCCTTTCACACGGGCCTGCGGTGACATGTCTGCTGACACCTAACGCTATCTGATCCTGTCTGCCAAATCCAGACAGGTGGTGGTCCTATTTTCCATCCATCTGGAGCATTGGATTAGATGAAAACGGACAGGAGGTCAGTTTTCATCCGATCTCCCCCATAGAGAGCAGGACTCAAACACTGAGCTGAGACAGACCTGTCACCCGCCTTCTCAGCGGGGATCAGTGGATCGATCCCCGCCAAGCAAGCGGATTCCGTCAAACAGATTGGCCCAGTGTGAAAGGGCCCTTATGGCTCGTTTCCACTGAGCGGTACGGTACGGTTTGGTACGCAATTTTTGCAGTTTCCATTGTGAATGGTACCCTAATTCCGAACCGTACCGTACCACTTTTTTGGGACCCTTTCGTTGGGGTTCTAAGCACATTAGTAACGTACCAACAGGGTGGAGCTACACTCAGCAGAACTATGATTGGTTGACAGAGAATCGTTGATCACAGCTTTCCGGCTACACCACGCCTATCATGAAAGGGTACTATTGGTGGTGGAAACACAAGGTGTACCGTTCCGAACCGTACCGTACTGAACCGAACCGAACTGTACCACTCAGTGGAAACGAGGCATTAATGAGACCTGAGGACAGGAGTTGAGAACCACTGACTTAAATAACACATATTGGACCTACACGTATGCTGTGTGTATAGACCCAACGTCTATGAATGTGCATGCATTGTTTTACTGCTTGTCCGCTTTAGACATTTGAACTGATTTGCCTGGTTCATGTTATTTTCAGAAACGTCCGGCAGGACTTAATAGCACAGAGGGTGACAACTGCAAAAGAAAAAAGTCGTCATTGGATGGAGATCCTCCTGAACAACATTCCAGCTCTTCATCCAACACACACGTGAACTCTAGGCATCAGACTGGATCTGAGAGTGCCAAAAAACTACCCCCTGTGTCTGAGAAACACAGAGTCTTTCCAGCACAAAGTCACAAAAAGCACAGCACACCACAGACTTTACACCCGGAAATGCACAAAAGGACAAAGACCTGTGATGGGTCACAGACTGGCAAGGCCAAGCATAGAGATTCCACAACTCCAGCTTCTCAGATGGACAAGAGGCCGGGCTGGCTAAAAGAAGGGAAGAGAGAGCATGAATCGAGCGAAGAGGAGGAGGAGGACGAGGACTGGGAGGAGGAAGCTATTTTGCTGGAAAAGTGCCTCACATCTCCGGAAGGTATATATCATCTCAGGACAGGATTAGGGTGGTAATTGGTGTTCATGGAAGAGCATTTCTCAATTTTGGTAATGGTATACCTGACAATTGCTAACCAGTAGTACATAAATAAGTAGACTGTAAGTACCGGATCATTCAATGGGAAATCTTATGTATACCTATTAACTGTATATCATTGGATGGACACCTTGAACCATTGACACTATGCAGATATACGGCAAGCATGGAGGGACTAATATTCTATGCTACAGTGTCCCCTTACTTAAAAAATATGGCCCCAAACAGACTTTTTGACCTTTCTCTTGTGGAGCATTAAAGCTGAATTCAAGTTATGGAATGATCTTATTTGTACACTTTTCATGTATGATCCTTTAATTGTGTACTTGTATTGGTCCAGCTTGGACCAATGTAAGTGTGCATATCTGATACAGAGGATCAATTGGGGAAGTTGACAATCACTGTAGAACTTGGCACTATTACAGAGATCACTGCGATCCAGACAGGGCTGACCCAAGACATTGTGCTGCCTGGGTCCAAGAATAAAATGCTGCCCCCCCCCCCTCCAAAAAAAATAAAAAATTATGCCCACATAAAGGGCCCCATGTCTATTATTTTATATCATGATAATTAAAACTAAAACTCAATTTATCAGGAGGTCAGATGTTGCACTAAACACAGAAGTGTGAATCTAGGTTAAGGGCCGGTTCATACCAGGATCACATGGGAACACATTCATTCCCGTGGGGTGCATTTTGACAGTCCATTCATTTAAATGGGCTGCAAAAAGTAACAGACTACAGAAAAAGTAGTGTTTGCACTACTTTAAAAAAACACACTACACCAAACCGCAAAGTACTGTGGTACCATGTGATTTTGTGCCTGTAAACACATTGCATTTTTTTTTTGGTGCCCCGTGTGAGGAACGAAAAACACATTGCATTTGCAGTCTGCATTTGGGGTGCAATACATTGACACCCACGTGCAGCAGATTGCAAGGGTAGTGTGTTCACCTGCTGCGCAGGAAACTCACGCGCACAGCGCACTTTAGCCGCAATGACCGTGTGCTGGTGTGAACCGGCCCTCAATCAACCAAGTTTAATAGGGAGCCCCCCCAGATATGACATGGGCATGACATTTACAGTCAACTTTACAATCAATCCCCCATACAGCCCAGCGATCTCTATGGCCACATGCAGTCTCCCCCTGGGAAGGAGGAGAGGACTGGACTGGACCGGGACTCCCCTGTGATCTGCAGATTGTTGGGGGTGATCCCTCTCTGGCTGGCCTAGCTGGCTCTTATAATCTGGTGGTGATGCAGGTGTCCCTGTTGTCTGTCCAATCCAGCAGTGTGCCTGGCAGGCAGCGGGTGAGGTAACTGCTACATTTTGGTCACGTGGCTGTGGCTCCGCCTCCTTACCTTATCTGCCCTCCCCGGACCCGTCTGTAGCCGGGCCCCCGTGGGCAGCAATCCCAGCTAAGTGATGCAGTCCCTCGTCTGGCATGGAGAAAGGAAGAGATGCTGGCCGGGTGGGTGAGCGAGGTGGTCAATCTCCAGGGCTCAGAGGGGGGCTCTTCAATTAGGCAAATTGTTCAGTGAATTTAAGGTTTTCTTTCATTGAATGAGTTGGCAAAGTCACCAACTCTCTTCTCAACCTTGTCCAATCAGAGAATGTCTTGTATTTATTGATACATAGAAGTTACTGCCCCCCGGTGGTCAGTGTGCATTGGTACCAGAAGGATCACGGTTTTCATTATAGTAGCGCTAACTACTACAATGATTGTCATTGTATGAGATGCACATCTTCATTGGTAGAAGCTGGACTAATGTACGTATGCAATTAGGATCATACCTAGAGCTCAGCTTTAAATGACACATTTGGAGCAACAGAGACACCTTTGGACAGCAGCATTGTTAATGTGGGGTAGTGGGGTGTTTGATGTACTAGCAGATTTAGATACTCTAGTGCAGTGATGGCGAACCTTGGCACCCCAGATGTTTTGGAACTACATTTCCCATGATGCTCCACTACACTGCAGAGTGCACGAGCATCATGGGAAATGTAGTTCCAAAACATCTAGGGTGCCAAGGTTCGCCATCACTGCGTCTAGTGTCTGGCTGAAATTCAATTTCATTCAACACTTTAAAGAAGATCTTCGGCCTTGATAAAAAGAATTAAAAGTCAACAGCTTTCTTCACCCAGGTCAGTTCTTTGCCGGTTTTCAGGTCCTCGGTGCAACTATCTTAACTGTGGGGAGCTGGCTGTGCTTCACGGCTGGCTCTCCACTGCGCATGCGCACTTTCTCAATTGTCTTGCAGTCTCATGAGACCTTTGCCTTGTCCCAGGAGATTGCAGGTGGGGAGCAGAGCAGAAGTGGGAGCGGACACCTATCAGAAATAGGTACCAGGTCCATGAAAGAAAGAACAATCTACAATGAGGAGAGAGGACGGGGGAGGAGGGGGATAAGCAGAACTTACCTTTTAGGTGACGTTTTGCTTTAGACCCCATTCACACTAGCGCGACTTGTCAGGCGACTTGGTCGCCTGACAAGTCGCGGTGGGTCGCTCGCCATTGATTAGCACAGGAGCCGTTCTAATAGGAGCGACACAAGTCGCTCCTACTTAGAAAAAGGGTCCTGTACTACTTTGGGGCGACCTGGAGGCGACTTGCATGGACTTCAATGATATGAAGTCCATGCAAGTCGCGCCGAGGTCGCGGTGCTCAGGTCGCCCCATCAAGTCGTGTCGCCCCTGTCTGAACGGGAGCAGCTACAGAAACAGTTTTGTTTTCTTTTGAGATAATGGTTTTACATAAATCAATAAAAGCTGATCATTACCCTTGCCAGTGTTAAATAGTTTGTCTCAACCCTCTAACTTCCACTATTGCTGGACATCTTGGTCTGTTAAAGTAAGTTGAAAAACAACAGACTTACTGGCCAGATCACCAGGTGAAAATAAGGCCTCGTGCTCACTGGACTTTTTGCAGCTCCTTCCAGGGGCTTCTGATGTTTCTTCCTCCCCTCCATGTTAGCCTGTGTGTCCATGCACTCATAGGCTTTTAGCAGCGTTTAGTGGCTGGAGCTTTTAAGCCTCTTGCACACGGTATTGATTTTTGAGCTTCTGCTTATTTGGCCGTAATTTCAGGCGTTTCTCTTGCGCAAAACTCATGCGCGTATATGTGCTTTCGGGCGCACAATACCTTCCTAGAGAAAATGAATTTATATTTATGATCATATGCGCGTATTTGTGAGCACCGGTGCAAAATATTGACCGGGAACACAGATTTTCCTATTTTTTTTTTACTTGCGGAATACTCGGTGCTTGTTTACACACCTGTGTGCACAGGCACTTTGTAAACAATGGGCTGCATTTTAGCTGTACTGAGCATTTTTAAGCTGCAGTGTGCAAGAGGCCTAAGAGGCTTTTAGAGGCAGGAAAAAAAAACCCTGCCAGTGCGTCCAGGAGCAGCAGAGTTTGGGCAGAAAAAACGCTTGATGCTACTAAAAGCTGCTAAACACACCTAAACATCCCTAAAAGCTAGTGTCTGAGCATTAATTCATTTCAATGGCCTGAATAAATTTTTTTTTTTCTGGCCAATAAAAAGGATTAACCACTTCTGGACCGGAAGGTTTTACCCCCTTAATGACCAGGCCATATTTTGCGATTCGGCACTGCGTTACTTTACGGACAATTGCGCGGTCGTGCGACGCTGTACCTAAATAAAATATTTTTAATAATACATTTTTTTTCCCACAAATAGAGCTTTCTTTTGGTGGTATTTAATCACCTCTGTGGTTTTTATTTTTTGCGCTATAAACAAAAAAAGAGCGACAATTGTGAAAAAAAAAAACAATATTTATCACGTTCTCCTATATAACATTCCCAATAAAAAAAAAAAAAAATCAATTTTTTTCATCATTTTAGGCCAAATTGTTTTCTGCTACATATGATTGGTTTGCGCAAAAGTTGATGCATCTACAAACTAGGGGAAAGATTTATGTAATTTTTATTTATTTGTTTTTTTTTTTTTTACTAGTAATGGCGGCGATCTGTGATTTTTAGCGGCACTGCGACATTGCGGCGGACAGATCGGACCCCTAACGGACATTTTTTGACATTTTTGGGGGGTACCACTGACATTACTACAGTAATCATTGCTATAAATATGCAGTTACTGTAATAATGACACTTGCAGGGAAGAGGTTAACTTAGGGGCGATCAAAGGGTTAAGTGTATGCCTAGGGGGTGTTTTCTAACTGTGAGGGGGGTGGGCTTGTGAAATCAACACAGAGACCTGTGATCCTAAATAGGAGAATCACAGGCGCTCTGTGCTGATTCCTGAGAGAACAACGGTCTGCTGTGCTTAACCACTTTACCACCGGAGGATTTTGCTGTCTTACGTCTGGGCCACTTTTTGCGATTCGGCACTGTGCGAATTTAACTGACAATTGCGCGGTCATGCAACGCCGTACCCAAACGAAATTTACGTCCTTTTTTTTCCACCAATAGAGCTTTCTTTTGGTGGTATTTGATCACCTGTGCAATTTTTACTTTTTGCGCTATAAACAAAAAATAGCGACAATTTTGAAAAAATAACAATATTTTTCACATGTTTTTTTATATGAAATCCCCCCCCCCCCCAAAAAAAAAATGTAAAAATCACATTTTTTTTATCATTTTAGGCCAATTTGTTTTCTGCTACCTATTTTTGGTAAAAAAAAATCACAATAAGCGTATTTTGATTGGTTTGCGCAAAAGTTATTGCGTTTACTAACTAAGGGAAAGATTTCTGTCGTTTTTGGTGGGTTTTTTTTAACGAGTAATGGCGGCGATCTGCGATTTTTGTTGCGGGACTGCGACATTGCGGGGGACAGATTGGACCCTTGACTGACATTTTTGACACTTTTGGGGGTACCAGTGACATTACTACAGTAATCAGTGCTATAAATATGCACTGTTACTGTAAAAATGACACTGGCAGGGAAGGGGTTAATTTTTATTGGTGATCAAGGGGTTAATGTATGCCTGGTGCTTACTGACGTGTGTGGGGGGAGGGGACTGTATGACACAGGCACAGATCGCAGGTTCAGCTATGCTGAATCCTGCAATCTGACCCTGCCTGTCACTTAGGAGATCCGCCCGCTTTGTTTATACAAGCGGGTGGATCTCCAGACTCGATTCCCCGACAATTGGGGAAGAGCGGCGGTAATCACCGCCGCTCCTCCCCTGGCCCGACTCCCGCTGTGACTGAATACAGCGGGAGCGAGCCTCCGGCGGCGTGCAACGCCGAGAGAGGGGAATTACTGGCGACGTAGGTCTACGTCGTCAGACGTTATCGAGCCACTGGGCCGCAGTAGAGCTCTAGTGAGCAGCGGTAAAGTGGTTAAAACTGCAGGCCGCTGTTCTCTCTCCATGGGGAGCGATCGCGGGTGCCCCGTGAGTCAGCTTCCTCACTGGCTAATGGGGGCACGCGCCCCCATGATTGCTCCTGCGGATCGCCATACAGGTAAGGCAATTTATGCAGTAGAGCCAGCCTGCCACAGTATATCTGCAGCGGGCGGTCGGCAAGTGGTTAAGGCCCAAGAGCTTGATGCCTGTAAAAGCTCCTAAAAGCTTGTAAAAGCTTTAGACAATTTTACATACTTTTGTCAGGCATTTTTTCTGAAAAAACGCTGCTGACTTCTAGGAGAGTAAAGCCCCGTACACACGTACCGATTGTCGGCCGTAAATATTCGGCCGCCGACGGATCGGCCGATTGTAGGCTTGTTAGTATGATGCTTCCGACAGCCGACAGCGCATTTTCGGCCGAACAGAATCTGTTGTGCAGACTTTAAAATATTTGTTGGCCGTCACCAGAGCGGCCGATTGTTCGCCAGTCAGTACAGATTTCGGCCGACAGACAGCAGATTAGCAAGCCTGGGCATGCTCAGAAAAGAAAAAAGACAAGGAAAGCAAACCATCACATGACATCACTTCTGAAGTCGGCTGTTGTTGGCTGACAAAATTCGTGTGCAGTCTTTTGCAGTTTTCAACAGACACGACAGCCCTGGACAAAAGACGGCCGATCGTTCGGCCGACGATCGCTACGTGTGTACGGGGCTTTAACCGGTTGCCGACCGCCGCACGACTATATACTGCGGCGGTCAGCCCCGGCCAGGCAGAGTGACGTATCGGTACGTCACTCGCCTGTCACTGACTTGCGAGCCTATAGCGGGCGGGCGCGCGCCCGCCGAGGCGCGCGCCCGCCGCGGCTCGTTCACAGGCAAGTCAGTGCGTGTGACCGGCGGACTCGATGTCCGCCAGTCACACTGCGATCGCTCCTGTGAAGGGAGAAAGACAGAGCAGCTTGTGTAAACAAGCTGCCTGTCAGTTCTCCCTGTGTAAAAGTGAAGATCTGACCGTTCTACTATGTAGAACGGTTGATCTTTGCTTTTACACCAATAGGAATGTCCCTACACAGTAGAAAGCACGCCCCTAGGACACACTTAACCCCTCCCTGTCCAATAAAGTTAACCCCTTCCCTGCCAGTGTCATTTTTGCAGTAACAGTGCATATGTATAGCACTGATTACTGCAGTAATGTCACTGGTAACCCCAAAAGTGTCAAAAATGTCAGTCAAGGGTCCGATCTGTCCGCCGCAATGTCGCAGTACCGAAAAAAAAATCGCAGATCGCCGCCATTATGCGTTAAAAAAAAAAACACCAAAAATGACAAAAATCTTTCTCTTTGTTAGTAAACGCGATAACTTTTGCGCAAACCAATCAAAATACGCTTTTTGCGATTTTTTTTACCAAACATATGTAGCATAAAACAAATTGGCCGAAAAATGTTAAAAAATTTTGATTTTTACTTTTTTTTTTGGGGAATTTCATATAAAAAAATGTGAAAAATATTGTTATTTTTGCAAAATTTACGCTCTTTTTTTGTTTATAGCGCGTGATCAAAAAATCGCACAGGTGATCAAATACCACCAAAAGAAAGCTCTGTTTGTGGGAAAAAAAGGACGTCAAATTCGTTTAGGTACAGCGTCGCACGACCGCGCAATTGTCCGTTAAAGTCACGCAGTAAAAAATCGCAAAAAAACCCCTGGTCCTTTAGCAGCCAAATCCTCCGGGGCTTAAGTGGTTAAACGTTCTGTTTTCAGGAGGCCTACGTTTACATTGGAGGTGAGTTTGATTGCTTTCAAACCCGCATTTCATTGCGAGTTTGGGGGAGATTTGAAAGAAATCTGTGCGGGTTCATGCACAGATGTCTACTGAAATCATCCCCCGAAGTCGCCAAAAGTAGCGCAGGAACTACTTTTGGAAATCAGTGTGGCATCTCACCAATTTGGACGATGCCCTTGCCAGCAATAGGTTTTGATTTTTCATGTCAAATCGCCCCGATGTGAACGGAGGCTGAGGGAAAGAAAGCTTAAAAAAGAAAACGAATGCAGCCATCACATCTAAGAATTGGTGAGCTGCATTATAATGCATATTTGCCTTCGGGTTTAATACTGCTTTAAATGTCCTACATATGTTTATTTGGATTATCTGTCCTTCTTTTTGATCTGGTGGCACAATAACTTTATTTCCCAACATCCTGTAAGTAGGATTAGCTTCAAATAGCTGGGGGGCATTCACAGAAAGAAGATTCCATGAACCACAGATAAACGAAAACGTGTTTTCTTGTGCAAACTGACCCTGTATGCTCCCAGGCCAACCCGTGTGAATTCTATTTCCAAATAGTAAAATACAAAGTGCGATGTTTCTTGGAGAGCGTCTATTTTGATTGGCTATTGTGTGTTCTATAGAGATACTCTGTTACTGCTTGCAGAGCGCTAGACTCTAGTCGCACACCTGTACCGTGCTTTGTTCCAAAGCAAATATAGGCTGATGGAGAGATGATAAAACCATGCTGGTTGCTTCACAGAGGGCCTTAAAAGCCTCCCAACAATTAATCCCAGAGCTCTCAAAAATTCTCATTGAAGAGATTAACTCTTTAGGTGCCATCCTTTAATGTTGCTGATATTAAGCCCAGGTTCACACTGAATGCGGGTTTGCAATGGTGTGAATTCAGCTGAACTCGCACAATTTCAAACCGGCATTTCAGTCCGACATCAGGGGCGATTTGAGAGACATCTGAACGGGTTCATGCACAGATGTCTATTCAAATCGCCCTCGAAGTCGCCGAAAGTAGTGCAGGAACTACTTTTGGGAATCGGTGCGGCGCTGCAAAATCACACACCGGTCAGCGCTCTTAGCCATTTGATGAGAGTGCTGATTGGATGCCAATCAGCAGGCCTTTTTCAGTCACGCCCCTTCGACAAAAGCCAGATGTTAGGTTTTTCAACTGTCGGACCGGTTGCTGTACACATGGGCCGAATGTCGGGTGGTTTCTATTATTGAACTGGCCGATGCCGCCCGATATTCAGCCCGTGTGTATGGGGTTTAACTCTATTGAAGCAGTTACAGCAACAGTTTTTTTTTTCTTTTTTTGGGATAAAGGTTTTACAAAAAAATAAATAAAAGCTGAGTATTGTAATCACCATTGCCAGTCTTAAATTGTTTGGTCCCTTTCACACAGGCTTTCCGATCCGGTCCACCTGTTAGTTTTTCAGGCGAAACTAATCAGATGCTCCATGCAGTCCTATGGAGCAGCGGATGTCAGCTGTGACATGTCCGCTGACACCCGCTGCTATCCGATCCGATCCTGTCCGTGAAATCCAAATGGATGGAAACCCTATTTTTCATCCGTCTGGAGGATCAGATGGGATAGAATTGGATGAAAATGGACAGACCGCCCATAGAGGAGAGCGGGGCTCTGACAGGTCTGTCTCTGCACACAGAGCAGAGACAGAGCTGTCATCCACCTGCTCAGCAGGGATCGGTGGATCGATCCCTGCTGAGCAAAATGGAGTGCGTCGGATGCACCACTCATGTGAAAGGGGCCTTATGCCTCGTACACACGCAACGATTATCGGCCGACCAATCGGCCGACTTTTGTCCAGTGTTGTTGTGTTGGTTGGAATGTGCCTAGACTGCACACGAATTTTCTCGGCCAACAAAAATCTACTTCAGAAGTGATGTCATGCTGGTTAACTTTCCGTGTGTTTTTTCTTCTCTGAGCATGCCCAGTCTTGCTCATCAGATTTTTGTCTGCTGAAATCTGTACTGACTGACGGAAAATCGGCCGTTGTGTTGACGGCCAACAAAAATTTTATAGCCTGCACACCAGACTTTTTTCGGCCGAAAAGTCGGAGTCGGTTGTCGGAAGCATCATACTAACAAGCCGAAAAACAGCCGATCGGACGTTGGCCAAAAATTCACGGCCAACTATCGACGCATGTGTACGAGGCATTAGTCTCAACCCTCTAACTGTTACATATTAAGGATAGCTTGGTCTGTATAAGGAAGTTAAAAAATAACAGAATTGCTGGCAGGATCACCCGGTGAAGATAAAGGAAAAAAGCCTAAAAATAGAAAATGAATGCAGCCACCACATCCAAGTGGTAAGCTGTAATATATTTCATTTTTGTTTTTGGGTTTAAAGAATAAGCTCACCTTTTGTAGCATGTTAAATTTTACATCCATATTCAGGGTTTAACATGCTACAAATGCACCGGCCCTGCGGCACCCCTTTCCCAGAGTACCCGTTTTGACAGCGAGTCGGGATCTTCTCCCCCCCACTCACTGTCACAATCTAAAAAAACATTCATAATGTTCTCTCAATGGCGCTGCTGTGCGCTCTAGTAGTTCATTGAGCCTTCATGTCAGAGTGTAACTGCATGGCTGTATCTGCTGATCATGGGTGCAATGCTTTACAGGTCCCCAACAGAAAAAAAATAATGCATATTTTTTACCTGCAAAAAAATTTGCATTTATTTATTTATTTTTGTACTTATCCTTCAATATTGCTGTAAGGAAATGAGTACTTTTTTTTATAACAGGGAATGCTAAGGAAACCATTAAAGTGTATCTGTAGCAAGGCTATGGCAAATATTTCCCTATTTTTTCCCATCGCTTTTTTTAAACATTGTCAGGTACAATTCTGCAATCACATGGCAGGCAGTGCAGCATGCATGACATGCAGGAATGACACTCCACATACATCCTAAGCACACCGCTTCAGAGATTACAGCCATTCTGGTAATGACACAGAAAAGTGATCTTTTTCTGGGATTGTCGGGTAAATTCCTGCAAGTTCCAAGTATTAGAAGTTCATATGATGCGGCCATTAAGCTCCAAAAGGATATTTGTTTTCTTTTTAAATACCTTTTTTTTTTTTCTTTAGAAAAAGATGAAGTTTTAGAGCCAGTCTTACCTTCTGAAGAAGTTCCAGATTACTTAAAGTAAGTTTCCAGTGAATATTTTTTTTTAAACTATGCGCTATGTGCAAAAAAAGAAACATTTACTGGCTAATACATTTCATTCTTAAAGGAGATCTATGGGCACAGCATACACTTTCATTTTATAACATCAGCATTGTAATAACAATACAAACAATAGTTCTTTTTGATAATCCAATATACACTTACTTAAAAAAATCTCCTTTCATGTTGGGAGTTCTACTTGCCTACCGGCCGTCTTTTTACACAACTTTCTGTATTCCCTGCATGTTTTGCAGCTTCTCCTCTGCTGTTTACTTTCTATTTCCAAGGACTATATATCCCATGGTACCTTGCTGCCTGCAGGCAGTGATTCCTATACTGACTCCACCTCCTGAAACTCCTCCTCTCAGCTCCTCTGTAGTTCAGAAGGCAGGCCCTGTGAAATGTGTGACAGCAGTGCCCACCCACTGGGCATGGTGACTACATGTAACAAAATTTAAGGAAGTAAATATGTGGGGATCTTCACAAAGTACATTTAAAAACGTTTAGATCATTCAGATTAATAGGAGTAGGTTAGAAATAATTTAAATACAATGCAGAAATTAATATACTGTATGATTTAAAAATTTTGAGCATAGATACTGGCTAGGTGCAAACATAGGATACGGTCAAAACGATGTTCTGGCTCACCCTCACCAGCTCTGAGTGGCACCATTCTTCCCTGGCATAATAAATTCAAATGGAAAAAGCTGCAAATCTATTCTCTCTTTTTTCCTTATCTTCAAAGAGATTTTTTACAACATTAGCACATTCATAAGACCGTGTCACTACAAATAGCTCTCTGCCATATTCTGCTCCTTCTCACTGATGCGTTTCACCCTGACATGACTAAGGCCTTGTTAGAGGGAAACATGTCATAGAAGAAAACATTCCATTTTGGATTAATGTCATTTCCTGAATGAAAACCATATTTACAAATTTTTTAGGCGAAATGTTCCATCCTTCCCCTTCAAATTTTCTTGTCATCGCAGTTGAAAACAAATGTTGATGCGACCCCACCTACAATTAGAAAATTTTATAAACATTCTTAAAAAGAAACATTTTCTATGAAATTCCACCAGAGTATTGTCAATTTAAGGGTACTTCCACATGGGACTGAAATATGAACATCAGATATTCCTGGCATAAAAAAAACAAAAATATCCAAGGATGGGTTTTATAGCACTTGCAACGTACTCTGTATTACCAAAAGTATTGGGACGCCTGCCTTTACACGCACATGAACTTTAATGGCATCCCAGTCTTAGTCTGTAGGGTTCAATATTGAGTTTGCCCACCCTTTGCACCTATAACAGCTTCAACTCTTCTGGGAAGGCCGTCCACAAGGTTTAGGAGTGTGTCTATGGTAATGTTTGACCATTCTTCCAGAAGCCCATTTGTGAGGTCAGGCCTTGATGTTGGACGTGAAGGCCTGGCTTGCAGTCTCCACTGTAATTCATCCCAAAGGTGTTCTATCGGGTTGAGGTCAGGACTCTGTGCAGGCCAGTCAAGTTCCTCCACCCCGAACTCGCTCATCCATGTCTTTATGGACCTTGCTTTGTGCACTGGTGCACAGTGATGTTGGAACAGGAAGGGGCCATACCCAAATTGTTCCCACAAAGTTGGGAACATGAAATTATCCAAAATGTCTTGGTATGCTGACACCTTAAGAATTCCTTCACTGAAACTAAGGGGCCAAGCCTAACCCCTGAAAAACAACCCAACACCACAATCCACCAAATGATTTGAACCAGTGCACAAAGCAAGGTCCATAAAGACATGGATGAGCGAGTTTGGGGTGGAGGAACTTGACTGGCCTCAACCCGATAGAACATCTTTGGGATGAATTAGAGGGGAGACTGCAAGCCAGGCCTTTTCGTCCAACATCAGTGCCTGACCTCTCGAATGGGCTTCTGGAAGGATGGTCAAACATTCCCATAGACACACTCCTAAACCTTGTGGACGGCCTTCCCAGAAGAGTTGAAGCTGTTATAGCTGCAAAGGGTGGGCCAACTCAATATTGAACCCTACGGACTAAGACTGGGATGGCATTAACTTCATGTGTGTGTAAAGGCAGGCGTCCCAATACTTTTGGTAAAAAAGTGTATTTGTGTATATGCATACATATGTGTAAAAATTCTTCTAGGTTTTTATAATCCAGGGAATGTAGCATATGCGCATACACATGTAAAAATACTGACTAGCGACACAGATCTCTGTCATTTTTTTTTTTTACTGATCTATATGCAGAGCAAATTTACATACCTGTGTGTACAAGCCCATTAAAAACAATGAGCTGCATTTAGATCAGTAAAAATAATAAATAAAATAAACACCTGAACACCTAAAAACATCACATTTTTCGGATTCTGCATGCAAGAGGTCTACAAATATAATTTAGGGTCCCTTAAAGTGGAGTTCCACCCATTTTAGTAACTTTAGATGTATGTAATCCCCTTTAAAACGACTTTTACCAATGGAAACTTTTTTTTTTGCTAGTAAATACCTTATTTACTGCTTTAGTCATCCTCTCCTCACTTCCTGGTCCGGTCGGCGATTACGTCATTCGGCGATTCGCAGGGTGTGCTGGGATGTATCTCAGGGCATGAAATCTCGCAGTATTACACAGGAGATGAGCTGTACTGCATGCTCTGCCCCGCCTCCACCCCGCCTCCTCTCAGTGAGCTCAGTGAGGATATAATGCTTTCAGCCCTCGCTCACTGAGAGGAGGCGGGGCGGAGGCGGGGCGGAGCACGGCCTCAATACAATACAGTACAGCTCACTGAGAGGAGGCGGGGCGGAGCACGGCCTCAATACAATACATACAGTACAGCTCACTGAGAGGAGGCGGGGCAGAACACGCAGTACAGCTCATCTCCTGTGTAATAATGCGAGATTTCATGCCCTGAGATACATCCCAGCACACCCTGCGAATCGCCGAATGACGTAATCGCCGACCGGATCCGGAAGTGAGGAGAGGATGAATAAAGCAGTAAATAAGGTATTTACTAGCAAAAAAAAAGTTTCCATTGGTAAAAGTCGTTTTAAAGGGGATTACATACATCTATGTAATCCAACTTATTAAAAATGGGTGGAACTCCGCTTTAAAGCATGCAGGAATTTTATTGTCAAAATGTTTGCAAAAAAAAAAAAATACAGTAATCTTGTGGCCTAGAATATGAAAATCTAACATTAACTGTTTTAGCAAAAATAAAAAAACAACTGGAATAAAAATAAACACGCTTTGCTCCCTGTGTGCGCGCTGTGCTTCAGCTCCCTTGCTAGTTGCGTTCATTAACCTTGCTAGGAGACCCCCTTGGCTGGTGACAAGTCATACAGTATGCATAAGGAGATAAGTCTCCTGGCACAACATACACACAGCAGCTTAACTCCATCCATGCTGAAGAGCGGCACAGATGGGGCACCGAGCTCGCCTCTATCTGCAGAAATGATGGCGATGATACTGTAGGTACTCCAGGTTTGTCTCCGTGTTCCATCAGACTAATCTCATGCTCATGCTTTGCTATAATCTTTTACTAGAACGGTATTGGAAACAACTGATTTGCTAGGTAGATAATTTGCAGTTCCACAAAACGCATACTTCTTAAAAAAAAAAAAAAAAAAAAAAAAAAAAAAAAGAGAACAAGTAATTGTTGGGTCCAGAGGGGTTTCACTCTAAATACCCCCCCCCCCAAAAAAAAAATCTCTACTATTCTCCCTCTTTGTTTAACCTCTTCCCGACCACCCGCCGCAGATATACTGCAGCAAGGTGGCTCGGCTGGCTGAATCGCCGTACCCATATGTCGCTCCTCGGCATCGATCATTGGGGTGCCCGCACGCTGCAAGTCCCGGGCAGGGAGGCTGATCTGTGGGGCCAGCGGCCACAATTGCCGCCGGGCATTCGCGATCGCTCCCCGTGGAGACAGAGAGGCGGTCTGCCGTTATAAACCCGGCAGACCGCTGTTCTGTCAGTAATGAATACAGAACTCCTGTGTTCCTCCTATTTAGGAACACAGGTTCCTGTGTTGATTCCATAAGCCCATCCCCCTCACAGTTAGAAAGCACCCCCCCCCCCAGGCATACATTTAACCCTTTGATGGAGTTAAACCCTTCCCTACCAGTGTCATTAGTACAGTAACAGTGCATGTTTTTAGCACTGATTACTGTAGTAATGTTATTGGTCCCCCCAAAAGTGTCAGTTAGGGGTCCGATCTGTCCGCCGCAATGTCGAAGTCTTGCTAAAAATTGCAGATCGCCACCATTACTAGTAAAAAAGATTTTTTTATAACAATTTACATAAATCTTTCCCCTAGTTTGTAGATGTGAAGATGTGATAACTTTTGCACAAACCAATCAATATACACTTATTGGGATTTTTTTTTTACCAAAAATATGTAGCAGAATACAAATTGGCCTAAAATGAAGAAAAAAATCTGATTTTTTTTTAAAAAAAATTGTAATTGGGAATGTTATATAGCAGAAAGTAAAAAATATATATATATTTTTTTTTTTTGCAAAATTGTTGCTCTTCTTTTTGTTTATAGCGCAAAAAATAAAAATCGCACAGGTGATCAAATATGACCAAAAGAAAGCTCTATTTGTGGGATAAAAAGGACATCAATTTTATTTGGGTACAGCGTCGCATGACTGAGCAATTGTCAGTTAAATTAACCCATTTTTCGCTCTATAAAATATACTTTTCGAAATATGGGATCTTGTACTATAATGAAAGATATGCCAAGATCTGGACCAGTGTTATGAACATTAGGCATCACATAAAGTATCACCTATGGGCGTTTTTCACACAGGAAGACAAGGAGATGGTAAAAACAGGCAGCTGAGCTGCAGTTTTTAACAGCCGCCTAAAGTTCAGAATAAAGCTGGATGGGGCTGTCCACATGCTGCACCCAGGATGCTTTGCGCCATAGAAAATTGAATGTGCCATGTTGAGTGGAACTCCCCCAGAATGACAACTCGGTATCTGTTGCTCCAAAATCTTAAATCATGTTGTCACCCCTCCTGTGATTCTGTAGTGTTTCTGTAGTCCAGGACCAGAGATCTAGGCAAAGGCAGCACAATGACTTAGGGGTTAGCACTACCTAGTTACAATACTGGGCTGGGTGCACTTGGCTCAATACCTGGTCAGACATTGTCTGCATTGAGTTTGCATGTTCTCCCTTGTTAATGTGGGTTTTCTCTGGGTACCCCAAAGACATGCTAGAAGATTAGATTGTAAGCTCCTAGAGGGCAGGGGCTGGTGTCAATATACAGAATGTAATGTGTCGGCCCAGAGATACACTAGAAGAGGATTTCTCTCTCAGTTATGTCTCTTTGCACATCTGCTGTACACTTTCCTATTGAATGATGTTTTCATGCATATTGTGCCCAGGTGGGTAGGATGTTTGCCTTGCAGCACTGGGGTTTTGGGTTAGGTATCACTTTGCAGCACTGGGGTTTTAGGTTAGGTATCGCCTTGCAGCACTGGGGTTTTAGGTTAGGTATCGCCTTGCAGCACTGGGGTTTTGGGTTAGATATTGCCTTTCAGCACTGGGGTTTTGGGTTAGATATTGCCTTTCAGCACTGGGGTTTTAGGTTAGGTATTGCCTTTCAGCACTGGGGTTTTAGGTTAGGTATTGCCGGGCAGCACTGGGGTTTTGGGTTAGGTATTGCCTGGCAGCACTGGGGTTTTGGGTTAGGTATTGCCTGGCAGCACTGGGGTTTTGGGTTAGGTATTGCCTGGCAGCACTGGGGTTTTGGGTTAGATATTGCCTGGCAGCACTGGGGTTTTGGGTTAGGTATTGCCTGGCAGCACTGGGGTTTTGGGTTATATATTGCCTTTCAGCACTGGGGTTTTGGGTTAGGTATTGCCTTTCAGCACTGGGGTTTTGGGTTAGGTATTGCCTGGCTGCACTGGGGTTTTGGGTTAGGTATTGCCTGGCAGCACTGGGGTTTTGGGTTAGGTATTGCCTTTCAGCACTGGGGCTTTGGGTTAGGTATTGGCTTTCATTACTGGGGTTTTGGGTTAGGTATTGCCTTGCAGCACTGGGACTTTGGGTTAGGTATTGCCTTGCAGCACTGGGGTTTTGGGTTAGGTATTGCCTTCCAGCACTGGGGCTTTAGGTTAGGTATTGCCTTGCAGCCCTGGGGCTTTGGGTTAGGTATTGCCTTTCAGCACTGGGGCTTTGGGTTAGGTATTGCCTTCCAGCACTGGGGCTTTAGGTTAGGTATTGCCTTGCAGCCCTGGGGCTTTGGGTTAGGTATTGCCTTGCAGCACTGGGGCTTTGGGTTAGGTATTGACTTGCAGCCCTGGGGCTTTGGGTTAGGTATTGTCTTGCAGCCCTGGGGTTTTGGATTAGGTATCCGCCAAGGACACCATCTGCCTGATCTCCATGTGTCTGTAAAGATTTTGGCTGGATTTTCCATTTTCCTGCTACACTGTAAAAGCATAAAAATTAGCTTTGTGTATACAGAATGTGAATGTGCTGTACTGTGCGTGTGCGTGGCTTTGGCAGAGACATTAGATTGTAAGCTTTTTAGGAGAGTGGAATGATGTAACCAGTTTAAAGGCTCTAAAATTGTAATCTATATGTTAGCTGTAGAACAGAAACTTAATATAACATTATATCTGTGCCTTCGTGTTTGATGTAAAAAGTTCTACTAAAGGACCAATGCATTATAAAATGCAATGAATGCATCTAAAAACCTGCTGTTATGATCTGAGGTTATTGAGAACAGAACCATCTTTTGAACAAAATGTAAGTTTTACAAAACAGATAGTAAAGGCAACACAATCTGCCCTGCAAAGATAATACATTTTCAGGAACAACTGTAGTGCCATCTAGTGGCCACATTGGAAAATGTAATTTTGTAAATGTCAAAAGCTCTCCATGAACTCCTGAGCAACAGCTGGGAATGGTGGACCTGCCTTGGGCCAAGAAAGCATTTATAACCCAGTTATAAGGAAATCTCTGCAACAAAAATGTACTTGTAAATGTATTTAAGCAGAATCCAACTTAAAAAGTGGTTTACAAAGCATCATAAAATACTTAAAAGTTTCCCAGGACTTCTGGAAGAATGTAGTTTGAACCAAAAAAGAAATATACATGGCCTGATCTGGCAAAGGCAATGACATTGTTTCACTCTGGAACTTCCCAACAACCAGGCATACAGGAATAAGGATTAGATCCTCCAGAATTCTAGAGTCCTGCCAATGTTATAGGAAATATATTGTATATCGGAACATTCCAATTGAGTAAAATCAAGTCTATTAGTCTCTGGGCTGAACTGAAAGATGGATGGAGCAGGGATGAGATGGTGACATCATGATCTCTACCTCCTCCAATCAGAGAACGTTTTGTATTCATTGAAAAATACAAGATGTTCTGTGAATGGCGGCAGTGCAAAGCAAGCGACCCCTAGTGGTCAGTTTATGGTTGGGAAGCCGCTCATCACAGGACCTGAAAGATTGCAGCTATGATGGTAGTCGCACCAACTACTAAAAAGATTGTTAGATTCTCCAGTAGCCCCTCCTAATAAAAGATATGCATACTCATATTGTACCCAGCTGGATTATTGTGTCCATGCAATACAGATCCTATCTGGAGTTCAGCTTTAAGAAACTGCTCCAGTATAATACAGCGAAGATGCAGAATTTTTTTAGCATTTAGCCAGATGTTGTTCTGTGTATAGTGATACAACAAACCTCAAACAGGATCATGTTTTTTTTACTGGCAAGGCATTAAACTCAGAACCGCAGTCACGTCTGTACATGTCTTCACCTGAGATAATGGTTGGATGTTTGTGTGTCTGCAGACAGGTAGTAAATGATTATAGGACTGTATATGGAAAACTGCAAAGTTTATAACCGTGTGCTGTAACATTTCCCTTGGCCTTTGCATCAACAAAGATAGCAATGAAAGACATGTATGTGACTGATTTATACATATGAATGCAACAATGTGCTTAAATATTGTGCTGTATAAACTCTTAATAAACTCTTTATGTGTGCAAACAAAGTGTTTCTTGGTGCATTCAATATGAAAAGCTCTAATATGAAAATGAAAATGCTCTGTATGGGTAAAAGATCATACAATCTTTACCTATGTATAGAGGCTATGTGCAGATAAAAATTAGAAGATCTTAAAGCGAAGTTCCACCCAAAAGTGGAACTTCCGCTCTTTTGTCCCCCCCCCCCCTCTGGTGCCACATTTGGCACCTTTCAGGAGGGAGGGGGGAACATGTACCTGTTTTTGACAGGTACCCTTCCCCACTTCCGGCATACGGAAGTTCAGCCCCCTCCTCCACCTCTGAGCCAATAGGATTGCGCAGCTCGCTTTGCGCATGCGCAGTAGGGACCCACCCGTGAAGCCGCAAGGCTTCACTGCCGGGTTCCCTTACCGGCAATGGCGGCAGCAGCACCCGACAGCCGATGGATACATCGGCTGCGGTGCCGACATCGCTGGACTCCAGGACAGGTAAGTGTCCTAATATTAAAAGTCAGCAGCTACAGCATGTGTACAGTATGTGTAGCTGCTGACTTTTAATTTTGGAGGGGGAGGCAGAACTCCGCTTTAAGCCGGCCATATATGGTTCAAATCTCAGCCGGTTCAGCAGGAAACAGCTGAAATTCCAACCGTTAATGGTCAGGCTTACTGTACCAAGTTGATCAAACAAACAGCCTGCTGGAGTCTCTTGCAATTATCTTATTATTATCTTGCGATGGCTGTGTATTCTTCTTCTAATCACAAAATTCTCCTTGCTTGCTAAAGTCACTTCTTTAGGCCTGGTTCACACCTATGCAGGTTGCAGTTGATGCATATTCCTGGTGCATTTTGCATTTTTCAAAATACGTTTTTGATCCATTGAAGTCTATGGAACCAAAAACACAACCTGCTGGTCCCTGGCCCTTTCCATAAAACGCACAGATGTGAACGTGGTTCTGCAACACTGAAAGCGAACTAAAAAATGCATAATGTGAACCAGGCCTTGGCACTTCTGTCATTTCTCAGAGTTTGGTTAACTGCTTCCTACACGGATTGTTCAAGTGTTTTTTTGACAGCCCCCCCCCCCCCCTACCCGTTTACACCTGAGCCATTTTCTGCTTGAAGCTCTAAAATGCTCAACAAGCCAAATCACATTTATTTCAATGGCCCCTGTTCACATCTAAGCAATGTGTCGCCTGAAGGAAAGTGCCGGTCACTCATAAAAGTACATGAGCTTCTTTTTGGCAGATTGGGCCCCATAGACTTCAATAGGAACTCCTGCAAATGTGCGACATGGGCGTTTTACGTGTATCTGTCACTCGTCTTTTGTTTAAACAGCAACTCTCCAGCCCTAATCTCCTCCACCTCTCCTCCCCCTAGTACTTTCTATTGGCTAAACAAAAATGTCTGAAGCTGTAAAACCAGAGGCGTAACTAGAACCTTCAGGGCCCCGATGCAGGAAACCATGAAGGGCCCCCCGGACCCCTGGCCAGGGCCCTTCCCTTCAGGCCCAGGGCCCCGTTCCTGCCATCTTGGGGCCTCCCCACAGTGGTGGACTGCCAGGGCCCGGTCGCAAATGTGACCTTTGCGATCCTGGAAGTTCACCCACTGGTGTCAGTAGTTTTTATTTTTTGGTATTTTAATTGTATTATTTTTTAGCATTTTATTTTATTTTTTTACAATGTCACTGACTATGACTCTGTCCATTCATAAAAGGAAGGAGCTGGTAAATTACATATTTACCGACCACTTTCTGGTCCTCTATTGTGACACATCCCCTGCAGCAGCCGGCAGGAGAGGGAAGGGAGCACAGTGGGGGGGGGGACCAGGGGAGCACACAGGGGCCCAGAGACAGCAGCACACAAGTGAACTGGATAGGAGGAGTGGCGGGGGCAGCATACAGTGGAACCAAACTCCTCCATTTTCCTCCTGCAGCTACAGAAGGAAAAAGGAGGACAGCGATTTCTCTACATGCTGCCCCCGTCGCCTCTCCTATCCAGGTGTACAGGGGGGCTGCACAGGCCCCCTGGAGCATGGGGCCCGGTTGCAATTGCAACCCCTGTAGTTACGCCCCTGTGTAAAACGCTTGTAATATACTTCTAAACATGCTCAAAAAGTCTCAAATAAAAATGCCTGAAAGTTGCTCTGCTCAGGTGTGAATGCAGCCTAAGGCTGGCCATACATTATACAATTTTCTTCTATAGTTTTCCTTTAGACTTACCAAAACCATATAATATGAGGTCAAACCAAAACACTTTCAATTCATATGCAATCGTGCAGGCCTTATGGGCCATACACACTATAAGATTTTCTGAAGACTTTTTCCTTCAGACTTACCAAAACCATATAATATGAGGTCAAACGTAAACACTTTCAATTTGTATGCAATCTGGCAGGCCCTTGCATTACATAGAAAAGGTAAATCTGAAGGAAATCTAACCACAAAAGTTGGATAGTGTGTATCCAGCTTTAGGGCCTGTGTCAACAGTCTTTTATTTGCATCAGGTAGGTTTTGTATTCCCATACAAGTCTATGGTAATGCCATAATGCAAGTCTATGGGAATGCCATAATGAAAGGTTTTGGGAATACAAGTCCATGAGAATACAAGTCCATGAGAATACAAGTCCATGAGAATACAAGTCCATGAGAATACAAGTCCATGGGAATACAAGTCCATGGGAATACAAGTCCATGAGAATACAAGTCCATGAGAATACAAGTCCATGGGAATACAAGTCCATGGGAATACGAGTCCATGAGAATACGAGTCCATGGGAATACGAGTCCATGGGAATACGAGTCCATGGGAATACGAGTCCATGGGAATACGAGTCCATGGGAATACAAGTCCATGGGAATACAAGTCCATGGGAATACAAGTCTATGGGAATACAAGTCTATGGGAATACAAGTCTATGGGAATACGAGTCTATGGGAATACAAGTCTATGGGAATGCCATAAATCAAGTCTATGGGACTACAAGTCTATGGGACTACAAGTCCGTGGAACTATAAGTCCATGGGACTACAAGTCCATGAGAATACAAGTCCATGGGAATACAAGACCATGGGAATACAAGTCCATAAAAAATACGAGTCTATGGGAATACAAGTCTATGGGAATAGAGGTCTATGGGAATACAAGTCTATGGGAATGCCATAATGCAAATCTATGGGACTACAAGTCTATGGGAATAGAGGTCCATGGGAATACAAGTCCATGGGAATACAAGTCTATGGGAATACAAGTCTATGGGAATACAAGTCTATGGGAATACGAGTCTATGGGAATACAAGTCTATGGGAATGCCATAAATCAAGTCTATGGGACTACAAGTCTATGGGACTACAAGTCCGTGGAACTATAAGTCCATGGGACTACAAGTCCATGAGAATACAAGTCCATGGGAATACAAGACCATGGGAATACAAGTCCATAAAAAATACGAGTCTATGGGAATACAAGTCTATGGGAATAGAGGTCTATGGGAATACAAGTCTATGGGAATGCCATAATGCAAATCTATGGGACTACAAGTCTATGGGAATAACACACAATTCTATGAGAATGCAAATATATGGGAATACCATACAAGTCAATGAGAATATAGTATACCAAAAAATGTGCCACACCTAGTTGTTCATCAATATCACAATGTTCATCACATGTGTTTATCAAGCAACATCATATAACAGTGAAATAAATCAATTGTAAAATTTAAGTAAATATTTATATTTAAATATATTGTGAATAATTCCATAAATTGTTGCATGCCAAAGTCCATGCCAAATGTCTGTCCCATTCCAAAAGAATCGCCACCACTAAGAAAGCACAGCAGAGTATTACAGGAAAAATCACTCTCAAATTTTAGAGAAGTAATTTAAGGCACAATATTAATCGCAGTCATAATAGTCAGGACTCCAGTGTTAACCTCGTAGACAAAAATACTTTTGTTATAGTTTCCATCAGCTGCATGTTTTCAGTGATGCAAACTAAACGAAAATTAAATATGAATTAAGTAAATTGACGAAAAACTATGGCAAAAATCCATTCCAATTTTCGTCAACGAACAAAAATGTGAGGTAGGGATTTTTACCCCCCTGAACTTTTGCTTTCCTCAGAGCTCCGCCTGTCTGTTAAAGCCCCACCCCCTAACTCTATCATCAAGAGACGCAGGCTTCCATCAATCATTTCCCTTTCCTATGCAGTTTTACACATTACACTCATTCACACTATCTCTTTGGCGCCCTCTGCTGGCCTTCTTCTAAATGGGCAACACAATTCCACCTCCAGCCTATAATAATAGCACATTAAAGTTAAAACATATATTGCACATATATCACATAATAAGTAGGGGGCATGTACTAAGCTGCTGAAAGAAAAACAAATTAAGAAAATGGCTTTCCTAATTTCTCTTATTTTTTTCTTAATATTTAATATTGGTAATATATTCAGGTAATATGTGCATTGCAGCCAATAGAGGTTTTTTTTTAATATTTTAAAGTTGCACTTCGGTTTGTCAAAAAGCAATATTTTTTTTGTTTATGAAAGTTGGTTTTATTTATAGTTTTATATATCAAGTTATTATATATCACAACGGCTAAGGCCCCTTTCACACGATAGAACTGATCAGGTCTGCCTGTCTGTTTTTCAGACGGACCTGATCAGACCAACCATTTTCCTCTATGGAGAGGCGGATGTCAGCAGGGATGTGTCTGCTGACACCCGTCTGTCTTCCGATCCGACAAAATCCCCTTAAAACAGACTGATGGCGATACATTCACCATCCGTCTAGCCGGTCGGTATGGATGAAAACGGACATGCTGTCCATTTTCATCCGATCTCCCCATAGAGGAGAGCGGGACTCTGACAGGTCTGTCTCTGCACAGTGAGTAGAGACGGACCTGTGATCCGTCTGCTCGGCAGGGATCAACTGAGCGATCCCTACTGAGCTAGCAGAATCCGCCCACTGAAAAAAGAGCCTAAATCTGTGTCTGTAGTGCATGTATAAACCTTAATACCATAAATAATAACATGTTATTAGATTTGTACTCCAAGAGTTTATAATAAGTTTGGAAATTCTAAAGAAATGCTTAAATAATGCATTTAAATTTAACTAAACCCATTAGATTTCAGTCAACTCAAATATGACTAAAACTAAAGCAATTCAGATGACTAAAATATGACTAAAACTAAAACGGCATTTTAGTCAAAAGACTATGACTAAATCAAAATTTGATGTCAAAATTAAAACTGTAGGACTCAAATTATAATCAGGAAGCATCCACCACCAGTACAATAATCCCCAAGTTCACAATCACATATGCACCATGTTAAAAGAAAAAAAAGGAGACCAGCTCTCTTTAAAATCTGATAAATTTGTTTATTGAAACAAATATATTGTGCTCACATAAACATAGGCATCATAGCGATGTATATAGTATCAAAAACTGAGGAATCACAGTTCCAGTTGCGTGGTGACATCACGTAGCATAGCTACGTAGCGTAGCTCCTCCCTACGTGTTTCGTCAGAGTTGACATCTTCCGGGGCAAGGATGTTATGTAACGTCATCACGTATTAAATACCCTCCGAATGCCGTGGATAAACAAAAAGAAACCAAGCCTCACTTTAAAATTTATAATGGGAACCAAGCCTCACTTTGGATTTAAAATCGCTAGTCAATAGCAAGAATCATATCTCAGAGCGAACACAACTTGCACCCTCTATGGGACTAGGTACACATAACACCAATAAATAAATATAAAATTACAAAAAATTGATTAATAATCCATCCAGGGCACAAAGAGAGTTTACAAACTAAGGGCCCATCATGATTATAATAAATACATAAAAAAATGAATAAATATTTAAATACATTGCAGCATGTTAAAGGGTTTATTCATCTTTATGGCAAATTGGATAGTATATCCTGGGGGCTTCTCGAGTATAAATCATGATGCAGTCACATGAAATTCTCAGATATCCCTTACCTGTAGCCCCCCTGTAGGATCTGTAAACTAAGGAAAGAAAACTTGAATTACTGGTGTCCTGCAAAAATCCAGATTCCCCTACTGTCTGATGCTGACATTTCAGCAAAGCACCCCAACGAAGCTCCCAAAAATTGTAAAAAAAAAATATATATATATATATATATATAAACACACATATTGTAAAAGAAATAAAAAAATTCAAATAAAAAACTACCTACACCAATCTGTGCCCTACGGACATGGTCCTTTGTCTTGCTGACACGTGTACCACTCTACTGACACCCTCAATGTTTTAATACATTATAAAATGCTGAACTTGCACTCTCCAGTTTTAGTAAATCATCCCCATGGCGTGAAGCTCTCGGGTGCTGAGTTACACATTAGTTGCTCTCCCATTGTAAGATAATTTGAAGTGGACCTAAGGTAAAATAATCGAGACAGTATTGGTTTATTTTAAAGTGTAACTTCACCCAAAAGGGGAAGTTTCCGCTTCTTATCATCCTTCCCCCCTCCACTGCCACATTTGGCACTTTTTGGGGGGGAGCAGGTACATGGTTTTGACAGGTACCCGCTCCCACTTCTGGCTCACAGTCTTCTGGAACACATCACAGGTCCCAGAAGACTGCGGGACCATTCACGAGGCACAGCACAGCTCGCTTATGTGCAGTAGGCTTCCCTTAGGCTTCATTTACATCTTGGCATTCCAGATCGTGGGCAGAATCGCTGCGATTCTGCCCGCTATTGCTTATCAATGCTAATCGTGAGGCGCTTGTGCAATTTCTGTCACTTCCAATGGCACTCCAAATGGGGCACGATTTTGCTACGATTGTCGCCCAACGAATCGCGGTAAAATCATGCAAACAGAATTGCAAGACGCCTGTCGCCCAAAAAAAGTACAAGAACTTCTTTTGGGCGACCGGCATCCTGCGATTCTGTTTTCTGTATTCTGATCGTGATGATTCTGCCCGCGATCCGGAACGCTAAAATGTGAATGGAGCCTTACTTGAGATGCCAGCACCTGTACCCGAAGCAGATTGAAGAATCAGCTTAGGTGAGGATGTCACAGGATCCCTGGACAGGTAAGTGTCCTTATATTAAAAGTCAGAAGCTACAGTATTTGTAGCTGCTGACTTTAATTTTTTTTTTTAGGGGAGCCTGGAGCTCCTCTTTAAGGTCACTTTTACTGTTAATCAATGTAAAGGGTGGTTTTCATTTGAATTAGACCAAAGCTCTCTATGTAGCTGCTCTTGTTAATCGCAGAACTTTCCTTTCTTTTGTTATACCCAGTAAATATAACACAATCACATCTGAGGATCAGAAGAAACTCTATGAGGAAGACTTTGCTTCTGATTATTCGGAATATCTGGAGCTCCACTCCAAGATTGGGAAGGTGCTGGAGAGATTCATGCAGCTCGGCTCCAGAATGAAGAAGTATCAGCAAGGAACAGCAGAGCACAAGGTAGGCATTACAGAATTGATGAGCTTACAGTGCAGAATATTTATTTTTATATTTACTTGCACAACCAAGGGTAAGTTCATATTAAAGTGTTACTTAACCCAGGAGCCTGCATTCACTATATCCGGTCTCCCACAGTACACAGAACATGGAAATGCAATTATTTTAGTAAATATAAACTGCTAAATGTCTTTTCTCATCGGCAGTATATAGCAGTCTTGTGACTTCTATCAGTGCCTGGTTAAAGCTTGTTGGAAGAGTTTTCATTCACCCATAATTGTCCTATGAGGCTGCAGGACCCCTGACCCTCTGTCTGGACAGTGCTGATTGGCCCTGTGCTGATCACATGCACTCTGCCAAGAAAAAAAAAAAAACTCTCAAGCACTACATACCAAACTGAGCATGTGCAGCTTGGCACCTAGCCACTGTACTATCAGCAGATAGATTGGGGACAATGGAAGAAGGGGAGGATCCGAGAAGACAGGATCAAACAGACTTTTTTTTTACACAATTCGGAGGTTTAATCCCTTTGGTTCCACAGTGAGTATAACAAGCATGCTTTACTGCAGATACACACTGATTTTACTGTTGTGGGTTTAGTAACACTTTAAGAAGTCATTCTCATTATTTCATTATGGACTTATATTGGGTGTTGAGGTCACTTTTACTTGTCGGAAGCAAGTGAAAAGCGAGGTATTACACCTTCCTGCAGTGCTGCTTTTATATCACAGTAGCACTTCTCGTGGTTTTAAACATTTATTATATTGTAGTCTACCCATTCTTAGATGAGATGTCTGAATTTCTTTAGGCTGTCTTTCTTACAGTATTTTTTCATCTGGTGATCCAGCCAGTAAGCCTATGTTCTTTTTATTTTTTTCAAAAGAATAAGCTTCCCAGCTGAATGTATCGGTTACAGAGATGAGGCAAACCATCATACAATCATGGTCAAACAATGATCAGCATTTATTCATTTATAATTGTTATCCAAAAAGGAAAAAAAAACTGTTTGCTGCAATTGCTTATACAGTTTTAGCTGAAGTTTGGCTTCAATTTGTTAGTGTATTTAAATCTGGTAGTCCATCTAACACTACCCTCCCCCAGACAGACAATGCTGCTGTCAAAAGGTGCCCCTGTGCTCCTTCATCCTGAGTGGGGCACAATCTAATACAAGAGGTGTGTTACTGGCCAGATCATCAGGTGAAAACATAAGGAAAAAAGCCTAAAAAAACAAAAACAAAAAAAAAAAAAACGAATACAGCTACCACAACTAATGATTGGTAACCTGCAATATATTACATGGTTTTAGGTTTAAGACCACTTTAAAGAGTATGTATAGCCAAAACTCTTCTTTTTGTTTTTGAATCTAGTATGGAAGGGTTACAACCCCAGGAAGCTTATTCTTTGCTGCTTGTGTCACATTGGGGAGGTTTCCCTTCACTGCCTGTCCAGGAGATCCAACAGGACGTGAGAAATAATGAGGGACTTCCCTCTTAGTTGTTACCATAAAAAGTGTCATTACAAGATTTACCCTCACCGCTTGTTTTCCATCACTTTCTGTCTCTGTGACAATGACTACCAGAAAACATAGAGGGGTTGGACTTCCCAGTGGGATACAGACCACAAGAAAAGTGACAAAGGTTGTCATCCTTCCCTAACCTGTTCAACTGTAAAAAAAACAAAAAGTTTTGACTATAGATTCATTTTTAATATGTAATGTAATAATAGTTAAAAAACATATTGTATGCTTAAATAACAAAATCATTTTTAGATTAAGGCCCCTTTCACACTTGCAGACCGTTCAGATCCGCCTGTCAGTTTTTCAAGCGGATCTGAATGGATGCCCATATTTTCCATCTGTCTGGCGGATGGGATCGGATGAGAACGGACAGGCGGTCCGTTCTCATACGATTCCCCCATAGAGAAGAGTGGGGACCTGACAGCTCTGTCTCCGCACACAGAGCGGAGACAGAGCTGCCGTCCGCCTGCTCAGCGGGGGATCGGCGGATCGATCCTCCGCTGAGAAAAACGGAGTCCGCCGACGGAGTGGCAAGTGTGAAAGGGGCCTAAGGCTTCTGCTGATTCCTGGCTTTTCTTTAAGGCTTTTCAACCCCCCTCCCTATTTATTCCCTATTCTTACTGTATTTCATAGGCGTGAGCAGGGGGTGCGCCAGGTGTGCCTGGGCACACCCTAATCAGCACCTGCAGTGCCCATTCCCCCTACGGACTTCCTCTGTGTCGGCTCCCCACCCCACTAGTGCTGCTGGCTTCCCTCCTCTCCTTTCCCCCCGGTTGCTGGGGGGGATGTTTCAGGATGGAGAGTGCAGGAAGGGGCTAGTACATATGTCACTTAGTGGCGCCTTCCTTTTCTAAATAAACACAGTGAACACACTCACTCAATGTGTTCATTCATAGCTGAAGTGTAGTAAACTGTGTTTACTATGCTTTAGTTTGTGACTGAACAAGAAGCCGCTCAGCACAGAGCACTTCCCATTCATTCAGCTGAGGCTGCAGAGAGAGGCATGTGTGTTTGAGCTTTGGGGTGCACACCTATGCTGTATTTGATGACATATTTATCTCAGGGTATACAGTGTGGTAGAACAACCCCAAGCTCACCACCACATTTAAAAAAAATCAGTTGTAACATGTAATATGTGCATTTCTTTGGGCTTCCTGTTTCCATTTGGTGTATTGAAAATGAAGCAAAAAATGTTCAAAAACCTAAAGTGCCACTAAAGCTAAAATTGTCTTTTTACCGTGGTGCATTCCTTGCATTGAGATAAAATTATTTCCATTCCTCTGCCCTGCCCCCCATTCCCCCCATATCCCCCCCTTATGTATTTATACATGTGATCATATTCCCCTCTAATGTATTTATACATGGTGATCATATCCCCCCTTATGTATTTATACATGGAGATCATATCCCCCCCTTATGTATTTATACATGGAGATCATATCCCCCTTATGTATTTATACATGGAGATCATATCCCCCTTATGTATTTATACATGGAGACCATAGCTCACCTTATGTATTTATACATGGAGATCATATCCCCTCCTTATGTATTTATACATGGAGATTGTATCCCCTCCTTATGTATTTATACATGGAGATTGTATCCCCCCTTATGTATTTATACATGGAGACCATAGCTCACCTTATGTATTTATACATGGAGATTGTATCCCCCCTTATGTATTTATACATGGAGACCATAGCTCACCTTATGTATTTATACATGGAGATTGTATCCCCCCTTATGTATTTATACATGGAGATCATATCCCCTCCTTATGTATTTATACATGGAGATTGTATCCCCTCCTTATGTATTTATACATGGAGATTGTATCCCCTCCTTATGTATTTATACATGGAGATTGTATCCCCCCTTATGTATTTATACATGGAGACCATAGCTCACCTTATGTATTTATACATGAAGATCATATCCCCTCCTTATGTATTTATACATGGTGATCATAGCTCACCTTATGTATTTATTCAAGGAGATCATATCCCCTCTTATGTATTTATACATGGAGATTGTATCCCCCCTTATGTATTTATACATGGAGATCATATCCCCTCCTTATGTATTTATACATGGAGATCATATCCCCCTCCTTATGTATTTATACATGGTGATCATATCCCCCCTTATGTATTTATACATGGAGATCATATCCCCTCTTATGTATTTATACATGGAGATCATATCCCCCCTTATGTATTTATACATGGAGATCATATCCCCCCCTTATGTATTTATACATGGAGATCATATCCCCCTTATGTATTTATACATGGGGATCATATCCCCTCCTTATGCATTTATACATGGAGATCATATCCCCTCCTTATGTATTTATACATAGTGGTAGTGCGAAAGAAAACAGCGCAGATTTGGTGTGATCAACCTCTACGTGCCAATAAATAGATGTATGGTACAAAAAATTATATATATGCATAAAATCTCAAATATGCTCTAATAGTGCAATTCAACACCCAGTGAAGTGAATGAACAAATAAAATACATAAAAACAGTTGCCAATAATAGTCCGAAAATAATAGTCCCAAAATGCAGTATCCAGCAAGTAGCCAGTGAAAGTTGTTTGGTATAAAACAGCCAAGAGGGGTGCTCAAGTGCTGAAAATCAAACACATGCTGCAATGGTGCGGTGATATAGTGATTTGCTCCTCTCCCCAAAGTGATTCCACTTACCGGACAACGTGGACCCTCAAACCTTATAGCATAAGAGTCTCACAGGCAGAGTCCGGTATATGATCCGGGCAATAATTCTTTGGACTTGGGTGGTAGCCAGTACAGGGTCCCCTAAGGTCTCTCAGTGGATAATACCCATATAGAAAGGAAGAAAGGAATCCCAATAGCATAATATTGCTACAGTAAATTTATTGTAAACTCAAAGAAAAGAACTCACATTTGATGCGATAAAACCAGGCAATAATGGACATAAGTCGGTAGATCCCTGGGATGACGGTGTGCAGCGGGGCTGGCTTGGCTCCGGCGTGCATTCCTCCGCTACCGGAAGTGACGTTGCGAAGGGCGTGTAGCCGGAAATTGCGTCAACGCGTTTCGCCTCCCACTAGGCGTTCTCACAGACGTATTTCCGGCCACAGGACGGGCAATCTATTTATACCCCTCCTTACTATTTTTACTTAGGCACTTCCTTTTCCTGTTGGGTGTACCTGGCTTCATGTACACCCAACCGGAAGTCATCTCCGGTGTTTAATCATACGAACTAATACATTGAAGGCAGCAAAAAACAATAAAAACAATAAACCCCCATTAAATTCAGAGCTTATACTTGGGAGGAAGTATCCCGCCAGAATGCGCATGTATTACCAACAAATTTCGGCCATTTGAAAAATTCAAAGGCTATCATGAGGGTTATAGCAAGGGGACACGATCCTCCCTGAGCTGCGGGGAAAGATGATTTGAAATAATAATGGTTGGTTAAATAAATACCAGGAAAAATAGGAGTTACAAAATAATATGAATGGGTTAAAATATAATACATAGTGATCATATCCCCCCTTATGTATTTATACATGGAGATCATATCCCCCCCTTATGTATTTATATATGAGATCACATCCCCCCTTATGTATTTATACATGGAGATCATATCCCCTCCTTATGTATTTATACATGGAGATCATATCCCCCTTATATATTTATACATGGTGACCATATTCCCCCTTATGTATTTATACATGGTGATCATATCCCCCCCCCCCTTATGTAATTATACATGGAGATTGTATCCCCCCTTATGTATTTATATATGGTGATCATATCCCCCCTTATGTATTTATACATGGTGATCATATCCCCCCGTGTGAAGAGGAAGAGAGGGGAGAATAGATCCAGCGCAGTGCATGGCTACAACTCTTCTCCCCTCTTTTCCTCTTCACACATTGGCTCCTGCTGCTGTCAATCAAAGCAGTGAGGAAGAAGTGGGGGGGCGGGCCTAAGTCCCGCTTTGTGTGTCTATGGAGCACAGCTCTGGAGCGTGCAGATACCATGTGCCCCCATAGCAAAACAGTTTGCTATGGGGACACACTAAAAAGAGGAGGACCCAAGAAGAGGAGGATCAGGACCACATCGTGCAATGCACAGAGCAGGTATGTATAACATGTTTTTTTTTTAAATAAGAAAAAAAAAAAAAGGTATTTAATCAGTTCTTATATTTGGTCTTTTAGATGGTGGAAAACAAGATTCTGAATGAGTACAAGAAGTTTAAAAAGGTAAGAAACCTCTGGACAGGTTATATAATTTTGGATCAGATGATAACCAACCACAGTAAAAGTTTTGGGGTCATTTTAATATTACAGAACATCTTAGAGCTGCCTTCATCAACCAGCGTTTTGTGAAAACCTCAAGTTTCTCCAGAGGTTGCTAGGGGGTCCTTGATCAATCAGAAGTTTTCGCCAAGTGACCACTGACATCAGGGATCTTTTACCTATCTAAAAGAAAGACATTCTTCTCAAATGAAAGGAGCATTCTTCTATTGACCATCACACTAATGTACCATGACCTGTAGATATAGTCATTGTTAGCAGGGGGTTCCCTAAGACCAGAACGTTTTTTAAGGGTTCCTCTATAAGAAAACAAAAAAAAAAGGGTTGTGAAAGGCTGCCTTAGAGCATGGATTGAGATGTAGGCTCAGTCCAGCCATGCCCGGGCATAAGAATGGTCTGGAGGTTCCATAAATATTCTGTTTGGGAGAATACTTCTACCTATGTGAATAGGAGGTGAGATCAAGGGAGGACTGGGCCTGGGGGCAGGGGGGCAATTTCCCCCTAGGCCGCTCTGATGCCCCGTAAAAAGGCTGCACCGCTTCTGCCACAGACATGCCTAAAGGATTTCTGGTGAAGAGAAGTTAAAAGCCCCTGCCGCTGACTTACTGAGTGCAGGTTTAAGACAAGGACAGAGAGCAGGCCTCCCCCCCTAGCCAACATGGGTGGTGTAAACTGTGTCTGAGCAGATGCCGGTTTAATGCCCCACTGAAGACCCTCCTCCCCTTGCCAGCCCCAGCCAAGCTGTCCCAGCTCCCCCCCCCCAACTGCCCCCTGTTGGCCAGGTTGGAAAAAATTGGAAGTTCCCCTGGGGTGGGATTTTTTAGGCACAAAGTAATAGAGAATTTAAATAATCGAATAATATATTTATTGAACAGAAATAATAGACAAAAAATTAGGTTAAAAACAGTTGCAAGCATAAGACATTAATACCATAACAGTGACCGACCACATTATACAAAGTCCAAAACCCGACGCATTTCGAGGACTATGGAGCTTCTTCCTCAGGGGTGGCTTTGAGTGGTGTTCTGTTGATATGGAATATAATCAAAGCATCATGTATTTTTTAAATAGAATACAGTTTTAATAATAATATCAGTGTTGTAACAGCCAGTTAAAAAGAAAAAGAAAAAATAATTTCAAATGCAGTGAAACAAACAGCACTTACATGGTTAACTGTTGAGGAACGAATGGGTGCTTGCAAATTTAAAATCAGAGGGTTAAACTGCAGTCTGGTTGATGAGGTCTTGCTCAACACCAGGAATATACGGTTGGTGTGTAGCAGATGGTGAGTCTGGCCGCGTGTCCAAGTGAGTAGAGGCTCTTACTGAGGAGAGGCCACAGTGGACTAAAATGAAAATAAGAAATGCAAGGAGATGCAAAGAAACAAAAACAAATGGACACTGCTTATCTTGAAAGAAAAAAGGGGAAATCTGGAGGGTATTAATTAATTTAATTGGGACATATTTAAAGATCATGGTTGCCTTATGCAAAGAACTAAGATAAAGTGAATTTAATAAGCATAAGGGATGTAAACCTATTGATAATGAGTTTGTATATGTAATCTCACAATGGCAAATGCTAAAGGAGGGGAAAGACCATAGTAAAACAATACTTGTCTTTGGAGAGGAAAGATTTAGGGAATTTTAGGTTAGTCAATTGGTAATGGTTACCATTAGATAAAGGATTTAGATAAAATAAATTTAATAAGTATAGAGAGCATTAAAATACTATTTGTAGTTTTTTATATATTTTGAACTAAGAATAGCTGATTCCAAGAGCAAGGGAAGACAGTATTAGGATATTAAATTGGCAGATATTGACAAGGGAAAACAGTATTAGGATATGAGATTAGCAGATATGTCCATAAAGTATTCAAATGTTATATTTGAATGCAAGATATTGACGAAATTAGTCAATGAAGAGGCTTACCTTATGAGATAAGAAACAAAACGCTGGCCAGGTCAGGAACCAATATTGAGCCGGTGAGTAAAGAGTACCTGGAGTGGAGCTTCAGCCTGGAATGAGGGTCAGAGGGAGGACAGGAAGAGGGAGAGTGGTAGCGTGGCCGAGTCACCGCACCATGGGCTTCTGGTTTGTACTTGCCTCCTGGGCTGAAAGTTGCCAGTCTGCCCCTGGGTGAGATAAAGGAGAAAAGTAGCATTTTTATTTTATTTACATGTTTTATTTTTATTTGCGAGGAGAGGAAATATATAGATATTAGATACCTAAAATGGTTGTAAACCCTTACATACAGTATACGTATTGAAGTCAATGGCCTCAGGTGATACACCGAGATGAAACAAATCCTCCAAAATAAGTTGTAGTTGTTTATCTGAAGCCTTCTCTTCTTCAGCATTTCTGAGCTATAGAAGGCTGGGGCAGGGATCTGATGTCACACACTGCACTGCATACAGCAGGGAGCTGAGTGTAATCTGAGGCCTGAGTGGAGGGACTGGACACCCCCCTACACATTCTCATTGGAAACATGGACATCTGGGGTTGTCAATCACCTGCTGTGTGCTGGAGGGGGTTGGGGCATCTCCCTGGATAGTCTGGTGCCGGTATTACCTGTCAGAAGTGACTCGTGTAGATCACACAAGGTGTTTTGAATTGAGGCAAGTACACACCACAGAAGGATATTATTCTGACTCCAATTGTTGTAATAGTTACTTATCCCTTGCTGAGACCTATTCCTGGCCTGTATAAGCAGATACAATCAACGCGGACAATAGTTATCAGATAGCCGAACTCACCAGACACCGTTTCTTTTCATCCACGTAGGTTTATTGCAAGCAGTAGGTATAGCAGACAACAAAATGTGGCAGATGAATGAAAATGGTATCTGTAGGTCAAAACATGGTAATGTGTTCCCAGATGCGAGCAGATTGTATGAAGGCCTAGACCAGGGTTCCTCCTGAGGTTGCTAGGGGTTCCTTGTCAATGGGCAATTTCTGCCTTTCAGATAAGTTCCCAATGTCACCATTGTTCCTTTTAGCTATCTGTAAGGGGGTAATTCTTCCCAATGACAAGAGTAAGGAGCATTCTTCCCACTGACTGTCACACTAATGTGTCATTAGTTGTAGATTTGTAATTTTTAACAGGGGTTCCCAGAGACCAGAAATTTATTTCAAGAGTTCTTCTGTTTTGAAAAGGTTGAGAAAGGCTGGCCTAGACAGATGTGGCCATCTCTATTCCCACAAGCATAAAGAAACAGGAACAGGAAATTCATCACAGGTGGGAGGGAACACAGAATGGATAGACAGAGAGCAAGTGCAACAACCGAAATAACCACAAGATGGCAGTGTAACAACTAACTATATATAAGTCAAATAACAATGGTTTATGAAAATGAACTATATAAATTGTGTAACAGCACAGATATGCTTTGTTAATTTTGTTTTTTATTGAGACGTTTACTAACCACTTTAACTGCTTGCATATAAAAAAAAATACATGTATTAATGTATTATTGAATAAAAAGCTGCAATAATGTGTTTCCTATATGGAGTTTAGCTTTTAAAAGCTGTTTTTTTTTCCTCATGTGCAGACTTATCCTACCTACAGTCAGGAGAAGTCACGCTGTGAATACTTGCATGATAAATTATCTCACATAAAACACCAGATTCTGGAATATGAGAAAAATACACTGACCTAGCCAGTGTGCTCGGGAGAAGAGACAATCCACTCCGCACTGACCTCAGCAACCTGCGAAACACTCCACGAGTTACTACAAGCCTTGAAGGAAATCTAACTGTGAAAAATAAAAGTGCCATCAAAATATTGTGTGATACGTATACAATGTAGAGGAAATGCCTTCATCGGGATCATTCCAAAAAGCATCAGTTACTGCCTTACAGAGGACGTTTACACGGGTTATACTCTGTATAAATAAAAATACAAAAAACTATTATATATACAGCTCCAATGCTGGATCCATGATCTGAGCAATCCTGTACGGCAGATGGCGCTCAGAACAAGGGACGCCCTACAGTGCTGTGAACTTTCGAGCGACGGTAGTACAGAATAAACATTGTGATTGTGTAGCTAAAGAATGGATTGAAAATTAAAGCCAGTAAATGCATTGTAAAGAATTCTGGTACGTTCATTTGGTACAGACGGGCTGAAACCCTTCCCAGATTAGTTAGGTATTTTGGTGTCCCTTGTCTAACCAGCTGTGAACTCATCCAATACTGGATTTATGGCACTTTTGTGCCGTATACAGTCTTGTTACTGGACATGCCTTTATATTTTCTGTTTTTAGATGGAAACAATCACCTGTTACAGCTGAAATTGCATTTTTTTGCAAATTCATTGTTGAATAAACCAACATGAACTGTTCAATAAAAATGTTTAACCCTAATTGAGGTTCCCTGTGACTCTGGGTCCTTGAAGTAGAACTGAAGGCAGGACTTTTTTTAAGGGCTCGGTCACACTTGCTTTGGGCTCTGAAGATCAATCCGTGTTCAGACAGCTTTTTAGAGACCTTTAACCCCTTGAACCAGTGGTGGCCTATCCATTGGGGCGTAGGGGCGCCCCCCCATCCATACGCCCGGCCCCCTAATCTACATGCAGGGCGCCGGACGCATGGATTCCAGGGTTTTTTTTTTTAAGCACGTGATTAGAGCCAGAGGGCTCAGGGCACAGAGCACTGCGCCCTGAGCCCACCCAGTTGTGTGACAATAGCGAATGAATATTCGCTATTATCACACTGATTCTCCTCCCAGCCAATCAGGAAGCGGGTCCTGAGACCTGTTTCCAGATTGGCCGAAAGGAGAGGCCATGCTATTGGCCAAGGTGGAGGAGGAGACATAGGGAAAGCCGCCGCGGAAGCCGTCGCCGCTGTCTGCCTTCCACGTCATTCCAGGGTGAATGGACCGGGGGGTGTTCTGGTGTGCGAGCTGGGGGGGGGTGTATGGTGTGGTCCGTCTGCCCCCCCCCCCCCCGGCCCATGGAGCACCAGCCACCACTGCCTTGAACCCTACACTTGCACGCCGCAACCACATTCAATGCACGCAATTTTGGGCCGCTTGCATTTGGTCGCACTTGGCAAGCACTATACCTTTCAAAAGCTACAGGGGGTATAATTCCTGCCCAAAGCCATTAAGCAAAGCATCACAGGCACAGCCTGTGTACATGGGTAGCAGTTGGGGTTTTACTGCCCCTCAACCATAGGTGTGCATAGCCTATGGGGGGTTATAACAAGTGTCAGTTTTTCTTGCCATCCGTATCCCATGGGGAAGATTTCCCTTCACTTCCTGTCCCATAGCCAAAATAGGAAGTTCGAGGAAATCCCTTGAATATTTAAAGTAGAACTAAAGGCGATTTTTTTTTTTTTTTTTTTTTTCATTTTGGATAGAGTAATGGAGAGTAATAACCCCTGTCAGGTTTTTTTTTGGTTTGTTTTTTACCACTTTATCACTTTCGGTCCCATAGCCAGAACAGGAAAGTGAGGAAATCCCTGGTTATCACCAGAAGTAATGTGCACATTGGAAGATTTCCCCACTATTCTTGTTTTGGGGACAGCACAGTATTTAGGATTTTTTCACTTTCACTCACACAGACTAGGTTCACACCAGTACAGTGCAACCTATTGCATGCAGTTCTACATGTTTTTTGCAGGTCTGTGCTCGTAATGTGTAGGGCAGCCTATTCATATCATTGGTCTGCTCTAACCATGAGAAATGCAGGGAAAGAAGTCCGCGACCCTTTTATAAAATTGCACTGCAGCAAACTGCATGGTGCAGCAAAAATGTGCACGTTTTGTAGGCGTTTAGCAGTGTTTAGCTTAATGTGTAAGCTGGATTTAGTAGCTGCAGAGTTAAGGTGCGAGCCGCCAGGGTCCTTAACAACCAGTGAATAGCTGGTTGTTAAGGAGCAGGCCGGGAAGCCAGCCGCCACGTCCTTCACAACAGATGAGTCAACGAATGTAAAAAAAACATTGCCAGCAATACAAAAATGTGGAAAAAATGGCATGGGGGTTCTCTTTAAAATCCATACCAGACTCAAAGGCGTGAGGTTCCCCCAAAGTCCATACCAGACCCTTATCCAAGCATGCAGCCTGGCAGGTCAGGAAAGGGAGGGGAGGAGCGAGCGCCCACCCCCCCAAGCCATACCAGGCCACATGCCCTCAACATGGGGGGGTGCTTTGGGGCACCTTGTCCCCATGTTGATAGGAACAAGGGCCTCTTCCCCACAAGCCTGGGCTGTGGTTGTGGGGGCCTGCAGGCAGGGGGCTTATCGGAATCTTGAAGCCCCCTTTAGCTTTTACTCATTTACCAAAAAAAAGTGCCAAAAATAAATAAAAACAGGCAGTTTCTGACAATTCCTTTATTAAAAAGAAAAAAACAACGTCCCCCCCCCCCTGGTGTAGATCCATCATCAATCACGCTGCCCATCGCCACAGCTAGAGCTGAAGGGGAAAAAAGCTCCGCTAACCACAAAGGCTACCCCATCTGTGTGGTCCGCCACGTGATAGTTCTTAAATACGTAAGGGGCGTGGCCACCTGGTGACGTCACCTGGTGGCACCACCCCCTGTGATGTCACCGACCAGTACATTCTGGGTCGGTGATGTCACAAGGGGGGCTGTGCCACCAGGTGACTACACCAGGTGGCCTCACCCCTAAGCTATTTAAGAAATGTCACACGGCAGAACAGGCAGATGGCTGTAGCCTTCGTTGCAAGCGGAGCTTTTTTATTTTTTCGGGTCTGGTGGTGGCAGCGGGCGTCGTGATTGACAATAGATCTACATCCGGGGAACATTGTTTTTTTATTTTTAATAAAGGAATTGCCAAAAACTGTGTCTGTGTTTTTATTTCTTTTTGACACTTTTTTTGGTGAATGAGTAGGGGCACAATGTACCCTATGCTCATCCACATGGGGGGCGGGATTTGGGGGCCCCCTTGTTAAAGGGGGCTTTCAGATTCTGATAAGCCCCCTGCCCGCAGACCTCCACAATCACAGCCCAGGGTTGTGGGGAAGAGGCCCTTGTCATAATCAACATGGGGACAAGGTGCTTTGGGGTGGGGGGCAGAGCTTGAGGGCATGTGGCCTGGTATGGTTCAGGACAGGTGGCCTGGTATGGATCAGGAGGGGGGCGCTCGCTCATCTGCCCCTTTCCTAGCCTGCCAGGCTGCATGCATGGAAAAGGGTCTGGTATGGATTTTAGGGGGGACCCCATGCCGTTTTTTTTTTTTGGCATGGGGTTCCCCTCAAAATCGATAACAGACCCAAAGGGACTGGTATGGATTGGCCGCCAATGTTTTTTTTTTTATTCAGCTGTCAGCAGGGAAGCCCGCTGATAGCTGATGACTAATCACTGGTTGTTAAGGACGCCGGTGGCCTCCACATGAGAAAAAAAGAGCTGGACGCTGGCTTTTAACAGAGTTTAGACGATTTTAGTAGCGTTTAGGAGCTGTTAGCGTTTTTTTCTTCCAAAACATTGCTGCTCTAGAACGCGCTGGCCCTGGGTTTTCTTTACAGCTTCTAAACATCTATGCCACTAAAATCTCCTAAAAAGCCTATGTGTGCCTTTGGACACATAGAATAACATAGAGAGGCGTTCTGAAGCTGTAAAAAAACGTCTGATACTGCTAAAAGGGGCAGAAAAAACGTCCTGTGTGCATGAGGCCTTAAAGTGGGAGTAAACTCCCATGGTTGATTTTTACCTATAGGTAAGCCCATAATAAGTGTAGCACTGCCCCCTTGAGGGCTGCTGGATTTTTCACCTTTTCGGGTCCCCTGGGTTACCAATAGCAACTGCATGCAGAATCTTAACACTTTACTTTCCCGCTCAGTCAATGAACAGTCTAGGCCGGGGTTGTTGTTTTTGTTGATTTATTTTATATGGGAGTGGGATACTCCAACACTTGGAACTATTCACAATGCTGAGGACTTCTATCTGAGAATGCGGCATGGCCGCAGCTTCATCCTGCCACTAGATGAATCTGAGATAATGTTCTTGAGCACTTATCTTTGGGGCACACACCTAGTACCCCCTTTCTATCCAACAACTGACACCCGTCCTCTGATTACTCTACTCCAGGGTGGCCCCCTTCCTAGTCAGGCCCGCAGACACGATCCCCTGTACTCATGATACTGTTTTTCAGGTTCTCCAGTGTCTCAACTCCTTCTAGTCAGCTCTCCTGAACCTCTGGGTTCAGCTCCACACTTCTGGCTCACCAGGCCGACTGCCTGTGACCATACACCAACCACCAACCTTCCGGGACTCTGCTCACCAGCCAAAGACCTTGAGCACATGTGCTCCTGGCTTTTTATACTACACCCCACAATGCACTGAGACAACAGTCTGTGCCTATCCCTGGGGCTTTATCAAAGCTTGTGTATTCATTGGCCAGGTTTCCTCCACTGTACAATGTTCCTCCCCATTGGACCAGTGGCGACGCTCCCTCAGACCACATGAGTCACACACTGAGCTCATTGAGCAGAACTAACTCACAGATCCTGATCCCTGTTAAGCAGAGAGAATATAGATTTTACCTGCTGCTCCTCTGATAGGCAGACAGAGCCAAAAAACTATACTCACTCTCTAGCACCTACCTAGGAGGGTGCTACATAAGGCTTACTTATAAGTACAGTAAATATCTCCTAAACGTGCACCATTAAGGAGATATTTACTTACGAAGCCGCAGGTGACTGCTGTTCATGGCAAAGGACTCTGAAGGAACAGCACAGGTATGCTCTTCCTTCAGAGTCATGTGCCGTGAACAGCAGTTCCCATAAATGCGTGGCTTGTCCAATCAATCAAAGGAATGGAGCCTGCCAATCCAGAAGGAAGACTGGGTGAAGATGGAAACCCTGTCAGCAATCACAGTGTGCCGCTGGAGGGCTTTGTTATAAGGTAAGTTTCACATGCATACTAGCACATTATAACTTTGCCCTGCAGGTTTTAAAAAAAAAAAAAGTCTGCGCTTTACTGCAGGCTACGGAAACTAGAGCATCAGTGCCCCCCACCTGGAGTGGGTTTTCATTTTTTTTAAGATCTCATTCACACTATGACACACATCAGATATCATGCTACATGCATAAAGCAGCCTATTCATTTCAGTGAGCTGCCCTACCCATGACCAACACGGCAAAGCTCGTGCACCTTTTTGAGGTTCAAATTTGCATATTTTTTAACTATTTATTTTGCTGTGTTTCTATCCTTGCGCTTTTATTCTTGCTGCGTTTGTGGTGCCATTAACAATGAATGCTAGGTAGGACCTCCAACCTTTTCCTCTCAACCTCCAAACCTTTAAAGCCAGGTACTTTTTATTTGGATAAATAATTTCTGCCTGTTATATAAAATGTGGATTCAGTGGCAGTTAGAGACAAGGGCTCAAGAAGATGCAGGTACCATGGCCTCTGAAGTCCGCACAAAATCACTGCTATCACTGACTGGCTTGTTCAGAAAAAGGGCAAAAAACATCGGAAATGGGGTGAAGAGGTTGACTTCTGGCAACCCCCAGCTCTGCAGATCAACTGAGATTCTTCCTGGCTTCCTTGAAAGAGTATCGGCCTGGACATTACAGAAGTCTGGGGTGTAGGTGGGGACCTTCAAGTTAAACAGGTTCTTTTCTGACCAGCTCATGGAAAGGAGACATCTCTTGAAGCAGGATCTGACAGTGGGTACCCCAGTGTCTGGATATGTAGGATATCACTACCTTGTCTATTTCAAATGCTCTATCACAAACTATCCAAACAAAGGATTTTTAAGGTGTTACCAAACCCAGGACCCTGCATTCACTATATCTGGTCTCCCACTGTACACGGAGCATTAAAATGCAATTATTTTAGTAAATATAAACTGCTAAATACCTTTTTTCATTAGTAGTCTTATGACTTATATTAGTGTTTGGTTAAAGCTTGTAGGAGGAGTTTTCATACTCCCCTGATTATCCTATGAGGCTGCAGGACCCCCGACCCTCTGTCTGGACAGTGCTGATTGGCCCTGTGCTGACCACATGCACCCTCCCAAGAAAAAAAACCTCTCTAGCAAAACACCAAACTGAGCATGTGCAGCTTGCCCCAAGGCCCTGTTCTATCAGGAGATTGATTGGGGACTGTGGAAGGCGGGGGGGGGGGTCTAAATTCCTGTCTCTTGAAGTTTTTAGATCTGTCACATGGGCAGCCTTTGCTACTGGCATCAGCAATATTTATGGTCCAATTTGCAGATTCTAACCTATGACCAAGTGCCAAGTTCCCAATTTTGGTCTGTCATTTCTGTTTGTTCCTTATTCAGCTGGAAATACAAAGATTCTGACACACCAAACTTCTGTCCCACTGTGTCAAGAAAATCAACTGAAAAGAATGCAGATGCCAGTGTAACTATTGCGTCATAGGAATATAGGAAGATCTGGCAGCTAGAAATTTCAAACAGTAGGATGTTGTAATCTGGTTGATTGCTAGGGCAGACTGCACACTGGAATTTGTGAATCTTGTTGTGCAGAAGAATCACCGGCTTTTCCTGGGTGTTGAATAGCGCTCCTAGATCTACTAGACGATGTGTGAGTTAATTGGTGACGTTTTGGAAGGGTAGAAATAGCTTTGTCCCAATATCTCAGACGAACATCCTTGTATTTTGGGAGCAGGAAGAAGTTGTCCAAGTGGTGGTGAACCAGTTGCTGTAGGGGAGCTAGGATGTAAAAAAGGTGAATGTCCTGGGTGACACTGATAGGCTGAATAAAAGGCCTATAAATTGTAGTAAAGGTCACCAACCACATATCTCAGGTATTTCTGGAATGTTAGAAAAATATGAATATGTAGACAAGCTTTCTATCAACTGAAGAGGGCCAGTCTCCTGGCGAAACTGCCATGGTTGTTTTTTTTGGGGGGGGTCCATGTTGAATCTTTCCAGTAGAAAACGGCCTGTCTTTTTAGCCCCCATGAAAAAGCTGTAAAACTCTTTGAATGTGGCACTGGCATAACAGCATTGTAGATACAAAACAAAGAAAGGGCGCACCAGCCTAGCGCATTATCCTCAGCGAGTTTATTGATAATAAAAAGATAAAAATCAGCTACTCACAAACATGCGTGAAAGTCAAACACATCAATTCCATGAAGCAGCGTCATTACAGGAGTCCGATATCTCATGAAAACAGAGGGCTGACGCGTTTCGAGGCCGTGCCTCTTCCTCAGAGCCTGGAGGCCATAAACAAATCCATGGCTTAAATAAGGTAAACCAGGCCTCCACATGACCCTCAGAGGTGTGGGAGGAGATACCACCCATAAGGGCGTGGCTACACAGTAAACCTTTCCTGTCAAGGCTGGAATGGATGTTGGAATGAAGGGATCTTCCGAAGGCCTGTACTTAAAGGTCCAAAATTGATTTGCTGTAACTGTGGAGACTACCGACTTTAACACCCACTCTTCCCATGTGGGTGACCAAGTAGTCAAAAATGCTTTGACTGCTGGATCTTTGTGCTGAAGGACCTTTGGGAAGGTGGACTGAGTGCCCTTCCAACGCTTCCTGTACTCCCTTCCAGGGTGATATGACCTTGCTTCTTTGACTTGCCAGCATGGATGAATAGAATTTCTGTCTGTAAAGTTTTTTGTTTTCTGAGGTAAAACAGAAAAGTTTTTTGCTGATCATTTTTTATTACAAGGTTTTGAAGACCAAATAAAGAAGAAAAAATACATTTTCGTTTTCTTTCTTCATTTTCCAAAAACTTTTGGCAACAAATGAGATCTGCAAAATACTCTTAGTACTCTACTTTCCAAAAAGGGGTCATTTAAGGGTGTTTTGTACTATCCTGGCATTTCAGGGCCTCCAAAACCATGATAGGAAGTCAGGAAGTGAAATGAGGAAATAACACCTTGAAGCCTGAAGGTGATCATTGCTTTTTGTCCCTCGTACACGACTAGGGCCCCAAAAAGTCTTACACATGTGGTATCCCAGTACTCAGGAGAAGTAGTAAAGTGTGTTTTGGGGTATATTCCACATATATCCAGGGCAAGTGTGCAAAATATCTCATTATACTGACAACTTTGGTAATTTTTAAAAAACTTGTGGCAAAAAATAAAATCTTACATGCACACAACATGCCTCAGCTAATTTATTGGGGTGTCTACTTTCCAAAAATGGGGTCATTTGGGGGGGGGGTTGAGTGTTTTCACTGCCTTGGCATTGTAGCACCTCAGGAAATGTGATAAGCAGTCAGAAAGTAAAAGCTGCGTAAATTTCAGTATACCATAGTTTGGAGCTATAACTTTCACACTAACCAATTAATGTACACTTATTGGCTTTTTTTTTTTTAACCAAAGATATGTATAAGAATACATTTGGCCTAAATTGATGATGAAAGTTGATTTTAGTGGATGCTTTTTTTATAAATGAACGTAGAAAATATAGCTTTTTTTCAAACATTTTTTTATCTTTTTTCGTTTATATTGCAAAAAAAAACCCCAGTAGTGATCAAATACCACCAAAAAAGAATGTAAAATGTAAAAAAAAGATATACATTTCATGTGGGTACAGCCCATGACCAAGCAATCACCAGTTAAAGTAGCACAGTGTTGCAGAAAGCAGAAAATGGCCTAATATCTGTGAATTCTCCAGGTGACCTTCAGTAGAAATGGAGGCCAGGAGTTAGGTCAGGGATGACCAGGGCTTTTTTTCAGCAGGAACGTGGGAGGAAAGCAATTCCGGCACCTTAGGCACTGAATGTACAGTATCTCACAAAAGTGAGTACACCCCTCACATTTTTTGTAAACATTTTATTATATCTTTTAAAGTGACAACACTGAAGAAATGACACTTTGCTATAATGTAAAGTAGTGATTGTACAGCTTGTATAACAGTGTAAATTTGCTGTCCCCTTAAAATAACTCAACACACAGCCATTAATGCCTAAACCACTGGCAACAAAAGTAAGTACACCAAATGTCCAAATTGGGCCCAAAGTGTCAATAGTTTGTGTGGCCACCATTATTTTCCAGCATTGCCTTAACCCTCTTGGGCATGGAGTTCACCAGAGCTTCACAGGTTTCCACTGGAGTCCACTTCCACTCCTCCATGACAAAATCATGGAGCTGGTGGATGTTAGAGACCTTGCACTCCTCCACCTTCTATTTGAGGATGCCCCACAGATACTCAATAGGGTTTAGCTCAGGAGACATGCTTGGCCAGTCCATCACCTTTACCCTCAGCTTCTTTAACAAGGCAGTGGTTGTCTTGGTGAGGTGTTTGGGGTTGTTGGGGATGTTGGAATACTGCCCTGCGGCCCAGTCTCCGAAGGCAGGGGATCATGCTCTGCTTCAGTATGGCACAGTACATGTTGGCATTCATGGTTCCCTCAATGAACTGTAGCTCCCCAGTGCCGGCAGCACTCAGGCAGCCCCAGACCATGACACTCCCATCATCATGCTTGACTGTAGGTGTTGTGTCTATATATGTGGGAAACTAAAGAAGGTAAAGACAAAACTGTCATCCTTTTTACCTTCTTTAGTTTCTACATATATAGAAACAACATATATAGAAACAATGCCAGAATTGTCTCACCTATATATATACCTTGTTACTCATACATATCTTTTTATGTAAGTTTTTTACAATTGTACAACTTAACCGCTTCCATACAGAGCAGTTAGACACCCTTCCTGCCCAGACCAATTTTCAGCTTTCAGCACTCTCACACTTTGAATGACAATTGCTCAGTCATGCTACACTATAACCAAACAAAATTTTTATCATTTTTTTCACACAAATAGAGCTTTCTTTTGGTGGTATTTGATCACAACTGGGGGTTTTTTTTTCGTGATATATGCAAAAAAAGAGCAAAAATTTTGAAAAAAAAACACTTTTTTTTAGTTTCAATTATGAAATTTTGCAAAAAATAAATTTTTCTTCATACATTTGGGCCAAAATGTATACTGCTACATGTCTCTGGTAAAATTAACCCAAATTAGTGTATATTATTTAGTCTGTGTGAAAGTTATTGAGTCTAGAAGCTATGGTACCAATTACTGAAAATTGATCACACCAGATGTACTGACTGCCTATCTCCTTTCTTGAGGCCCTGAAATGTCAGGACAGTACAAATACCGACCAAATGACCCCTTTTTGTAAAGTAGACAGTCCAAGGTATTTAGTAAGAGGCATGGTGAGTTTTTTGAAGTTGTAATTTTTTCCCACAATTCTTGGGAAAATGAAGAAAATAATTTTTTTTTCTTTTTTTTCCCACAAAGTTGTCAATTTATAAGCTATTTCTAACACATAGCATGTACACAGCAAAAATTACACCCAAAAATACATTCTGCTACTCCTTCCGAGTATGGCGATACCACATGTGTGAGACTTTTACACAGCCTGGCCACAAAAAGAGACTCCACGTCCAAGAAGCACATTCAGGCGTTCTAGGAGCATAAATACACATAAAACTTTCTTACTACCTATCACACTTTTCAAGGCCCTAGAGCACCAATACAATGGAAAAGTCCACAAAATGACCCCATTTTGGAAAGCAAACACTCCAACGTATATTCTATGAGGCATTATGGGTCGTTTGAACATATCATTTTTTTCCACAGGTTTTTGGAAAATGTGGGAAAAAAATGAAAACTTTTTTTTTTTACACAAAGTTGTCAATTTATAGGATATTCCTAACACATAGCATGTACACAGCAAAAATGACACCCCAAAATACATTCTGCCACTCCTCCGGAGTATGGCAATACCGCATGTGTGAGACTTTTTCACAGCCTAGCCATATAGAGGGGCCTAACATCCAAGGAGCATCATCATGCATCCTAGCCACTTGCCTAGGCCTATTTTTGACATTTGGTGTTTACAAGCTAAAATCAGTTGTTTTGCTAGAAAACTGCTTAGAACCCCCAAACATTATATATTTTTTTTTAGCAGAGACCCTAGAGAATAAAATGGAGATTATTGCAATATTTTTTATCACACCGTATTTGCGTAGCGGTCTTCCAAACGCAATTTTTTTGGAAAAAAATCACTTTTTTTAATTAAAAAATAAGAAACCAGTAAAGTTAGCCCAATTTTTTTCCATAATGTGAAAGATAATGTTACGCCGAGTAAATAGATATCCAACATGTCACGTTTCAAAATTGCGCACGCTCACGGAATGGTGACAAACTTTGGTACTTAAAAATCCCCATAGGCGACAATTTAAAAATTTCTACAGGTTGCCATCTTTGAGTTACAGAGGAGGTCTAGGGCTCAAATTATTCCCCTTGCTCTAACGATCGCGGCGATACCTCACATGTGTGGTTTGAACACCGTTTACATATGTGGGCGTTCGCTTCTGCGCGCGAGCTAACGGGGACAGGGCGCTTTAATTTTTTTTTTTTTTTACTATTTATTTTATTTATTATTTTTAATTTTTACACCGTTTAAAAAAAAAAAAAAATTGATCATTTTTATTTCTATTAAAAGAAATGTAAATATTCCTCGTAATAGAAATAGGCACGACAGGACCTCTTTTTTGTGAGATCTGGGGTCAAAAAGTCCTCAGATCTCACAAGTACACTAAAAGATAGAAAAAAAAAAAATAAAAAAATAATTATAATATAAAATGAAAAAAAAAAAAAAAAAGGACCTTTAAACCGGTTGCTAGGCAACAACATTTTCCGTAGCTCCGGTCCTCCAAGACCATAGAGTCAAGTGAGGGCAAGCTTGCCCTCACTCGACATCCTGTCTGTGAGGATTCGGGACCGGATCGTTTTCCCCGCTGCCGGCGGGTCCAGTAAGCGGGGAAAAGGACCGGAACGCGTCGGGAGGGGGGGGGCGCCTCTTCCGCCATCCCGGAAGGGTGATCCCACGGCGAATCCGCCGCTGGGACCACCCTTATCGGAAAGCCAACCGTCCACCGTTTAAAAAAATACCAGGGTTATGGCAGCTATCTGCTGCCATAACACTGGTATTTAGGTTTAAACGGACGATGTATATAAACCTTTTTGGACTTGGACATGGTGGCTGTATGAAGGGTGACAGGTACTCGGGTACTCTGATGGTCAGGTGACAGGTACTCTGATACTGATGAGCAGGTGGCAGGTACTCGGGTACTCCGATAGGCAGGTGACAGGTACTCGGGTACTCTGATGGGCAGGTGACAGGCAGGTGATAGGTACTGATGAGTAGTACTCACTGACTGATAGGTGATAGGTGATACTGTACTGATGGGTACTGATGATCAGTACTGATACGTGATAGGTACTGATGAGTACTGATGAGTAGTGATGGGTACTGATGAGCAGGCGGCAAGTACTTGGGTACTTCAGGCGTCAGGTACTCTGATGAGCAGGTGGAAGGTACTCGGGTACTCTGATGGGTAGGTGACAGGTACTCGGGTACTCTGATGGGTAGGTGACAGGTACTCAGGTACTCTGATGACGGGTACTCCGTTGACAGGTACTCAAAGTACCCGAGTACCTGTCATCAGAGTACCTGAGTACCTGTCATCAGAGTACCCGAGTACCCGTCATCAGAGTACCCGAGTACCTGTCATCAGAGTACCCGAGTACCTGTCAGAGTACCCGTCATCAGAGTACCCGAGTACCCGTCATCAGAGTACTCGAGTACCTGTCATCAGAGTACCCGAGTACCCGTCATCAGAGTACCCGAGTACCTGTCATCAGAGTACCCGAGTACCTATCATCAGAGTACCCGAGTACCCGTCAGAGTACCCGAGTACCTGTCATCAGAGTGAGGATTCGGGACCGGATCGTTTTCCCCGCTGCCGGCGGGTCCAGTAAGCGGGGAAAAGGACCGGAACGCGTCGGGAGGGGGGGGGGGGCGCCTCTTCCGCCATCCCGGAAGGGTGATCCCACGGCGAATCCGCCGCTGGGACCACCCTTATCGGAAAGCCAACCGTCCACCGTTTAAAAAAATACCAGGGTTATGGCAGCTATCTGCTGCCATAACACTGGTATTTAGGTTTAAACGGACGATGTATATAAACCTTTTTGGACTTGGACATGGTGGCTGTATGAAGGGTGACAGGTACTCGGGTACTCTGATGGGCAGGTGACAGGTACTCTGATACTGATGAGCAAGTGGCAGGTACTCGGGTACTCCGATAGGCAGGTGACAGGTACTCGGGTACTCTGATGGGCAGGTGACAGGCAGGTGATAGGTACTGATGAGTAGTACTCACTGACTGATAGGTGATAGGTGATACTGTACTGATGGGTACTGATGATCAGTACTGATACGTGATAGGTACTGATGAGTACTGATGAGTAGTGATGGGTACTGATGAGCAGGCGGCAAGTACTTGGGTACTTCAGGCGTCAGGTACTCTGATGAGCAGGTGGAAGGTACTCGGGTACTCTGATGAGTAGGTGACAGGTACTCGGGTACTCTGATGGGTAGGTGACAGGTACTCAGGTACTCTGATGACGGGTACTCCGTTGACAGGTACTCAAAGTACCCGAGTACCTGTCATCAGAGTACCCGAGTACCTGTCATCAGAGTACCCGAGTACCCGTCATCAGAGTACCCGAGTACCTGTCATCAGAGTACCCGAGTACCTGTCATCAGAGTACCCGTCATCAGAGTACCCGAGTACCCGTCATCAGAGTACTCGAGTACCTGTCATCAGAGTACCCGAGTACCTGTCATCAGAGTACCCGAGTACCCGTCATCAGAGTACCCGAGTACCTGTCATCAGAGTACCCGAGTACCTATCATCAGAGTACCCGAGTACCCGTCAGAGTACCCGAGTACCTGTCATCAGAGTACCCGAGTACCTGTCATCTGAGTATCCGTCATCAGAGTACCCAAATACCTGTCACCAGCCCATCAGAGTACCCGAGTACCTGTCATCTGAGTACCTGATGACAGGTACTCGGGTACTTTGATGGGCTAGTGACAGGTGCTCTTTATTGGGGGGGGGGGCAATCAGTGTGTTTGGGGTGCACTGTACTTGGTAACTAGCTGTTACCACAATCTCTTCCTCACACAGGATCAGTGTGTGAGGAGGAGAACACGGTGACAGCTAGTTACCGTGTTCTCTGTTGACATTTGTGACCGGCTGTGATTGGACACAGCCGGTCGCGTGGTAAAGAGCCAATTTCATTGGCTCTTTACCTAGATCGGGGATCGACTCTGTCCGAGGGACGAGCCTCGTCCCCGATCGCTGCTCTGCGCGCCCCCGGGGGCGCGCATTGCAGAGAGAACGAGCGGCTCGTGCTGGAGCCGCTCATGTGATCGGCTGTGATTGACACAGCCGATCACGTGGTAAACAGCCAATTTCTATTGGCTGTTTACCTTGATCAGTGATGGGCTATGTCCGAGGGACGAGCCTCATCCCTGATCGCGCCGCTGCGCGCCGCCGGGGGCGCGCAGTAGCAGCTAGAACGGGCCGACGTCATATGACGGCGGCCCGGATCTAGACAACCACTTTGCCGACGTCATTTTACATGACTCGGTATGGAAGTGGTTAAGTAGTTGAATTTTAAGGTCTTTTCCAAATGTACCATGCACCAATAGTCTCTAGTATTCCCATTGCCTTCACTGGCTCTAGATTGTGTGGAGGCTAGGAGGAGCTGGGGTGGTGCTACTTTTTATCCGCCGGCCCCACCGCCGGAGTCAGGATGGCTGCTCAGGAGGCCTAATGAAGGACCACGCATGCTCCAAATGCACGCCACTGACACCATGTCTGGAAACACGCCCCGTGCTGGCTCTCCATTCCCCTGGTGAGGCCTGGCTCTCTCTTCCGCCCACTGACCTAAAGCTCCAAATCCCACCAGCGCTGCCGGCAATGTGACACAACGAGAACCCCAGACCTCCATCAGGATGGACCCGCACAATGTGGCCAACTACATTGCCTGTCTGTGAGTGCATTTAACAAAGTGTGTCTTTGCCATTACAAATACAGCACTTAGATCGACGCTGATTTTTGTGTCTGCATCCGTTTCCCAAAGACAACCTCTGGATATGACGGCGAGCACATGCACTCAACTTCTTTGGTCGACTATGGTGAGGTCTGTTCTGAGTGCAATCTGTCCTGTTAAACCGCTGTATGGTCTTGGCCACCGTGCTCCAGCTCAGTTTCAGGGTATTGGCAATCTTCTTATAGCCTAGGCCATATTTATGTAGAGCAACAATTCTTTCTTTCAGATCCTCAGATTCTTTGCCATGAGGTGCCCTGTTGAACCTCCAGTGACCAGTATGAGAGAGTGAGAGCGATAACACCAAATGTAACACACCTGCTCCCCATTCACACCTGAGACCTTGTAAAACTCACAAGTCACATGACAGTGGGGATGAAAAATGGCTAATGTGGCCCAATTTGGACATTTTCACTTAGGGGTGTACTCACTTTTGTTGCCAGAGGTTTAGACATTAATGGCTGTGTGTTGAGTTATTTTGAGGGGACAGCAAATTTACACTGTTATACAAAAGTGTCATTTCTTCAGTGTTGTCACATGAAAATATAGAATAAAATATTTACAAAAATGTGAGGGGTGTACTCACTTTTGTGAGATACTGTATGTAATGGAAAGGAGTACTGGGAGATGGTGGAGGGTCTATATCTGGCTGCTGGGAGATCTGTTATCTATGGAGGGGATTTATTGTTGCTGGTGGGGGTTCTATTTGTGCTGGGAGGGTTCTACTATTGAGGGAGGAGTCTATTGATGCTGGCTGCTGAGAGAGCTATTGTTGCTGAGTTGGATCTATTTTGCGGGGGGGGGGGTAGTGTTTTTGGCAGGAGGTCTATTGTTGCTGGGGGGATCTATTGTTTATGGGGGGGGAGGTCTACTGCTGCTGGCTGTAGGGAATCTATTTGACTGCTTCCCTTGATATCATTAACAAATTACAAACAAATTACGTAGCACCACAAAATGATACTTGGTTGGTTCTGTATTTTCCAAAAGGGGTGATACTGGGAAGTGGGTGGGGGTGGAACCAAGAGACAGTGCTCAGAGGTGGGTAAGGGACGAAATCAAGGGACTGTGCTCGGAGGTGGGTGGGGGGGGGGGGGAGAAAAGCAGTAACTTAGAAGGGGAGGATAGGACAGATAGCAGACAGACATAATCACAGAACCACGTACATAGTGAGGCCACCCAACAGACAGTTAGGCTAGCAGATCCAAGGGCAACCCACAGGTCAAACCAGGGAACGATCAGTGAGTTCAGTATACCAAAGCTAAAAGGCATTAGAGTAATTGTCATTACTAGCTATGTAACATTCCTAGAAATTACATCATTAGTAGGACTAGTTAATGGGCTAAGGGCCCTAAGCAATGATTATGACTGCTGTCGGCAGATGTTAGCGAGGAACAGTTTTTTTATTTTTTATTTTGTGAGGTTAGATTAGTAGCTGGCTGAATGGAGTTTGAGTTTACCTTACCCAGGTAGAGCTCAGACATCAGAGTGATATTGAACATCAAAACCAAACACATTAAACATCATCAAAACTACATTATGACAGAAATTATTTTTTTTGGTTTGTTATGGCCACACATTTATTAACTACTTCTGGACGGGAAGGTTTTACCCCCTTAATGAGCAGGCCATTTTTTGCAATTTGGCACTGTGTGACTTTAACTGGTAATTACGGAGTCATACAATGCTGTACCAAAACGAAATTTATGTCCCTTTTTCCCCACAAATAGAGCTTTCTTTGGTGGTATTTGATCACCTCTGCGGTTTTTATTTTTTGCAATATAAGCGAAAAAACGATCAAAAATTTTGAGAAAAAATTAAATTTTCTACTTTTTTTTTTATTAAAGATATCCAATAAACTCAATTTTTGACATACATTTAGGCCAAAATGTATTTAGCTACATATCTTTTTAAAGATATCCAATAAACTTAATTTTTGACATACATTTAGGCCAAAATGTATTTAGCTACATATCTTTGATAAACAAAATCTCACTAAGTGTAAATCTATTGGTTTGCACATAAGTTATAGCGTCTACAAACTATGGTGTATATACTGGAATTTACGCAGCTTTACTTTGACTGCCTATCTCATTTCTTGAAGTGCTAAAATGGCAGGGCAGTAAAAAAACAAAAAAACAAATTACCCCTTTTTGGAAAGTATACACCCAAAGGAATTTCCTGAGAGGCATGCTGAGCCCATTGAATATTAAATTCTTTTGTCACAGGGGTTTGAAAAATGACAAAAAAAAGAAAAATGTTTTATTTTTTTATACAAAGTTGTCATTAAAATGATGTATTGCTCATGTATGCCATGGGTATATGTGAAATAACACCCCAAAATACATTCTGCTGCTTCTCCTGAGTATGGGGATACCTCATGTATGAGACTTTTTGGCAGTCTAGCCGCGTACAGGACCCCGAAAACCAATCACTGCCTTCAGGCTTTCTAAGGACGTAAATTGTTGATTTTATTCCTCACTACCTATCACAGTTTCGGAGGCCATGAAATGCCAAGATAGCACAAAACCCCCCCGAAATTACCCTTTTTGTAAAGTAGACACCCTAATCTATTTACTGAGAGACATGTTGAGTCCATGGAATTTTTTTGGGAAAATGACAACATTTTTTTTTTTTACAGAAAGTTCTCTCTTAAATTATATATTGCACATGCATGCCATGGGTATACTGTATGTAAAATGAAACCCCAAAATACATTCTGCTGCTTCTCCTGAGGATGGAGATATTACATGTGTGAGACTTTTTGGCAGTCTAGCCATGTACGGGACCCCGAAAACCAATCACCGCCTTTAGGCTTTCTAAGGGCGTAAATACTTGATGTCACTCCTCACTACCTGTCACAATTTCAGAGGTCATGAAATGCCAAGATAGCACACCCCCCCCCCCTCCCCAAATGACCCCTTTTCGGTAGTAAACAGCTCATACCTTTTCGGTAGTAAACAGTTCATGTTCATATAAAAGAACATCTGGGTAGCAGTGACCATAATATGTTTTCATTTACTGTTAGCTGTAAGCAACAAATGCATAAAGTAAATATAAGAACACAACTTTTAGAGAGCAAATTTTCCAAGGATGAGGGCTGCTCTCCATGATTTAGACTGGGAGGGAATATTGCCATCGATGAGCACAGAAGAGAAATGGGAATTCTTCAAAAAGACTTTATGCAAACTCACTGCAAAGTATTGGGCAATACATTTAAAAGGCAAAAAATAAAACCTATGTGGCTCACGGCGAAAGTTAAAAAAGCTATAAATAATCAGAAAAGAGCTTTTAAAAAATATAAAAATGAAGGAACACTATCATTGTTTAATTGTTACAAAGAATATAACAGAATATGTAAAAAGGAAATCAAGGATGCAAAAATTCAAAATGAACGACAGATTGCAAAAGATAGTAGGACAAACCCCCCAAAAATCTTCAAATATATAAATAGTAAAAAGGTTAGGTCTGAGCATGTAGGCCCTTTACAAAATAATCAGGAGTGGGTGACCGGGGACAAAGAGAAGGCAAATTTACTAAATACTTTCTTCAGCTCTGTATATACAAAGGAGAATGGGGGAGCTCATGACCATAATGAGGATGATATTGACACAGCCCCAAATGATCCCCAATGGCTCAAAAATGATATGGTCCAGAAATATTTATACAGAATAAGGGTGGATAAAGCGCCTGGACCGGATGGCATCCACCCATGAATCCTAAGGCTAGCTGGGGACCTACATTGACCGCATTCCATCTGAGACCTACTCTTTCCATCCTATACAGGCTCTTGGTTTTTTCTCCCTTCTGGGGTGAATTTCTATTTAATGACTCCTTATAATTCATTTTATCAGCATTGTTCTATGTCATTTTGTTTGTGCTAACATGTGCGTACACGCCCATGTCTTTTATGATGAAATTTAATAAAATGTAAATTATTTTTAGAAGTTGGTTTTGGTATGATCCTTCTACTCCCACTGGCCCGCAAAGCCCCACTTTCCCCTATCTTCTGTGTCCGCATCCTAAAAGAATTGAGCTCTGTCATTTCAAAGCCTTTGTTTCTTCTTTTTAGGGACTCATTAAAGTGGAGTTCAAGCCTGGAAAAAAAAACAATTAGATTAAAAAAAGCCCCGGGACAGTCAGGACTAGTGCATTTCAGCAATGATAGCCTCTGAACTGTCCCCGGTTTCACTTACCTTTTAGAAGAAATACTTACCTTGAAAATGTCTTGTCCAGCGCTGCCATCTCAGATGTGGGCAGCTGAAGCCGGAGCGTCCTCTTCGGTGTCCTCTCCGGTGACGTCGGAGTCCCAGAATGCCCTGCACCGGCCCTGCTCGTCACTTCCGGTGCAGGCACATCATCCCTCCACAGCTTCTGGGCAGCTATTTAGCAGGGAATGACGCGCCTGCACTGGAAGTGACGAGCAGGTCCGGTGCAGGCACATTGACTCCTGGGAGCGATGACGCTCGGCTCCCAGGAGTCAATGCAAGCAGGAAGTCACGGCGCTGGTCATGGCCGCAGAGGGAGGAAGTGGAAGGAAGATAAGTATATTTTATATTAAAAAAAAGTAAAACCAAAAAAAAAAAAATTGTGATTATCCAATTCTTTTTCAGGTTACTTAGAGTGGGCGGATGGCAAAATTTTGTTTTGAGGCTGGAACTCCGCTTTAATAACTGGAATAGTACAACTGGATTGGCGTAGGGCCAATGTGGGGCCTATATTTAAAAAGGGATCAAAGTCTTAGCCAAGTAACTATAGACCTGTTAGTGCTGGAAAAAAATATTTTAAGCAACAGACAGCATGGACTCATGAAAGACAGAAGCTGTCAAACAAACCTGATTTCTTTTTATGAGGAGGTAAGTAAAACCTTGGACAGAGGGGTGGCTATGGACGTAGCATACTTGGATTTTGCAAAAGCGTTTGACACAGTTCTCCACACACGGCTAATGTGTAAGGTAAAGTCTACTGGCTTGGAAAGATCAGTTTGTAATTGGATAGAAAATTGGCTAAAAGATAGAATTCAGAGAGTAGTGGTTAATGGTTCTTACTTCGAATGGTCTAAGGTAATCAGTGGTGTACCCCCAGGGATCTGTGTTTGGACCCTTACTTTTTAATATCTTTATAAATGATATAGGGTCTTGGATTAAAAGTACCATTTCAGCCTTTGCAGATGGCACCAAGCTTTGCAGTGGAATAACTTCCTTACAGGATGTGTCCAACTTACAAGCTGAGCTTAATGCACTGTTTCATAGGGCAACTATGTGGCAAATGAAGTTTAATATTGATAAATGTAAAGTTATGCACTTTGGGGCTAAGAATATGCATGCATCATACATGCTAGGTGGAGTAGAACTGGGAGAATCCATAGCGGAGAAGAATCTGGGTGTTCTGGTAGATCATGAGCTTAATAATAGAATGCAGTGCCAAGCTGCGGTTTCCAAAGCAAGCAAAATCCTTTCTTGTATTAACAAAGGCATGGACTCCAGAGAGGGAGATATAATTTTGCCCCTGTACAAATCATTAGTAAGATCTCATCTGAAATATGCAGTTCAGTTTTGGGCACCAGTTCTTAAAAAAAGGATATCTGTTATGAGGCAGGTGGAAGCCTGTCGTGCAGAGAAGGCTTACCGTTGCCGGTGGGCGGAGCTTGGATGGAAACCCGAGGTGAGTAGCACAGGCTAACCTGAGGTGCGGGGTCTAAGCATCCACCGGTCTTCACCAGGGCCTCTGAAGGTGAAGATGGATTTGGCTGCAGGTGGATACCAGGTCGCGGTCCCCAGGGTCGCGCCACCAGGGGGTAACCGGTCAAGGTCCGAAGGTGGATGAGCCGACAAGGAGAATCCAGAAGAGTAGTCAAAACGAGCCGGGATCAGGACAGGCAGCAAACAAGCGAAGTCAGGGACGAGCCAAAGGTCAACAGATATCAGACAGGAAATCAACAGGAAGCAGGTTCAGAACACAGGAAGCTGAAGACAACACAGCAATGTGCAGTGCTGTTGAGCTGTTTAAATAAGGCAGCCTGTTTGCCAATTATTGCAATTAGTCTGCTCTGGATTAACCCTTTAGGTTGCAGACAGCACATCATGACACACATCAGTGTGCTCAGGAAGCGTTCCTAACATTGCTCCCCCCCCCTTAAGGGCAACCTCCGGGTGCCCAACAAACTGCTTTTCTGAGGATGGGCAAGAAAAAACGCCTGGATTAAATCTGCAGCATGAATGTTCCGCTCCGGTACCCAGGAATTTTCTTCCGGCCCATAGCCTTTCCACTTGATCAGGTACTGGAGCTGGTTACCTCTCTTCCGACAGTCAAGTATGGCCTCCACTTCATACTCCACATCTCCATCAATAATCACAGGTTCGGGAGGTCCAGAATTTTTGCCAGGGAAGGCATCAGGAACCACGGGCTTTAAGAGGGTGACATGGAATACAGGATGGATCCGCAGGGTATCAGGTAAGGATAGTTCGTAAGCAACGGCATTGAGTCTCCTTTTAACTGAAAATGGACCGATAAATTTGGGAGCCAACTTCTTGGACGGGCAGGCCAAGCGGAGGTTAGCTGTGGACAGCAAAACCCGATCACCGGGCTGGAGGATTAACTCTCCCCTCTTTTTCTCGTCAAAGGTTTTCTTGGACGCTGCCTGAGCCTTGGTCAACGTTTCCCGCAGAAGTTTGTTATTGCTGGTGACAAAGTTGAAAATGTCCTGGACTGCGGGAACTCCAGATTCAGAGGAGATGTCAGGCAGGAAGGAGGGATGGAACCCGTAATTGGCGAAGAAGGGGGATTGCCCGGTGATGGAATGTTTGGAATTATTATATGCGAATTCCGCAAATGGCAATAAGGTTACCCAGTCATCCTGGACAAAGGTAGTGAAGCAACGGAGGTATTGCTCCAGGGTCTGGTTAGTCCTCTCTGTTTGACCGTGGGTTTGTGGATGGTAGGATGAGGACATAGCCAGGTTGATCTTCAGGAGCCCATATAATGCCTTCCAGAAACGGGACGTGAATTGCACCCCTCTGTCAGAGATGATACTGGTAGGTACACCATGTAGTCTTACTACCTCCTTGAGAAAGATGTCTGCGGTCTCTTTCGCGGTGGGAGTACCCTTGAGGGGTAAAAAGTGGACCATCTTGGAAAGCCGGTCTACGACCACAAAGATGGCAGAGCACCCTGTTGAAAGAGGCAGTTCCACGATGAAGTCCATGGCGATTGTCTGCCAGGGCCGGTCAGGAACTGGGAGTGGTCTGAGAAGCCCCCAAGCCTTGCTTCTTGCGGTCTTACTCCGGGAGCAAGTGGTGCAGGAAAGGACATAGTGTCTGCAGTTCTTTTCCATCTCGGGCCACCAAAAGGTGCGCTGCAGAAGGTCAAGAGTTCTTTGGATGCCAAAATGACCGGCTAGAAGATGATCATGACAGGCACCCAGAACTGCCACTCGGACATCCTCTGGAACAAAAATCTTGTCCCCGGCCCATAACAAGCCATCCCTGCGTGACAGGAGAGTTCCCGGTGGGTCAGAAATTTTAGCCGAGGCTTGTTCGAGACGGGACCTCAGACCTGTGAGAAGAAGCAGAAAGTTCTTTTCAGACAGAATGGTGTCAGGTACTGGGACCTCTTTAGGGTTGTCAAACATCCGAGACAGGGCGTCTGGTTTAACATTTTTAGATCCAGGTCGGTAGGTGATGTGGAACGAAAACCTAGAGAAGAACAGTGCCCATCGCGCCTGACGGGGATGCAGACGTTTGGCAGATCTCAGGTACTCAAGGTTTTTGTGGTCCGTGAAAATGAGAATAGGGTGTGCCACACCCTCAAGCAGATATCGCCATTCTTCCAGGGCGGCTTTAATAGCCAAAAGTTCCCGGTCTCCCACATCATAATTCCTCTCCGCCGTGGAGAGTTTTCGGGAAAAGAAAGCTATTGGGTGCATCAGGTCCTTGACCCCCTGTCTTTGGGAGATGACTGCCCCAATAGCGACTTCTGAGGCATCTACCTCAAGGAGGTAGGGTAAGGTGGGATCTGGATGGCTCAGGATAGGAGCAGATGTAAAGAGCTTCTTTAAAATCATGAAAGCGGACTGGGCCTCAGGAGTCCAAGAATAACGGACATCTTTCTTGGTGAGCTGGGTGATAGGGGAGATGATGTTGGAGAATCCCCTTATGAACCTCCTATAAAAATTGGCAAAGCCGACAAAGCGCTGCACTCCTTTCTTATCAGATGGTGGAGGCCAATCCAGAATAGCAGAAACTTTCTGGGGGTCCATCTTTATTCCTTCCGTGGAAATTATTAGCCCCAAAAATGAAATGCTGCTTTGCTCGAAGTCGCATTTTTCAGCCTTGGCATATAGACCATGCTGGCGGAGGCAGCTGAGAACATTTCGGACATGCTCGCGGTGTTGTTCCAGGGATGCGGAAAAGATCAAAATGTCATCCAGGTATACAATGACAAAGATGTCTAACCAATCCCTGAAGATGTCGTTCACGAAATGTTGGAACGTAGCCGGAGCATTACAGAGGCCGAACGGCATCACTAGATACTCAAAATGTCTGAACCGGGTGCGGAAAGCCGTCTTCCACTCGTCCCCCTCTCGGATGCGGACTAGGTTATAGGCCCCACGAAGGTCCAATTTTGTGAACAGGGCAGCGGACCTGAGTCTCTGAAAAAGCTCGGGAACCAGAGGAAGGGGGTAGCGGTTCTTAATAGTGATCTTGTTTAGATCCCTGTAGTCAATACAAGGTCGGAGAGAGTGATCTTTTTTTTCCACTGAGAAAATGCCTGCTCCCGCCGGAGAAGTGGATAGGCGGATGAACCCTTTCTTTAGGTTTTCGTCCACATAATCCTTCAGCACGTCCAGTTCCCGTTCAGATAAGGGATAGATCCGGCTGAACGGAATCGCAGCCCCAGGCAGCAATTCGATGGGACAGTCATACGGACGATGCGGGGGCAAGGTCTCGGCGCCCCGTTTACTGAACACGTCCAGAAAGTCGTGGTAGGCCTGGGGCACGACGGAGCGTAGGTCAGGCTCAGACTCGAGACAGAGTAGGGCTTTGGAAGCTTGGAGCGGCATGGGTAGGCAGGAGTTTCTGCAATATGATGACGGGAATTGGATGGCTCCTGTGGTCCAATCGATCTGCGGGTTGTGGGCCTGCAACCACGGCAACCCCAGGATAACGGGAAATAAGGGAGATGCAATAATGTCCAGACTTATCATCTCCTTGTGCCAGACGAGGAGACCATGGGAAGAGGAGGGGTTTCCTGGGTCACAGGTCCGGATTTAATGTGGGATCCGTCAGCCAGAAAGATGGTGAGGCCTTGGGTCTTCGGCTGGAGAGGTATGCCGTGTTGAGCAGCGAAGGTGCGATCAATAAAGCAGCTGCAGGCTCCTGAATCAATGATCGCTGTAATCGGGATGGGACCTTCCGAGAGCTGCAATGACACAGGGAAAGCTAGGTGAGAGGTATTGGTAACAGATGCCACACAAATGGGTGGAGGAACAGAACGAAACGAGCAGAGTTTTGCAGGGCAGGAACGCACATAATGGCTGGCTGCTCCACAATAGAGACAGAGGTTACCCATTTGCCGACGACACCTCTCTTCTGGAGACAGGGCTGGTCGCATGATCCCGAGTTGCATGGGTTCAGGCATATCTGGAGTGGCACTGGTAGGAGCAGGACAGACAGGGACTGGTCCAGTCGGGGAAAAACGTGTGGGAGTAGTCACCCGTGGCAGCATCCAGGTTGGCCGAAACTGTTGTGGAGGCCGCTCTGCCCGGCGCTCCCGGAGCCGGCGGTCGATCCGAATGACCTGGGAAATCAGATCTTCCAGGGTGTCAGGTATACCCACTCGGGCTATTTCATCCTTCAGTCCTTCAGATAAGCCCAGGCGGAACTGGTAGCGCAGTGCCGCCTCGTTCCAAGAGGTATCGGAACTCAGGCGGCGTAAGTCGGTGACGTAGTCCTCGACGGGCCTGCGACCCTGCTGGAGAATGTGAAGTGCAGCTTCTGCGGTGGAGGACCGCTGCGGATCATCATAAAGTTGAGCCATGGCCGTAAAAAATGATGGTAATGAGTCCAGATGGGGACTGCTCTCCTCTAGAAGCCGATGGGCCCAGGATTGAGGCTCGCCTAGGAGCAAAGAAACGACAAACCCCACCTTGGTGACCTCCAGGGAAAAGGTCCGGGGGTGCAAGGAGAAATACAATTGGCATTACGGAAGGCTCGGAATTTACCCCGGTCTCCGGAGAATTTTTCGGGGTTCGGAACACGGGGTTCCGGTGGCAACATCACTACCGTGGGACTAGGAGCAGATCCTGTGGACGCTGCAGAGGTGGACGGAGCTGATAACACTGGAGGGTTCCCCGGGAGAGTGGCGGATTGTAATCGTCCCTCTAGCTGTGTGTAACCATCCTGGAGGGTCTTCACGGCTTGTGACAGGGCTGCGAGGTGCTGGCAAATTTCCTCCAACGGTGAGGCCTCTCTTGCAGGCTCCGACATGGCTGTGTTGTACTGTTATGAGGCAGGTGGAAGCCTGTCGTGCAGAGAAGGCTTACCGTTGCCGGTGGGCGGAGCTTGGATGGAAACCCGAGGTGAGTAGCACAGGCTAACCTGAGGTGCGGGGTCTAAGCATCCACCGGTCTTCACCAGGGCCTCTGAAGGTGAGGATGGATTTGGCTGCAGGTGGATACCAGGTCGCGGTCCCCAGGGTCGCCCCACCAGAGGGTAACCGGTCAAGGTCCGAAGGTGGATGAGCCGACAAGGAGAATGCAGAAGAGTAGTCAAAACGAGCCGGGATCAGGACAGGCAGCAAACAAGCGAAGTCAGGGACGAGCCAAAGGTCAACAGGTATCAGACAGGAAATCAACAGGAAGCAGGTTCAGAACACAGGAAGCTGAAGACAACACAGCAATGTGCAGTGCTGTTGAGCTGTTTAAATAAGGCAGCCTGTTTGCCAATTATTGCAAATAGTCTGCTCTGGATTAACCCTTTAGGTTGCAGACAGCTCATCATGAAGCGTTCCTAACAATATCGGGGAACTGGAGAAAGTGCAGAGAAGGGCAACCAAACTGATAAGAGGCATGGAGGAGCTCAACTATGAGAAAAGATTCAAGGAACTGAATTTATTCTCTCTTCAGAAGAGCAGATTAAGGAATGATATGATCCAACATGTATAAATACATAAGGGGTCCATATAGTTAGCTTGGTGTTGAGTTATTCAATTTAAGGTCATCGCAGAGGACAAGGGGGCAGTCTTTACGTCTAGAGGAAAATACATTTTTGTTTCCAAATACGGAAAGGTTTCTTTACAGTAAGAGCTGTGAAAATATGGAATAGACTCCCTCCAGAGGTGGTTCTGGCTAGCTCACTAGATTGCTTAAAAAAAAAAGCCTGGATTCTTTCCTGGGTGTAAATAATATAAATGGGTACTAATATTTATAGGTAAAGTTGATCCAGGGAATATCTGATTGCCTCTCGGGGGATCAGGAAGGATTTTTTTCCCCTGCTGTAGCAAATTGTATCATGCTTTGATTGCATTTATCACCTTTCTCTGGACCAACTGCGGGTATAGGATTGTGTATATGGGATTGTATGGTTGGGTTTTCTTTACTGTTTTTTATTTTCTATTGTTTGAGCCAGATGGACTTGTGTCTTTTTTCAACCTGACTAACTATGTAAGCCATTTGCTGAGAGGCATGTTGAGTATTTTGCAGATCTAGCATTTTGTCACAAAGTTTTGAAAGTTGAAAAAAGAAAAAAAAAATACATTTTCCTTTTCTTTCTTAACCACTTAAGCCCCGGAAGATTTTACCCCCTTCCTGACCAGGCCCTACTTTGCGATTCGGCACTGCGTGATTTTAACGGACAATTACACGGTCGTGCGACGCTGTACCTAAACAAAATTTACGTCCTTTTTTTTCCACAAACAGAGCTTTCTTTTGGTGGTATTTGATCACCTGTGTGATTTTTACTTTTTGCGCTATAAACAAAAAAAAAAAGAGCGTAAATTTTGCAAAAATAACAATATTTTTCACATTTTTTTATATGAAATTCCCCAAAAAAAATGTAAAAATCAAAATGTTTTAACATTTTTGGTCAATTTGTTTTCTGCTACATATGTTTGGTAAAAAAATCACAATAACCGTATTTTGATTGGTTTGCGCAAAAGTTATTGCGTTTCCTAACTAAGGAAAAGATTCTTGTCATTTTTGTTGTTTTTTTTTTTACGAGTAATGGCGGCGATCTGCGATTTTTTTTGCGGGACTGCGACATTGCGGCGGACAGATCGGACCCTTGACTGACATTTTTGACACTTTTGGGGGTACCAGTGACATTTCTACAGTAATCAGTGCTATACATATGCATTGTTACTGTAAAAATGACACTGGCAGGGAAGTGGTTAACTTTATTAGACATCCAGGGGTTAAGTGTGTCCCTAGGGCCGTGCTTCTAACTGAAAAGGGGCGTGGCTAGTGGTTTAACAACAGAGACATACGATCCTACATAGCACGACCGTATGATCTCTGTTCTTACACAGGGGAGAATGACAGGCGGCTTTGTTTACATCAGCCGCCTGCCTTTCTCCCTCTGCACCGGACGATCGCGAGTGCAGGGATGTGCAGGAGCGAGCGGGGGCGGGAGCGTGCCTCCGGCGGCGTGCGCTCACCCCCTAGAGCCTCACAGGCTAGCGACGTAGTCCTAAGTCGCTTTGCTGTGAGGGGCTAACTGCCGCAGTAAATATACTGTGGGCGGTTGGCAAGTGGTTAATTTTCCAAAACAAATGAGAGCTGCAAAATATTAACCATGCCTCTTAGCAAATACCCTGGGGTGTCTTTTAGAACAAGGTTTGGTGCCTCAGGCCAGAGAAGGTGGGACTTTATGGGCTCAGTCAGATGGTGTGTTTTATATACAATTTATTTACAAAAAATATTGGTAGCATGATAATTGTACAAACAATATAACACAATTAGTGCCAATGGGTTATAGACCCATGTGAGAGAGTGAGGTAGAATGAAGAGGTGACAATGTGAATGGTGACTTAAGAACTCTGTCTACTTTGTGCTCATGCATATGAGCTTGTTGAGAGAGAGTGTCTTTGCAAACTTCCGACGCGTTTCGGCATTATTATTGGTATATTGCCTTTATCAAGGAAGGGGGGGAGAGTTCACCATATCTGAAAAAATATAGTGAGTATATATTAAGGAATATAATATAACACTATTTGTAAAAAATAGTGAAAAGTAAAAAATGAAGAAATATGCACGTACATGTGATTGGACAGTCAGATCCCAGGCTTTAGTATTCCCTCTGTTTTCCCAAAACTAATCACACAGGATTTGTAGAGGATTTGCTATCTGTAAAAATATATATAATGGAGGCAGTGGTAGGTACCAAAAATCTTTGATGTGAATAAAGGGATAATATTTTGAGCAGACTTACGTAGCGTAGAAGGTGCTTGATGTGTATGAGGAAGAAGGTTGCCCTTCTGATTGGCCTGAAAATATGACATATTGAGTCAAAAAAATGGTTTAACAATCCTTTAAACCACTATGGTAAGATGGTGCTTGTCACTTACAGTTAATTTTAACCAGTGATAGTAGTCTCAGTTTAATGGTCCAATGTAAAGTAGAAGGCCTGTGGAAGGGATATTCTTTCTTTTATTCAGCCTGCATTGTGAAACAGATTGTAGATTGTATTGGCAGTGATGTATAATTGCTTTAATTAGACCACTGTGTGAGCATATAGAGACTTACATTTGAGGAAGTTCCGGATTCAAACAGCAGGGGGAGCCCTGGTCAGGAATTCCGGTTGTTCCCTGGTGATGAAAGTTGTGCTAGTGAGCCTTGGAAAAAAGGCATTTCGGCACTTAAAGAAAGAATACATCCAACAATGCAAAATGTAGCACTGTTGGATGATAGACTTACGATTGGTTGGGCTGAGGTAGAAATGGAATCCAAGGTAGCGTGTCCTGGGCGTCCGCACCGTCCCTTTGCTAGAGGGAAGTGGCGCCCTGTTTAAAATCCCCGGCTATAAATACCCATCGGCGCATGCGCATTGGCGCATCCGTACGTCATGACGCCGACCAGGTGCCCAGGCCGGCGTGTGGACGCGATGCGTGCGCAGATGGACTGCGCGCGCACCTCGCCCGTGACGTGATGGGCATAGCAAGCTGTTCCGTAGCCGCCGACACAGGAGTGAGATAGAGACTTTAGAGGGTGCAGCCCCCAAACTCTCTATCATTCCCCAGAGTGTGGATACTCTGGGGTTACCTGTGCCGGGTGGGTTTGGGAAAAAACAAAGGAGGGAATATTTCGGTCCTGGGCAATTAAGACTGAGTTAGTCACAATGTAATCGGCATATGATACATAATGATACCAAAATAATAATGAGATAAGTAATAAAGGGAATAATGATGATAATTACAGGTGATTGGTAATTAATAGTATTTTAACAGCAATATAAATTACAACAAGAAAGTCGAGGGACTATCCAGTCAGGGGGGGTATCCTGTGGGCAGGAATGGGTGATACCCAATGAGACACACACATGTCATGTTCAAGGTGAGATTATATTACAGGGAGAAAAAGGATTTTTTGGAGAAAACTGTCTTGAGTGTGATATGGGGAATAAAAAGGGCGGGCTTATTGTCTTAAGCGTGATATAGTGGGATGTTTATTCAGTCGGTTTTTCCAGAGGCAAAGCCTTCTAGGAAGGGGCGATAACTTTCGCTTTAGTTTAATCCAGGGGGTGTTATAGCATTGAGTTTTTTTATCCAACGCATCTCTATCTGTAGAAGGGACTTATTCCAGTCCCCTCCTCTAGCTGGAATGTGGATGCGGTCTAGTGCAGAAAAGGACACTTTTGGCATCTTGTATTTATGGTGGTGGGTTATATGACGGCCTAATGGAAGATGGAAATTGCCGATGGTCATGCTTTGTACATGTTTGTTGACTCTCAGTCCAAATTCTTGGCGTGTCTTTCCGACATAGAATGCACCGCATTCACAGTTCATGATGTATACCACCCCTTTGGTTTTACAGTTGGCAAAATGGCAGGGAATGAAGGTTTCACTGTTAGGAAGAAGCAGGTATGTGGATTTGGGTATGACTGCGCATTGAGCACAGGAGCCACACGGAAAGGTGCCCACGGTTTTGCAAGTGTCTTTTTGAGGTTTCATTTCACTGTGTACTAGAGTCTGATGTACAGATCGTGTTTTTCTGTATGTGATGAGAGGATGAGCAGGTACCAGTTCTTTGAGTGTGGGGTCCTCAGTGAGAATGGACCAGTTCTTTTGTACTATGTTTCTTATTCTATTGTGTTAATTTGAGAAGCGCATGATGATTCTTGTGGGAGGAGCTTCTGTTTTATTATCCTTTTTGGTCTTCTTATACAGAATCTCTTGTCTGTCCAATTTTTTTACCCGATTAAATGCCTTTCTCAGGCGTGTTTTAGAGTATCCTCTGTTTATTAATCTGTCAGTTAGGGCGTTGGCTTCTTTTTGAAATTCCGAAGGGTTAGTACAGTTCCTCTTGAGTCTGAGGAACTGACTGTATGGTATTGAGTTTTTGAGGGGTTCTGGGTGAAAGCTCTTGGCATGAAGTATTGTGTTGCCGGCTGTTTCCTTTCTGAAAAGGGTTGTTAGAAGATTACCAGCGTCATCTTTATAAATGTCAGTGTCCAAAAACTGTATTTTTGTTTGATTATATGATATAGTGAAATACATGTTGAATTGATTTTGATTCATTTGGTTTAAGCATTCTAATTAGAGTGTCTCTGATCCGGTCCATATGAGGAAAACATCATCGATGTATCTTTGCCACAGAATGATGTGAGTAGTGTATTTGTTGTAGTGTTCTGATGATAAGAAGTCCTCTTCCCATTCGCCTAGGTAGATATTGGCGTATGTGGGCGCACAACTTGTGCCCATAGCAACACCGCATATTTGTGCATAATACGTGCCACAGAAAGAGAAGATGTTGTGATTTAATATAAACTTCAGCATCTGTAAGATAAAAGTGCTGAAGTTAGTATCATATCTGCTTTCTTGTTGAAGTATTTTCTCAACTACTTTTAGGCCTTTGGAATGGGGAATGTTATTATAGAGCGTTTCAACATCAATGGTGACAAGGAAAGCGTCTGTTGGTATGGAGATGTTGTCCAGTATCTGAAGTAGATGTCCAGTGTCTTTGACATATGAAGCCAATTTGGTAACGAAAGGTTTGAGGTGAGCATCAATCACCTGACTGATGTTTTCCGTGATACTCCCGTTTCCGGAAATAATGGGTCGTCCGGGCGGATTTAGTGGAACTTTATGCACTTTAGGGAGTGCGTAAAATGTTGGCACTCGCGGATGTTTCGTTCGAATGAATTCCCAAAGGGTTTGTGTAATAGTTCTGTTATTGTATGCTTTGTCAACGAGTTTGTAAAACTCCTCTTTAAAGCTGTGTACCATTAGGGGGGAAATTTGTTGATAGTATTTTTTGTTTTGCAAAATGTTGAGGCACATTTCTTTATATTTTTCGTTGCTCATTAAAACAACATTGCCCCCTTTGTCGGAGGGTTTTATGGTAATGGATTTGTTATCTTGTAGTTCTTTTAGTGCTTGTCTGTGTTCCCGTGTGAGATTGGTTGGGTATGAGGTTGGACGTAGTTTTTCAATATCTTTTGTAGTTTGACGCACAAAGAGTGCGATGGCAGGGTTTGTGTTGAGAGAAGGGAAAATATGTGATTTTTTCTTGAATTGTATCTCTGTGGTGGGTTCTATGTTGGTGTCTTCTTCTTCGCTGTCTGTGAGTGGTTCCATTTCTTCCAAATCATCTAGTCCTCCTTCCTCTAACAGTAGAATAAGGTCTCTGATTGCTCGGAATTCGGCCGCAGTTAATGCTGTGGGTGTCGGTTCCGTTGTAGGTTTTTTGCTGTATGTGGCTTTTAAAAGTAAATTCCGGGCGAATAAATTGATGTCTTTTATGACTTCATATTTATCCATGCCTTGGTTGAGGCAGAATGAGAGTCCGAGGGAGAGTACTTCTTTTTGTGCTTGTGTTAAAATATGTGAAGAAAGGTTGATGACATTCAGTCCTTCTTGTCCTCCGGTCTCGTTTCCGTTAGATCTTGATTCCTTGGGTTTTTGGTTTTGTTTTTGGGTTTCCCTAAAAAAAACCCTTTAACTTTAGATCGGGTGAACATTTCATGAGGTTTGAGATTTTTATTAGTTGCTCAGTGTCGGAGGCGTATATGCCTCCTTGATCTTGGGGTGTTTCGCGTTCACGTCTGTCCAGGGGTTTCTGGGGGTGACTTCTGTCTCTCCCCCTGTTGGTTTCTGCGCCAGAATTATATGAGGACGAGTCAGAGGATTGTTGGTAGTACGGATTTCTTGGTGTGCGATTCCTATTGCGATTTGGTCTAGTTTGGTTGGTCCATTTGTATTCCCGACTTGTGTAAATGCGTTTTTGTCTCGCCAGTACTTTTTTTCTTTTTTAACAAGAATTTCTTTGCTGTACTCTTCGAGATGGTCTTTCAGCTTTTTTTCTTGTTCACTGTATAAAGTGGCTGTTTTTAATGGAGCGAGTTGGTCATATATTTTTTTAATTTCTCCTTCCAAACTTTTGCTTTGCTTAAGGTATTCTTCTTGCAAAAGTAGCATCAAATTTTTTGAGCATTGGTTAAGTATTTCTTCCCAATCACGTTTTAGCTGGGATGTGATGTTCTCAATTGTAGGAAATATTTGGACCCTTAGGCCGGCCGGGTTGATGTTTTCCTTGATATATCTATCGAACGTGCGGACGTGCCAATGTAAGGCTGATTTCCTTTCCAGGTGCTTTTTGAGAGTGGCAAAAAGTGCAAATATATCTGAGTTTAGTTGTTCTTTTTCCTTGAAAGTAGACTGTATGTTTAATGAGGGAGTCCCATTCGGTGCCCACAAGGTCCCCCATGGTGTCCCTCTTTTCTCCTGGAGGTGCCTCCATCTTGTGGCAGAGATAGCTGGAGAGAAGGAGTAAATATCCTGCAGCTGCTCGGCTGTGAGTATCAACTCTCAGTCAAGGGATGCTGGGATTTATACTAATCACGAAATAATGATGTGTTTTTGCCTTGCTGTTCAGCAGAAACAGGACAATATATAAAGGCGTGTCTACTTTTCGAAAAGGGGTCATTTGGGGGGTTTTGTGCTATCTTGGCATTTCATGGTCTCCGAAACGGTGATAGGAGTGAAATCAATAATTCGCACCCTTAGAAAGCCTGAAGGTGGTGATTGGTTTTCGGGGTCCTGTATGCTGTTAGACTGCCAAAAAGTCTCACACATGGGGTATCCCCATACTCAGGAAAAGCAGCAGAAAGTATTTTGGGGTGTCATTTCACATATAGCATGGCATGTTTGATCAATATATCATTTAGTTGACAACTTTGTGTAAAAAAAAAAAAAAAAAAACATGTTTGTCATTTTCCCAAAACATGTGGCAAAACATAAAATATTACAGGAACTCAACATGCTTTTCAGCAAATAGCTTGGAGTGTCTACTTTCCAGAATTGGGTTATTGGGGGGGGGAGGTTGTGATTGGTTTTCAGGGTCCTGTACACAGCTAGGCTCCCAAAAGGTCTCACAAATGTGGTATCTCCATTCTCAGGAGAAACAGCAGAATGTATTTTGGGGCGTCATTCCACATGTACCCATGGCATGTGTGAGCAATATATCATTTAGTGACAACTTTGTGTAAAAAAGGGTATGAAGACGTCATACCCTCTGAAGACGTCATACGCTCTGACGAAACGCGCGTCAGGTGGAACGCACGCCGTCAGCCCGGAAGTCAGCCTGGAACGCAAACCGCTCTCCACGCTACAGACACTTTACCAAACGGGCAGTGTCTAGCGTGTCTTATCCTTGTTTGCCTTGATACTTGAATAAAGAAATTTTTAAACGGTACTGCACCAGCCGGAGCCTTTTTATCTTTTTCCCTATCCGATCTGGAGGACCTTGGGGACCCTATTCGTCCAGCGTGGGGGATTCCGGTCTAGAGGGATTAGAGCCCAGCAGTCACCATTTCTTTGACCTTGAGGGTCATAAAGCACCAATGGTCTCTTTGTCGTAAGGCAGTTGAGACCCATCATATCTGGTGAGTTTACACCCTATTCTTTTTCTGAAGTCACCTTTAAAATTGGATTTCCTGGACCATTGGAGGATCCAGCACCAAGCATTTGCACTTTTTTCTGGCACTTTTGGACTATTTATTACTGAGTCACTTATGAACTATTTGGACTTGGCACATTTATACATTTTTATCACTTATATTGCTGTTTATTTATTTATAAATATTTTCTCACTGTGCATATATATATTTTTTTAAGGGTATAGATTTTAGATATTTATGATATTAGCCTCTTAATTGTAATTTTAATTTATTCCTGTTCATACCAGCAAGCGCTATATTACCTCATCTAGTTTGGGGTTTTCTACTCAATCACTCTTCACTCTATAGCAGCTGCTTTTATACTCATATTATTTATTTTTATTAATATTTAATAGCTATTAGTATAATATACCCGTCTAATTAGGCACTCCTAGGCGCGAGGAATATATTCGTTTGAATATATATATTTATATTGTAATGTACAGTAAAAGAGTAAGAACAGAAAATGAACTCAATAAAATTACAACTATTTTTGGCTTTTTTATTTTTTATTTATTTTTTTTTAATTTTGTAACTTTTTTTAAAACTTTTTGTAACTGTAAAAAAAAAAAAACTTTAAACATTCCAGGCTAGGGTCTCTCAAAATACGATAGCCATCTAACATCTTTTGAGACCCTGTGTGAAAGTGTGCCCTAGACTGTGCCATGATGTACCCTATACTAATACTGTACTAGTGTGTGATAGCGACGAAAACAGTCCCCGATGCAGAGACCAGGTTGGCCAGGACAGGAGGGACAAAAAAAGCAGGTGTCACACCTATATCTGCATTTTCTACAGACATGATATCTTCTTTGGGGTGCTCTTTGGGTAGGGGTAACAGGATAGACATCCGGGCTTTTCAACAACCCCAGTCGCCGTTGCAATTTGGACTGTCGTATCTATGTGAATGGAGGACAGAACAAAAACATTCCGTGTGTCCCTCCACTTCGCTGCAAGCATTTTATTACACTTCAAGCAGGCTCTCTCACCCCGTCAAAGTCGGGAATCTATAAGCTGTTGGGGAAAGCCCCAGTGATTATGTCACACGGTGCCACATGCTCTAATTCCAGAATCAAAAAGGTGACTAAAAAGTGACATGTTTGTGTAATAATTATCCACGTATAAACGGTACCCCTTTTCCGAATAAGGGTGACACCAAGTCCCAAACAATCTTGCCGATGCTCCCCATGTAGTCTTGGCAGTTGGGGGGGCTCCATATTGCTATCTTTTCCCTTGTAAACTACATGTATAGCCTGTTGCCCTGTCGCAGAGCTTATACATCTTGACCCCATATCTGGCACGCTTGCAGGGGAGAAACTGTTTGAAAGCAAGGCGGCCAGAAAATGTAATCAGGGACTCATTAACGCAGACAACTTATTGGGGCATGTACAAGGCTGCAAACTTGGAGTGATTTACAAGGGGCTGAATTTTGTGGAGCCGGTCATATCCAGGGTCACCCCGAGGACAAAAGAGTTCATTGTCACTGAAGTGCATGAACCGCAAGATTTGCTCATATCCAGTCCTGGCCATGGCAGCAGAGAACACAGGCATATGATGAATTGGGTCAGTGGACCAATGTGACCGCAACTCACTCTTTTTAGTACAGCCCATGAGGAGTGATAGGTCCAGAAAGGTTTTAAATGTGGAAACAGTCATACGTTTCCATGCAAATTTGGATTTGCGGTGATGAATTGATCGGCATATAAATTGTTTTGGTCCACAATAGATCTGTAAAGCAAAATCTCCTCCACAGACTCCACAGACATGCAGCAAGTTACAGCTGCTCTTCTTTAGCTCCACGCTGATGTTATTTAGGTGGTGAGGACTTGGAATGCTCAGTATTTGGAGGGGGAGGGGACTGGTGCCAAAGGAATGCTGTGTATTGAAAGGGGGGGGGGGGATGGGGAGTTGAGCTCTAAACTGGACTCTGGGGTAGGAGAGCCCTATACTTGGCAGAGGGGGGGGGGGGGGGGAAGGGTCTGGACTTGGATGTGCACAACCCACCCCTCAACCCTGCATTTTGTACATAGCACATCCCTCAACTAGAGATGTCCCGAACTATTCGCCGGCGAACAGTTCCCAGTGGACATCGCTTGTTCGCGTCCGCCGCTGCGGGCGAACATATGCAATGTTCGGTCCGCCCCCTATACTTCATCATTGAGGCAAACTTTGACCCTGTACCTCACAGTCAGCAGACACATTCCAGCCAATCAGCATACCCTCCCTCCCACACCCTCCCACCTCCTATAAAAAAGCAAGGGCAGCATCCATCTTAGATTCATTCTGAAGCTGCAGTGTTAGTGAGAGCAGGGAGAGTGCTGCTGCTGTTATTAGGGACATTGTTAGCTAGTGTTCTGTGTCCATTCCTGCTGTAAGGACAGCGTCCTGACAGCACCCCAAAAAGCCCTTTTAGGGCTGGTATTTCAGTCAGCTTTTATATATATATATATATATATATATATATATATATATATATATATATATTGTGCAGTTGCCTGCTCGCCGTGTGTGAGAGGCCACAGACCCACCACAGACTGTACTGTGTGCACACCACACTCATATCGGGTGGCACAGTACCTTGCAGTTAAAAAAATAACTTATTTTTTCCTCTGTCATAATTGCAGTTGCCTGCCGGCTGCCAGTGAGTGTCAGGTCCACAGAGTGTACTGTGCCCACTGCAGTGCCCACCACTCATATATACGGTGGCACAGCACCTTGCAAATTTAAAAAAAATATATTTTTTATAATTGCAGTTGCCTGGCCTGCCAGTGAGTGTCAGGTCCACAGACTGTACTGTGCCCACTGCAGTGCCCACCACTCATATATACGGTGGCACAGCACCTTGCAAATTAAAAAAAAAATTGTTTTTATAATTGCAGTTGCCTGGCCTGCCAGTGAGTGTCAGGTCCACAGAGTGTACTGTGCCCACTGCAGTGCCCACCACTCATATATACGGTGGCACAGCACCTTGCAAATTAAAAAAAATATATTTTTTATAATTGCAGTTGCCTGGTCTGCCAGTGAGTGTCAGGTCCACAGACTGTACTGTGCCCACTGCAGTGCCCACCACTCATATATACGGTGGCACAGCACCTTGCAAATTAAAAAAAAAAAACATTTTATAATTGCAGTTGCCTGCAAGTGAGTGTCAGGTCCACAGACTGTACTGTACCCACTGCCCAACACTCATATAGGATGGCACAGTACATTTCACGGTGCACGCGCAGTGCCCAAAATTGGAAGTAAGAGGACCGACCAACCATCTTTTTCCATCTCCCGGTTCCTAAAATCTTTTCCATACACCGGCCCCTGATAGGGGACGTAACAGGGATTAAACTGATAAGAATAGTACTACTTAACACTCCACTCATATAGGATGGCACAGTACATTTCACGGTGCACGCGCAGTGCCCCAAATTGGAAGTAAGAGGACCGACCAACCATATTTTTCCATCTCCCGGTTCCTAAAATCTATTCCATACACCGGCCCCTGATAGGGGACAAAACAGAGATTAAACTGGTAAGAACAGATTTTTTTAATTTAAAGAAAAGAGGACAGCCTCTTCGGAGCTGGGTATTTTTTGGCCGTGTTACTGAATGCTAATGCACAATGGCTGTAGGCTCATGCGTCCTTTTGCGGAGGTGACAAACCTGGTCAGTCAAACCCAAGGCAACATCATTGACCTCATCCCATATGCGTTTTTTCTGGAGCGTGCCCTGCAAAGAGTGCTGGATCAGGCCGTAGATGAGCATGAAGAGGAAGAGTTGTGGTCCCCATCACCACCAGAAACAGCCTTGTCGTTGTCGATTGCTTGACCTGTGGCAACGCAGAGAGAGGAGTCTGAAGAAGAGAAGTCAGAGGAGGAAGGTGGCTTTGAGGAGGTGGAAGACCAACCACAGCAGGCATCCCAGGGGGCTTGTTGTCACCTTTCGGGGACCCTTGGTGTTGTACGTGGCTGGGTGGAGGAAGAGACCTTCAATGAAATCAGTGAGGACAAGGAACAGGACATGGCTAGCTTGGTATCCAACCTTGTGCAAATGGGGAGTTTGCGGTTGTGCAAATGGACTGACTGACTGAGTGTCAAACGGGAGTTTGGTCTGTCAGAGTTTGGTCTGTCACTGTGAAGCGAGCGTAACCCTTACACTACCTGATCGATACAACATCATACCTGATCGTATACACACACTGGATGTTTTAAAGCACGTTATTCCAAACAATTTAGGAATGTTAGGTGATTTATGCCCTTTATGGATTAAAACCTGACTCTGCGTCAACTACGTAATTTTCCATGGGAGTTTTGCCATGGATCCCCCTCCGGCATGCCACAGTCCAGGTGTTTGTCCCCTTGAAACAACTTTTCCATCACTATTGTGGCCAGAAAGAGTCCCAGTGGGTTTTAAAATTCGCCTGCCTATTGAAGTCTATGGCTGTTAGCCCGGTTCGCCCGTTCGCGAACATTTGCGGAGGTTCGCGTTCGCCGTTCACGAACGGCAAATTTTAGGTTCGTGACATCTCTACCCTCAACTTTGCACTCCGTATGTAGCGCACCCCTCAACCCTGCACTCTGTACATAGCACACCCCTCAACCCTGCACTCCCTACGTAGCGCACCCCTAAACCCTGCACTCCCTACATAGCACACCCCTCAACCCTGCACTCCCTATGTAGCGCAACCCTCAACCCTGCATTCCTTGTGTAGAGCATCCCTCAACCCTGCACTCCTTACGTAGCGCACCACTCAACCCTGCACTCCTTACGTAGCGCACCCCTCAACTCTGCACTCCGTGTGTAGCACACTTCTCAATCCTGCCCTCCTTACGTAGTGCACCCCTCAACCTTGCACTCCTTACTTAGCGCACCCCTCAACCCTGCACTCCTTACTTAGTGCATCCCTCAACCCTGCACTCCGTATGTAGCGCACCCCTCAACCCTGCACTCTGTACGTAGCGCACCCCTCAACCCTGCACTCTGTATGTAGCACACCCCTCAACCCTGCACTCTGTACATAGCACACCCCTCAACCCTGAACTCTGTACATAGCGCACCCCTCAACCCTGCACTTTGTACATAGCGCACCTCTCAACCCTGCACTCCATACGTAGAGCACCCTTCCACCCTGTACTCTGTACGTAGCGAACCCCTCAACCCTGCACTCCTTACACAGCGCATCCCTCAACCCTGCACTCTGGACGTACGGTAGCGCACCCCTCAACCCTGCACTCTGTACACAGTGCACTGCTCAACCCTGTCCTCTGGGATTCTGCTCACATTGGGCTCTGTTCCTACCTGCACACATTTAACCTTCATAGCTGTGTGTGCTCTGCTCATTGCTAATAGCAAGTTGTAGGAGTTTTCTGTCTATTGGCGGGTCCCCTCACCTCTCCAGTCCATGGTGTGCAGGCAGTGGGGAGATGATGTGCTGTAACTTCCATCAACCAATCAGTGAGCTGCATTGATGTGCTGTACCATCTAGCAACCAATAAGTAAGTGGTAATGATGCACAGTAACCTCTAGCAATCAATCAGTGGGTGGTAATAATGTGCAGTAACCTCTAGCAGCCAATAAGTGAGTGGTAAGCATGTAGCCTCTAGCAATCAAACAGTGAGCAGTAAGTATTTACAGTAACCTCTAGAAACCAATCAGCAAGCAGAAATTATGTTCTGTAACCTCTAGCAACTAATTGGTGACTCGTAATGTGTGCTGTAACCTCTAGCATCCAGTCAGTGAGTGGTAATAAAATGCTGTAATCTCTGGCAACCAATCACGACACTGCCTGATCAGCTGCAGTAAACTGATTTTGAGTCTAGCTTCTGTTTATTGAATGTCTCAGAGCAGGGAGGAAGCTGGGGAGGGGGGGCAAAGGAAATTTTGCCCATGGTCCAATCAATATTAACGACAGCCCTGCATAACATGACATAAAATTGAAACGAAAGAGCCAACAGATGACTCAGACTCCCCACACCATACAAGGATACTGTTGGCTGGGAATCCACTGTCAAAAAGAAAAACATTTATCCAGATACTTATCACTAAAATTTCAGTGTATATGATAATTAAACAAAACAAAAAATAAAGAATGCTACTGACTATTATTAACCACTTTACCACCGGAGGATTTTGCTGTCTTACGTCCAGGCCACTTTTTGTGATTCGGCACTGTGCGACTTTAACTGACAATTGCGTGGTCGTGCAACGCCGTACCCAAACAAAATTTACGTCCTTTTTTCCCACAAACAGCGCTTTCTTTTAGTGTTATTTGATCACCTGTGCGATTTTTCCTTTTTGCGCAATAAACAAAAAAAGAGCGTAAATTTTGAAAAAATAACAATATTTTTCACATTTTTTTATATGAAATTCCCCCCATAAAAAATGTAAAAATCAAAATTTTTTAAAATTTTTGGCCAATTTGTTTTCTGCTACCTATGTTTGGTAAAAAAAATCACAATAAGCGTATTTTGATTGGTTTGCGCAAAAGTTATTGCGTTTACTAACTAAGGGAAAGATTTCTGTCATTTTTGGTGTTTTTTTTTTAAACGAGTAATGGCGGCGATCTGCGATTTTTTTTGCGGGACTGCGACATTGTGGCGGACACATCGGACCCTTGACTGACATTTTTGACACTTTTGGGGGTACCAGTGACATTACTGCAGTAATCAGTGCTATACATATGCACTATTACTGTAAAAATGACACTGGCAGGGAAGGGGTTAATTTTATTGGAGAGGGAGGGGTTAATGTATGCCTGGTGCTTACTAACGTGTGTGGGGGGAGGTGACTGAGTGACACAGGGACAGATTGCAGGTTCAGCTATGCTGAACCCTGCAATCTGACCCTGTCTGTCACTTAGGAGATCCGCCCGCTTTGTAAACACAAGTGGGCGGATCTCCAGACTCGATTCCCCGACGATCGGGGAAGAGCGGCGGTTATCACCTCCCCTGACCCGACTCCCGCTGTGACTGAATACAGCGGGAGCGAGCCTCCGGCGGCGTGCGCGCGCCGCCCATGTGGGGAGGAGTCCAGCGACATAGGCAGGGGCGTTGCTAGGTGGGAAAAAGACCAGGGGCTTCAGCCCGAAGATAAATTTGATAACCCCTCCCACATTTTAAAGTAAGCCCCGCCCAAGCTCCTCCCATATTTAAAAGTAAGTACCGCCCAAACTCCACCCAATGGCCCCCTCAGTCAAGGGTCAGTCAAGGGGTGGTATGGAGAGGAGTACAGGGGGTGAGAAATTGGGTGGTATGGAGAAGAGAGAAGTAAAGGGGGTCAGTCATGTGGTGGTATGGAGAGGAGTACAGGAGGTCAGTCATGGGGTGGTATGGAGAGGAGAGGAGTACAGGGAGTCAGACATGGGGTGGTATGGAGAGGAGTACAGGGGGTCAGTCATGGGGTGGTATGGAGAGGAGAGGAGTACAGGGGGTCAGACATGGGGTGGTATGGAGAGGAGTACAGGAGGTCAGTCATGGGGTGGTATGGAGAGGAGTACAGGAGGTCAGTCATGGGGTGGTATGGAGAGGAGTACAGGAGGTCAGTCATGGGGTGGTATGGAGAGGAGTACAGGAGGTCAGTCATGGGGTGGTATGGAGAGGAGTACAGGGGGTCAGACATGGGGTGGTATGGAGAGGAGTACAGGAGGTCAGACATGGGGTGGTATGGAGAGGAGTACAGGAGGTCAGTCATGGGGTGGTATGGAGAGGAGTACAGGGGGTCAGACATGGGTTGGTATGGAGAGGAGTACAGGAGGTCAGTCATGGGGTGGTATGGAGAGGAGTACAGGAGGTCAGTCATGGGGTGGTATGGAGAGGAGTACAGGAGGTCAGTCATGGGGTGGTATGGAGAGGAGTACAGGAGGTCAGTCATGGGGTGGTATGGAGAGGAGTACAGGGGGTCAGACATGGGGTGGTATGGAGAGGAGTACAGGAGGTCAGTCATGGGGTGGTATGGAGAGGAGTACAGGGGGTCAGACATGGGGTGGTATGGAGAGGAGTACAGGGGGTCAGACATGGGTTGGTATGGAGAGGAGTACAGGGGGTCAGACATGGGGTGGTATGGAGAGGAGTACAGGGGGTCAGTCATGGGTGGTATGGAGAGGAGAGGAGTACAGGGGGTCAGACATGGGGTGGTATGGAGAGGAGAGGAGTACAGGGGGTCAGACATGGGGTGGTATGAAGAGGAGTACAGGGGGTCAGACATGGGGTGGTATGAAGAGGAGTACAGGGGGTCAGACATGGGGTGGTATGAAGAGGAGTACAGGGGGTCAGACATGGGGTGGTATGAAGAGGAGTACAGGGGGTCAGACATGGGGTGGTATGAAGAGGAGTACAGGGGGTCAGACATGGGGTGGTATGGAGAGGAGAGGAGTACAGGAGGTCAGTCATGGGGTGGTATGGAGAGCAGAGAAGTACAGGGGGTCAGACATGGGGTGATATGGAGAGGAGTACAGGGGGGCAGATATAGGGTGGTATGGAGAGGAGCGGAGTACAGGGGGTCAGTCATGGGGTGGTATGGAGAGGAGAGAAGTACAGGGGTTCAGTCATGGGGTGGTATGAAGAGGAATACAGGGGGTCAGACATGGGGTGGTATGGAGAGGAGTACAGGGGGTCAGACATGGGTTGGTATGGAGAGGAGTACAGGGGGTCAGACATGGGGTGGTATGGAGAGGAGTACAGGGGGTCAGTCATGGGTGGTATGGAGAGGAGAGGAGTACAGGGGGTCAGTCATGGGGTGGTATGGAGAGGAGAGGAGTACAGGGGGTCAGACATGGGGTGGTATGGAGAGGAGAGGAGTACAGGGGATCAGACATGGGGTGGTATGAAGAGGAGTACAGGGGGTCAGACATGGGGTGGTATGAAGAGGAGTACAGGGGGTCAGACATGGGGTGGTATGGAGAGGAGAGGAGTACAGGAGGTCAGTCATGGGGTGGTATGGAGAGCAGAGAAGTACAGGGGGTCAGACATGGGGTGATATGGAGAGGAGTACAGGGGGGCAGATATAGGGTGGTATGGAGAGGAGCGGAGTACAGGGGGTCAGACATGGGGTGGTATGGAGAGGAGAGAAGTACAGGGGTTCAGTCATGGGGTGGTATGAAGAGGAATACAGGGGGTCAGACATGGGGTGGTATGGAGAGGAGTACAGGGGGTCAGACATGGGGTGGTATGGAGAGGAGTACTGCCGGCATCAGATGGAACATAAATTAATGCAGCCTAAACTCAATCCTATCAAACTCCTTTGGCGTAAATGTAAACAGCCAGGTCTTCTTGTCCAACATCAGTACCTGACCTCAAAAATGCACAAGTTCTCACAAGCTCAATACAAAATCTTGTGGAAAGCCTTCCCAGAAAAGTGGAAGCTGTTTACAGATGCAAAGGTGAGACCAACTCAATATACCACCCCATGACTGACCCCCTGTACTCCGCTCCTCTCCATACCACCCTATATCTGCCCCCCTCTAAATATCTGTTCCCAGTGGAATTATGGCTTCTTTTCCTAAAACAATATGAGTAGTGTTGAGCGAACACGGACTGTATTATTCGTGTTCGTACCGAATAATTGGATTTTTTGTACCCGAACACGGACACGGACACTTTACTGTATGTTCGGGTAAAAATCCGTGTTCGGTCGTTTTATTTCCGGGTTTTGCATGCTTTGGCGCTCTTTTCATGGCGGGCTTTCAACAGCCAATCAACAATCGTTTAACTGGTGTGCCTTAAGCCATCCCAGCCATGCCTGCAAATGTCTCAGTAGCTGTGATTGGCCGTCTGAAGCATGTGACCAAGTCTTTATAAGTTCGAGGCAGCCGCAGCGGCGTCATTATGCTGCTTAGATTCAGGGACAGAGCACACATCAACGTGCTGGCTGCTGATTAGGGAAAGATAGGCAGGAAAAAAACATTTGTGTCCGGATAGAATTGAGGGACAGGTCGGAGTGTTTAGGCAGGGCGAGTTGTAGGCATTTTAGGGATAGAGTCTGCTGAATTATATAGGGTCAGTGTCTTCTACAAACTACAATCGATATTGCTGTGTGGGGGGTGGGGTCTGCACTCAATCCTGATCTACGATCTCTTCTCAATCCTGTTAGGGACAGAGTCTGCTGAATTTTAGGGAAACTGTGTTCTACAAACTACAATCGATATTGCTGTGTGGTGTGGGATTGGAGATAGGCAGGTGTCAGTGATCCACATCCATTTTTCTGTGTGTGAGCTGCAGTGAACACAATCTTTTTGGGCTGCAGTGAACACAATCTTTTTGGGCTGCAGTGAACACAATCTTTTTGGGCTGCAGTGAACACAATCTTTTTGGGCTGCAGTGAACACAATCTTTTTGGGGTGCAGTGAACAAAATCTTTTTGGGGTGCAGTGAACACAATCCTTTTTGGTGTGCAGTGAACACAATCTTTGTGGGGTGCAGTGAACAAAATCCTTTGTGGGGTGCAGTGAACACAATCTTTTTGGGGTGCAGTGAACAAAATCCTTTTTGGGGTGCAGTGAACAACATCCTTTTTGGGGTGCAGTGAACACAATCTTTTTGGGGTGCAGTGAACAAAATCCTTTGTGGGGTGCAGTGAACACAATCTTTTTGGGGTGCAGTGAACACAATCTTTTTGGGGTGGAGTGAACAACATCCTTTTTGGGGTGCAGTGAACAAAATCCTTTTTGGGGTGCAGTGAACAAAATCATTTTTGGGGTGCAGTGAACACAATCTTTTTGGGGTGCAGTGAACACAATCTTTGTGGGGTGCAGTGAACACAATCTTTTTGGGGTGGAGTGAACAACATCCTTTTTGGGGTGCAGTGAACAACATCCTTTTTGGGGTGCAGTGAACACAATCTTTTTGGGGTGCAGTGAACACAATCTTTGTGGGGTACAGTGAACAGAATCTTTGTGGGGTGCAGTGAACACAATCTTTGGGGGGTACAGTGAACACAATCTTTGTGAGGTGCAGTGAACACAATCTTTGTGGGGTGCAGTGAACACAATCATTGTGGGGTGCAGTGAACTCAATCTTTGTGGGGTACAGTGAACACAATCTCATACTGAAGGTTTGAGGGTGCTGCCTGTTCCATACTCCCCCTACTCCTCATCTAGCCTTTTAGGGGTACAAACAATAGTAATTGGGGCCTAGTGTGGTTGTGTACGTGTGATATACATACACTTTTTTGGGATCATATTTTCTATTCCGCTATTTAATCAAAAACCTTTGGGGATCAGTTAAATTGGGGGATAGTCTGTGTTGGTACGTGTGAGAGAGATCCACCTTTCCAAGTTGTTGGGGTTCATCTCATACTTCTGAAGGTTTGAGGGTGCTGCCTGTTCCATACTCCCCCTACTCCTAGCCTTTTAGGGGTACAAACAATAGTAATTGGGGCCTAGTGTGGTTGTGTACGTGTGATATACATACACTTTTTTGGGATCATATTTTCTATTCCGCTATTTAATCAAAAACCTTTGGGGATCAGTTAAATTGGGGGATAGTCTGTGTTGGTACGTGTGAGAGAGATCCACCTTTCCAAGTTGTTGGGGTTCATCTCATACTTCTGAAGGTTTGAGGGTGCTGCCTGTTCCATACTCCCCCTACTCCTAGCCTTTTAGGGGTACAAACAATAGTAATTGGGGCCTAGTGTGGTTGTGTACGTGTGATATACATACACTTTTTTGGGATCATATTTTCTATTCCGCTATTTAATCAAAAACCTTTGGGGATCAGTTAAATTGGGGGATAGTCTGTGTTGGTACGTGTGAGAGAGATCCACCTTTCCAAGTTGTTGGGGTTCATCTCATACTTCTGAAGGTTTGAGGGTGCTGCCTGTTCCATACTCCCCCTACTCCTAGCCTTTTAGGGGTACAAACAATAGTAATTGGGGCCTAGTGTGGTTGTGTACGTGTGATATACATACACTTTTTTGGGATCATATTTTCTATTCCGCTATTTAATCAAAAACCTTTGGGGATCAGTTAAATTGGGGGATAGTCTGTGTTGGTACGTGTGAGAGAGATCCACCTTTCCAAGTTGTTGGGGTTCATCTCATACTTCTGAAGGTTTGAGGGTGCTGCCTGTTCCATACTCCCCCTACTCCTAGCCTTTTAGGGGTACAAACAATAGTAATTGGGGCCTAGTGTGGTTGTGTATGTGTGATATACATACACTTTTTTGGGATCATATTTTCTATTCCGCTATTTAATCAAAAACCTCTGGGGATCAGTTAAATTGGGGGATAGTCTGTGTTGGTACGTGTGAGAGAGATCCACCTTTCCAAGTTGTTGGGGTTCATCTCATACTTCTGAAGGTTTGAGGGTGCTGCCTGTTCCATACCCCCCCTACTCCTCATCTAGCCTTTTAGGGGTACAAACAATAGTAATTGGGGCCTAGTGTGGTTGTGTACGTGCGAGATACATACACTTTTTTTGATCATATTTCCTATTCCGCTATTCAATAAAAACCTTTGAGGATCAATTGAATTGCGGGATAGTCTGTGTCGGTACGTGTGAGAGAGATCCACCTTTCCAAGTTGTTGGGGTTCATCTCATACTTCTGAAGGTTTGAGGGTGCTGCCTGTTCCATACCCCCCCTACTCCTCATCTAGCCTTTTAGGGGTACAAACAATAGTAATTGGGGCCTAGTGTGGTTGTGTACGTGCGAGATACATACACTTTTTTTGATCATATTTCCTATTCCGCTATTCAATAAAAACCTTTGAGGATCAATTGAATTGCGGGATAGTCTGTGTCGGTACGTGTGAGAGAGATCCACCTTTCCAAGTTGTTGGGGTTCATCTCATACTTCTGAAGGTTTGAGGGTGCTGCCTGTTCCATACCCCCCCTACTCCTCATCTAGCCTTTTAGGGGTACAAACAATAGTAATTGGGGCCTAGTGTGGTTGTGTACGTGCGAGATACATACACTTTTTTTGATCATATTTCCTATTCCGCTATTCAATAAAAACCTTTGAGGATCAATTGAATTGCGGGATAGTCTGTGTCGGTACGTGTGAGAGAGATCCACCTTTCCAAGTTGTTGGGGTTCATCTCATACTTCTGAAGGTTTGAGGGTGCTGCCTGTTCCATACCCCCCCTACTCCTCATCTAGCCTTTTAGGGGTACAAACAATAGTAATTGGGGCCTAGTGTGGTTGTGTACGTGCGAGATACATACACTTTTTTTGATCATATTTCCTATTCCGCTATTCAATAAAAACCTTTGAGGATCAATTGAATTGCGGGATAGTCTGTGTCGGTACGTGTGAGAGAGATCCACCTTTCCAAGTTGTTGGGGTTCATCTCATACTTCTGAAGGTTTGAGGGTGCTGCCTGTTCCATACTCCCCCTACTCCTCATCTAGCCTTTTAGGGGTACAAACAATAGTAATTGGGGCCTAGTGTGGTTGTGTACGTGTGATATACATACACTTTTTTTGGATCATATTTTCTATTCCGCTATTTAATTTAACTGGGCCTCCATGCGAGACCTGTGTGCCTTGTTGCGCTGTTTTGAGTACTCCACCAACATGGCCAGTGGCAATGACGCCGTTCTCAGCTTAACTATCCCACTTCTATGCCTCCTTGAAAAAACAATTCGGGCGATGATGGAAGAGGATGTGGCACAGGATGAGGAGGAGGAGGAGGATGAAGAGGTAACATTTCCAAGGCTTTCAGGGCAGTCATTCGCAAGGGGCTCCGAGGGTGGGTTCCTGCACACGCAAACGCCAGGGACGCAATTGTCCAGCAGGGGCACAGTTCTGGAGGATGAGGAGGATGAGGAGGAGGAGGAGCTGGAGGAGGAGATGGAACCATGTTCACAGCAGGGTGGCACCCAGGCCAGCTCATGGCCATCACTGGTGCGTGGCTGGGGGGATACAGAGGACACGGACCATACACCTCCCACAGAGGACAGCCTTTCGTTGCCTCTGGGCAGCCTGGCACACATGAGCGATTACATGCTGCAGTGTCTCCACAACGACCGCCGAGTTGCCCACATTCTAACTTGTGCTGATTACTGGGTGGCCACGCTGCTGGATCCCCGTTACAAGGACAACGTACCGTCCTTAATTCACTCACTGGAGCGCGATCGCAAGATGCGCGAGTACAAGCGCACGCTGGTAGACGCCATGCTGCTGGCATTCCCATCTGACAGCGGGGCCACAGTGGAAGCACAAGGCAGAGGAGGAGGAGGAGGAGGTCGCCAACGCAACCAGGGCACCGCCAGCACCTCAGAAGGCAGGGTTAGCATGGCCGAAATGTGGAAAAGCTTTGTCAGCACGCCACAACAAACAGCAGCACCAGCAGCTCAGATGGAACGTCTTAGCAGGAGGCAGCATTTTACCAACATGGTGGAGCAGTATGTGTGCACACGCCTACATGTAGTGAATGACGGGTCTGCCCCCTTCAACTTCTGGGTCTCCAAATTGGGCACATGGCCTGAGCTTGCCCTTTACGCCTTGGAGGTGCTGGCGTGCCCTGCAGCCAGTGTATTATCTGAACGGGTATTTAGCACGGCTGGGGGCGTTATAACAGACAAGCGCAGCCGCCTGTCCAGAGACAATGTGGACAAGCTCACGTTCATTAAAATGAACCAGGCATGGATCCCACGGGACTTTTCCGTACCTTATGCAGAATAGCAATGGATACCGACCTTACCCACCCATTGTTCCATTTTTGCTCTTTCTCACTCTTTTGGGGTGTACCCTCATTTAAAATTTGTGAAAAGAAGCAGTGTTGGCTACCTCGTCCTCCTCCTCAGGGCCAGATTAATGTAGAGGCTATTGGAGCTGCAGCTCCAGGCCCCTACCTTTTATATAGGCCCCGGGTTGGCCATATTCACTGTTACCGCTCTTCTGTCACTTGTAAACACAGAAGTCTGGCTTCTATGCTCGCTTCCCCAGGCAGCACCCTCAGAACCTCCCCACACAGCGTGAAGGCCGGACAAGGAGGGACAGTTGGCGATGCATGGATGTGTTTATGGGCTTCAGAGACAGCATCCCATGTTGAATTAGGCATGCATGGCTGCACCCTTCCTCCTCTGGGTGCATGGCAAGGCACGGCCCTAAGGCCCTTCAAAATCCTCAGCACCAAGCCCATGATGCTGTTAATCCGGCCCTGGTCCTCCTCCACCGCCGCTTCCACCTACACCGCCCATAGGTGTGCGCAGCCTATTGCATTAAGGTGTGCACCCCAAAGTTGAAATACACATGCATGTGTTTGCCAGCAGGGAGAGTAATGTATCGGGGCCATGTACCTGTAGGCAAGGAGAAATAGAGCAGAGCAGGTCCCAGGGAGATCTTTCCCATCTCCTCACTGGCAATGCTATGTGCCCTAGGTGATTAGGGTGTGCCCAGGCACACCCAGCACACCCTGTGCGCACGCCTATGTCACCGCCACATCCACCACCACCTTAACCTCCCTCCTACTCCATATGGGCCTCGTCCTTCAGAGATGAAGAAGAACATTGTTTTATTTTTCTGTTTTTTTTTGTTGTTTTAAGTTATTTCCCTATCCACATTTGTTTGCAGAGCACTTGCCATGCTCTTAATTACGTTTTGCTGCCATTTGCAGCACTCTAGCCCTTTCCTTTGGTGTTTTAGAGCCATTTTAGTGCCTTAAAGTTCGGGTCCCCATTGACTTCAATGGGGTTCGGTGTCCGGGAAAAGTTCGGTAAAAGTCCGGGACACGGACCCGGACTTTTTTTTAAAGTTCGGCCGAACCCGTCGAACACGGACATCTAGGTGTTCGCTCAACCCTAAATATGAGATGAAAACAGGCTAAATAGTTGCAACAGCTTTACGATCTTTGGGTATACATGCATCATCACTGATTCATTTGTGAGAATATTGGCTATATTTGTGAATTACGAACTAGTATTGCGATCCAGTCGGCTGTTGCGACTATTTAGCCTGTTTTCATCTCATATTGTTTTAGGAAAAGAAGCCATAATTCCACTGGGAACAGATATTTAGATTACTTATTTATGATTAGTGTTAAGGAATTGGATCAATTTTAGGATTCGCATCATACACGTCTTTTAATATAGATTGGGAGTTGTCTATAAGTTGGATATATTTTCCTATCTTCATATATCCTAGGCGGATATAGGAATTTTTTTAAGGATTTTTTAAGAATTTTTTTAAGGAATCGGATCAGCCTACAAGAGTTGGATTTTATATGTTGTTTGCTTCAATCAGTTGATTTTTTAGCTGCTTATAGATTTATTTGGTCATTCTTAAACATTGGTACATATTTATGGTGAGACCCCTTTCTTATTTTAGTTTGGGAGGTCTTGCTGCGATTGGTTGACTCGTCTGAGTTTCTTCTGAGATCTCTTTCATTGTGCGCCAACTCACTGGGGTTTTTTAGAAAGAAAATGTATTACAGCACATCCAGTCAGTGGCGTACCTAGAGCATTTGGCACCCGGGGCGGATCCTATATCTGGCACCCCCCAACTTTAAAATGTAAAAACACCCACAAAAATTTGTAATGTTTTCAAGAATATTTATTGCACACATTTCACAGCCCCCTCCCCCCCCATCACAGTGCCCCTTGCAGTCTGCCCTCCGTCTCTCTAATCACAGTTCCCCCTTTTGCACTCTCTGCCTCCCTCCCCTGCATAGTCCTACCTTCAGCATAAATAGATAGCTAATACTATTAGCAATGTGTTTAAGTTTGAGTATGAGATTGGAGACTTGCTAAAGGAGATGGCCAGAGACTGCAGACATAGTACAGGAGATGGTCAGAGACTGCAGACATGGTACAGGAGATGGTCAGAGACTGAAGACATGGTACAGGAGATGGTCAGAGACTGCAGACATGGTACAGGAGATGGTCAGAGACTGCAGACATGGTACAGGAGATGGTCAGAGACTGCAGACATGGTACAGGAGATGGTCAGAGACTGCAGACATGGTACAGGAGATGGTCAGAGACTGCAGACATAGTTCAGGAGATGGTCAGAGACTGCAGACATAGTACAGGAGATGGTCAGAGACTGAAGACATGGTACAGGAGATGGTCAGAGACTGCAGACATGGTAGAGGAGATGGTCAGAGACTGCAGACATGGAACAGGAGATGGTCAGAGACTGCAGACATAGTACAGGAGATGGTCAGAGACTGAAGACATGGTACAGGAGATGGTCAGAGACTGCAGACATGGTACAGGAGATGGTCAGAGACTGCAGACATGGTACAGGAGATGGTTAAGAGACTGCGGACATGGTACAGGAGATGGTCAGAGACTGAAGACATGGTACAGGAGATGGTCAGAGACTGCAGACATGGTACAGGAGATGGTTAAGAGACTGCGGACATGGTACAGGAGATGGTCAGAGACTGCAGACATGATACAGGAGATGGTCAGAGACTGCAGACATTAAACAGGAGAGGGTCAGAGACTGAGGACATGATACAGGAGAGGGTCAGAGACTGAGGACATGATACAGGAGACGGTCAGAGACTGCGGACATGATACAGGAGACGGTCAGAGACTGCAGACATGGATTGCATGGATTGCAAGATGAAAAACAACATGGGTTTACTTCAGGGAGATCATGTCAAACAAATCTTATAGATTTTTTTGACTGGGTGACTAAAATAATAGACGGTGGAGGTGCAGTAGACATTGCATATCTAGATTTCAGTAAGGCTTTTGACACTGTCCCACATAGAAGACTTATCAATAAACTGCAGTCATTGAGCATGGACTCCCATATTGTTGAGTGGATTAGGCAGTGGCTGAGTGACAGACAACAGAGGGTTGTAGTCAATGGAGAACATTCAGAACAAGGTCATGTTACCAGTGGGGTACCTCAGGGATCTGTACTGGGACCAATTTTGTTTAATATCTTCATAAGTGATATTGCAAAAGGCCTCGATGGTAAGGTTTGTCTTTTTGCTGATGACACAAAGATATGTAACAGGGTTGATGTTCCTGGAGGGAAACGCCAAATGGAAAAGGATTTAGGAAAACTAGAAGAATGGTCAGAACTCTGGCAACTGAAATTTAATGTGGATAAGTGCAAGATAATGCACCTGGGACGTAAAAACCCAAGGGCAGAATATAGAATATTTGACACAGTCCTGACCTCAGTATCTGAGGAAAGGAATTTAGGAGTAATTATTTCAGAAGACTTAAAGGTGGGAAGACAATGTAATAGAGCAGCACGAAATGCCAGCAGAATGCTTGGATGTATAGGGAGAGGTATAAGCAGTAGAAAGAGAGAAGTGCTTATGCCGCTGTACAGAACACTGGTGAGACCTCACTTGGAGTATTGTGCGCAGTACTGGAGGCCATATCTCCAGAAGGATATAGATACTCTAGAGAGAGTTCAGAGAAGAGCTACTAAACTAGTACATGGATTGCAGGAAAAACTTACCAGGAAAGGTTAAACGACCTTAACATGTATAGCTTGGAAGAAAGAAGAGACAGAGGGGATATGATAGAAACTTTTAAATACATAAAGGGAATCAACTCGGTAAAGGAGGAGAGCATATTTAAAAGAAGAAAAACTACCACAAGAGGACACAGTTTTAAATTAGAGGGGCAAAGGTTTAAAAGTAATATGAGGAAGTATTACTTTACTGAGAGAGTAGTGGATGCATGGAATAACCTTCCTGCAGAAGTGGTAGCTGCAAATACAGTGAAGGAGTTTAAGCATGCATGGGATAGGCATAAGGCTATCCTTCATATAAGATAGGGCCAGGGATTATTCAGAGGATTCAGATATATTGGGCAGACTAGATGGGCCAAATGGTTCTATCTGCCGACACATTCTATGTTTCTATGTTTCTAAACAGGAGAGGGTCAGAGACTGAGGACATGATACAGGAGATGGTCAGAGACTGAGGACATGATACAGGAGATGGTCAGAGACTGAGGACATTAAACAGAAGATGGCCAGAGACTGAGGACATGTTACAGAAGATTGTCAGAGACTGCAGACATGGTTCAGGAGATGGTCAGAGACTGCAGGCATGGTACAGGAGATGGTCAGAGACTGCAGACATGGTACAGGAGATGGTCAGAGACTGCAGGCATGGTACAGGAGATGGTCAGAGACTGCAGACATGATACAGGAGATGGTCAGAGACTGCAGACATGATACAGGAGATGGTCAGAGACTACAGACATGATACAAGAGGTGGTCAGAGACTGCAGACATGATACAGGAGATGGTCAGAGACTGAGGACATTAAACAGAAGATGGCCAGAGACTGAGGACATGATACAGGAGATGGTCAGAGACTGCAGACATTAAACAGGAGAGGGTCAGAGACTGAGGACATGATACAGGAGATGGTCAGAGACTGAGGACATTAAACAGAAGATGGCCAGAGACTAAGGACATGTTACAGAAGATGGTCAGAGACTGCAGACATGATACAAGAGACGGTCAGAGACTGCAGACATGATACAAGAGACGGTCAGAGACTGCAGACATGATACAAGAGACGGTCAGAGACTGCAGACATGATACAAGAGATGCTCAGAGACTGAGGACATGATAGAAGATAGAAGGACACTAGGGGGGCCGGAGAGCACAGGCGAAGCAGAGAGCACTGGAGGAGCTGAAGGGCATGGTGGGGTGGGGGTGGGGGACTGGAGAGTATTAAGAGGGGGTTTGGAAAGCATTGCAGGGGGGTTGGAAGGCGCAGGGGGTGGAGAGCACTGGGGGGGACAGGCAGGGAGCATAGGGGGGAGGGAGATGAAAAGCACAGTGGGGAGCTGAAGAGCACCGGGGGAGGGCTAAAGAACAGGGGGCAGTCCAGTGCACTGGGTGGGGGGGTTAAGAGCACTGAGGCGGGGATAAGTGCACTGAGGGTGGGGGGGGGGGAATAAGAGCACCGAGGGGGGGGGAATAAGAGCACCGAGGGGGGGGAATAAGAGCACCGAGGGGGGGGGGAAAAAGAGCACCAAGGGGGGGGGGAATAAGAGCACCGAGGGGGGGGAATAAGAGCACCGAGGGGGGGGGGGAATAAGAGCACAGAGGGGGGGGGGAATAAGAGCACAGAGGGGGGGGGAATAAGAGCACCGAGGGGGGGGGGGATAAGAGCACCGAGGGGGGGGAATAAGAGCACCGAGGGGGGGGGGAATAAGAGCACCGAGGGGGGGGAATAAGAGCACCGAGGGGGGGAATAAGAGCACAGAGGGGGGGGAATAAGAGCACCGAGGGGGGGGGAATAAGAGCACTGAGGGGGGGGGGGAATAAGAGCACCGAGGGGGGGGGAATAAGAGCACCGAGGGGGGGGGATTAAGAGCACCGAGGGGGGGGAATAAGAGCACCGAGGGGGGGAATAAGAGCACAGAGGGGGGGGGAATAAGAGCACCAAGGGGGGGGGAATAAGAGCACCGAGGGGGGGGGGGAATAAGAGCACCGAGGGGGGGGGAATAAGAGCACCTAGGGGGGGGGAATAAGAGCACCGAGGGGGGGGGGGAATAAGAGCACCGAGGGGGGAGAATAAGAGCACCGAGGGGGGGGAATAAGAGCACCGAGGGGGGGGGATAAGAGCACCGAGGGGGGGGGGAATAAGAGCACCGAGGGGGGGGGGAATAAGAGCACCGAGGGGGGGGAATAAGAGCACAGAGGGGGGGGAATAAGAGCACCGAGGGGGGGGAATAAGAGCACCTAGGGGGGGCGAATAAGAGCACCGAGGGGGGGGGAATAAGAGCACCGAGGGGGGGGAATAAGAGCACCTAGGGGGGGGAATAAGAGCACCGAGGGGGGGGGAATAAGAGCACCGAGGGGGGGGGGAATAAGAGCACTGAGGGGGGGGGAATAAGAGCACCGAGGGGGGGGAATAAGAGCACCGAGGGGGGGGAATAAGAGCACAGAGGGGGGGGAATAAGAGCACCGGGGGGGGGGAATAAGAGCACCGAGGGGGGGGGGGGATAAGAGCACCAAAGGGGGGGGAATAAGAGCACCTAGGGGGGGGAATAAGAGCACCGAGGGGGGGGGGGGAATAAGAGCACCGAGGGGGGAGAATAAGAGCACCGAGGGGGGGGAATAAGAGCACCGAGGGGGGGGAATAAGAGCACCGAGGGGGGGGGAATAAGAGCATCGAGGGGGGGGAATAAGAGCACCGAGGGGGGGGGGAATAAGAGCACCGAGGGGGGGGGAATAAGAGCACCGAGGGGGGGGGAATAAGAGCACCGAGGGGGGGGAATAAGAGCACCGAGGGGGGGGGAATAAGAGCACCGAGGGGGGGGAATAAGAGCACAGAGGGGGGGGAATAAGAGCACAGAGGGGGGGGAATAAGAGCACTGAGGGGGGGGAATAAGAGCACCTAGGGGGGGGGAATAAGAGCACCGAGGGGGGGGGGGGATAAGAGCACCGAGGGGGGGGAATAAGAGCACCTAGGGGGGGGAATAAGAGCACCGAGGGGGGGGGGAATAAGAGCACAGAGGGGGGGGAATAAGAGCACCGAGGGGGGGGAATAAGAGCACTGAGGGGGGGGGAATAAGAGCACCGAGGGGGGGGGGAATAAGAGCACAGAGGGGGGGGGAATAAGAGCACCGAGAGGGGGGAATAAGAGCACCTAAGGGGGGGGGAATAAGAGCACCGAGGGGGGGGGAATAAGAGCACCGAGGGGGGGGAATAAGAGCACCTGGGGGGGGGGAATAAGAGCACCGAGGGGGGGGGAATAAGAGCACCGAGGGGGGGGAATAAGAGCACCGAGGGGGGGGGAATAAGAGCACTGAGGGGGGGGGAATAAGAGCACCGAGGGGGGGGAATAAGAGCACCGAGGGGGGGGAATAAGAGCACAGAGGGGGGGGAATAAGAGCACCGAGGGGGGGGGAATAAGAGCACCGAGGGGGGGGGGGAATAAGAGCACCGAGGGGGGGGAATAAGAGCACCTAGGGGGGGGGAATAAGAGCACCGAGGGGGGGGGGGGAATAAGAGCACCGAGGGGGGGGGGAATAAGAGCACCGAGGGGGGGGGAATAAGAGCATCGAGGGGGGGGAATAAGAGCAGGGGGGGGATAAGAGCAGTGAGGGGGGATTAGAACACTGGAGAGGGGGGGTTAAGAGCACTGGTGAGCCAGCAAAAGAAGTTGTATAGGAGGGGGATGGGGCAGCTGCATATAGATGAATTGATCTTTCCCTATTCTTCCTGCAGGAGGGAAAGGAGGAGAATCAGTTATTCAGCAGCTGCAGAAAGAATAGGGAAAGATGAATTCCTCTATATGCAGCTTCCCCATCCCTCTACTACCTAGCACACACACTTGGGCAATGGGCACTCACCTTCTTCCCGCCGAGGCTCCGCCCCCTTCTTTCCGCCGAGGCTCCGCCCCCTTCTTCCCGCCAAGGCTCCGCCCCCTTCCCGTCGTGGCTCCGCCCCCGCTAGTCTCCGCACTGAAGGAGCTGCCACTGCCTGCCCTTTACACAGTGCCCTTTACTCCACTGCATCCAGTGATTGGTGGGCGATCTGGGGCAGCCGCAAGGAAGGAGAGTGATTGCCGCTGTCAAGTAGCATTGATTTCGGGTGTGGGCGGGACCGGTATGCGGGGCTCCGCCCCATTGTTCCGTGCATAGAGAAACAGAAGCTGTCTGGGGAGGAAGGTGGGCGTGGCATACCGGCCCCGCCCACACCCGACATCAATGCTGAAACTTGACAGCTGCATTAACTCTCCTTGCGGCTGCCCTGGATTGCCCACCAATCATTGGATGTGCTTTATAAATCTTACACTGCTGAGGTATGTAGCCCGAGTTCTCGGCCAAACCCAGGCTTTGGGACTCGGGGCTAATCATTTTAAAAAAGCAACAGGAGACTTGGGGCTTTTGGGGAGCACACTCGGGGCTATAGCCCAGGTCAGCCCCCCCCTGCCGACGCCACTGGACATAGGTCTACGTCGCTGGACGGAAACGAGCCACTTTGCCGCAGTACAGTCAACGTGACTGGTCGGCAAGTGGTTAAAATACCAAAAAAGGGAGAAATAAAAAAAAACATATATATATATATATATATATATACTAAAAAAAATAGGAATATATTAAAGAAAAATGCTATTATATAAACACACACACACAAAAAAAAATAAATAATATATTCATGTAAAATCAAAAATCTCCATCCCTGTAAATGACAAAACAGAAGAAAAAGGGGGACTAAAAAGGTGTGTGGAAAACAGCCGGCCCCTAGCTTGATATACTCACCCACCAGTCTGCTAACAAACTAGGTAGTATCTAGTATATCAAGCTAGGGGCCGGCTGTATTCCACACACCTTTTTTAGTCCCCCTTTTTCTTCAGTTTTATCATAAATATAAATCAAAATCAGAGTTTAACCCTTTAGGATGTAAAGTTGTGGTACTGTGTGACCCTTTTCAATAAAGTGTCTCGCCAGGGGTAATTTATCCAGTTTGTCCCTAATAGAATATTTGTGTTGGGCAATGCAGTCCTTACCTTCTGTGTAGTTTTCTCTACATACAGAATAGATACATTGTAACCTTTCTGTGGATGGGAAAAGATTTTACCCTTAAAGCGGAGTTCTGGCCTCGGAAACAACTTTGGGCCATCTGCTTGCTTTAAATCCCCTAAAAAACAAATGGATACTCTCATTTTTTTTTTCTTTACTTGCCTTGTTTTTGAAGAAAGTATACTTACCTTCCTTCTACTTCCTCCCTCGGCGGCCGCGGCCCGTGCCGTCACTTCCTGCTTGTGTTGACTGCTGGAAGCTGAACGTCATCGCTCCCAGGAGTCAATGCGCCTGCACCGGCCCCGCTAGTCAGTTCCGGTGCAGGCGCATCATTCCCTGCTAAACTGCTTCTGGGTATGCCCAGAAGCTGTGCAGGGATGAGGCGCCTGCCCCGGAAGTGATGAGCGGGGCCGCTGCAGGACATTCTGGGACGAAAAGGACACGGAAAAGGACCCAGAGAAGGACTCTGGCTTCAGCTGCTCACACCTGAGATGGCAGCGCTGGACAAGAAATTTTCAAGGTAAGTATTTCCTCTAAAAGGTAAGTGCGACCCGGGACAGATCAGAGGCTATCCATTGTGGAATGTACTAGACTAGAGTGGAACTGTATTTTTATTGAGAAAACGTTTTCGAGGCCGGAACTCCGCTTTAATCATGCTAGTGCACATTATATACAATTGAGACAAGTAAATGAGCCATTATTACATGGACTAAAAGGGTGTATATGGGGTAGGTGGACAATATTGAACTGACTTCATGGATAGTTTTCCCTTGGCGATAAAATGGCAAAGGTGGAAAATAAAACTGTGGACCTGTTGGGCTAATTGCTATTTAGAACAGACCAATGCTTTTTAACCATATTATATATCAGATTAGAAAAAGGGTCAAATTGAGAAATGAAAGCCATTCTCCGAAAATAGTACCTATATATATATATATACCTTTTTACAATGTAAATTATTATGTTCTCTATGAACCATATCCCTAGGATATCCACGCTGTCGGAGCCTGCCTTTCATTTAATCAAGTCTAACTGCATGGGTGTCAGGATTACTGGTAATTCTTGTTACACATGTAAATTGGCTCCAGGTAATGGATTGGAAATCTCCAGGGGGGGTGAAAGCTGGAAAAATGCAATAATTAGTTATGATCGATCGGCTTTCTATACAGGTCACTAACAATGTGTCCATCCTGTATAATTAACAATGTGTCCAAAAAAAAAAAACAGTATTTCAATTTTGCTCATTGATACATTCAATTTTAGACCAGTGATTAAGCAAGGCCCGAAGCGAAGAAAAAAAAAAAAAAAAATAGCGCAGGGCAGACATGACCATGTGAAGAGGGGAGACAGGGCAGGTGTGAGTTAAATTAAATTGTTTTGAGTTGGGGGGTTTTCAGGGATTGGTGTATCAGGTTTGGGAGGGGTTGAGGTACAGTTAGGAGGGGTGGCCCCTCAGATTGGAGGTCAGTGGAAGTTCAACGGACGAAGGAAGAAGAAGCTTGGTCACCCACCTTTTTCACTGCAGAGCATCTCACCTCAGCTTCCCTGGTCTGTGATGGCGGATTTGGACGTTTTGCTGGAGCAAATTAAGGCCGCTGCCGCGGTGAAGGGGACTGAGTGGCTCCGGTCCCAGGTCTCCACGTTGATGGGGGTTCAGGACTCTGCACAGGATTCGGAGGGGCTTGCGGTCCCGCGGGCTCGGCGGTCACGGCCGCCGGAGCGTTTTTCACCGGACCCTTCCCCTCGAGCTCAGCGTCATCCTAGGAGCCCCGACAGGGACCCTTCAGGGCCGCCGGCTAAGCGTACTCCTGCTGCGGCCGGGCGCGCCTCTGGGAGGAATCCTCTGCATGGACGGAGCTCTGGGGGTAGTGGGGGGAGGCGGCCTTCGGTCTCTCCCCGTCCCTCTCGCCGGGGTGCTACTGGACTGGCGGGCTCCCCTACTGGCGATGCTCCGGTCAGAGGGGTGCCTCGGCGTGGGAGCGGCTTCATGGCGGCCGGTGGCAGCAGTGATCGGCGGGACTCGGAGTCGGCCTCGGCTGGGCGCAGAGAGATGACGCGGCGGGGCAAGTCACGTGGCCGGGTCATCGGAAGTTCGGCTGGTTCACAGAGGTCTCCGTCGGGCGGAGCTGGAGTACGGGGGCGTGGACGCCTGTCGCTCGGCTCTGCAGATGGCGGGAGTGCGACACCTGGTGGACGGATGTCGGCGGTGCCCGGGGACGATCGTTCGGAAGGCGAGGTGTCCGGATCGGATGTGGAAGAGGATGTCGGTGGTCGGTCGGCGACGAGGGAGGCTGGATCGGCGGCTGGGGGCGCCCCCCCTGGGCAGACAGGTGAGGTCACAATTCCTTCTCTGGCTTTGTCTGATTTGCGGGGCTTGTTTGATGTGGGGGGTGGGAGTGCTGGAGGGGCTCGGGGGGTGGGGGTGTCCCGGCCAGTGGGGGCGGGGACCCCGGAAGGGGGTGATGATGGGGGTTTGAGGGGCTTCCTCCTGGGTCTACGGGACCTATTGGGGCGTTTGCCCCCGGGGGACGGGGGCCGCTTGTCTCCAGCGGCGGCTTGGGTGCCTCCGGCGGGGGGCTCGGGCACGGAGCCGGGGGGGGCCCCGGGGCTGGCGGGGCCGTCTTCCACGGGGCTAGTTGCGGGGGGGGCTGGGGCCCCTCCCCAGGTTGTTGGTGCGCCGGCAGTGGTGGCAGTGACGGCCGGGGCGGCGGGGACAAGACCGGGACGGCGAAGGAGGGGAAGGCGGACGCTGTTCGCCTGGACGATTCGGCGAAAGGTGAGGTATATGTTTGTTTTGAGGGCCCATTGGGGGCACATTTGAAGCAGGAAGTCCGGGAGAAGATCTGGAAGGGTGAGTACGTGGAAATCTTCACGCTGTTGCCCCTCGAGAAGTTTCACCTGGACAGGGTTAAACCGGAGGAGCGCAAGAAGGAGGACGAGGAGGCGCGACGCTATCGGCTTATCCCTCGGACCTTCGCCAATTGGCTGCAGGCCTTTGCCATTCTGGCGGGCGTCATAGGGGAAAAGGCGCCGGAAAACTGCTCGGCCCTGTTCTGCTACATGGACGCTGTAGGGGAAGCCTATCGGGTTTACGGGGGGTCGGCCTGGCTGCGGTACGACGAACAGTTCCGGCAGCGGAAGGCGGTTAGGCCGTCCTTGCGGTGGGACCACAAGGACATCAGCCTGTGGATGCGGCTCATGTCGTCTGCGAAGGCTCCGAATCAGTTTTTTCCAGGGGGGGGCGGTGGTTCTGCGACCCCGGGACAGCCGGCCGCAAAGAGGAGGGGTTTCTGCTGGCAATTTAATGAGGGTTCCTGTAAGTTCGGTGGCACATGTCGCTTCAAACATGAATGCTCCGGTTGCGGAGGTTCCCATTCCTTGGCTCGGTGTTTTAAGTCCGGAAAAGGGCGGTCCGGAGAGCCTTCGCACAAAGGGGACGACGCCGGTGAGGGTGGAAAGGCTGCGGCCTTTTCTAGATAGGTACCCCGATAGGGCGGCTGCCCGACTTCTGGGGGAGGGTTTTGCGGTGGGTTTTCGTATCCCTTGCTCTTTGGCCTCGGTACCGCCGGTGGCGAGGAATTTGCGTTCGGCATTGCGCCACCCTTTGGTGGTGTCGGATAAGTTGCACAAGGAAGTGGCTCTCGGTCGCATGGCGGGCCCGTTCTCGGAGGTGCCGGTGCGTGACTTGGTGGTTTCGCCGTTGGGGGTGGTTCCCAAGAAGGAACCCAACAAGTTTCGCCTCATTCACCACCTCTCCTTCCCAAAGGGTGGGTCTGTGAATGACGCCATCGACCCGGATGCCTGTACGGTGTCTTACATTTCCTTTGACGCCGCGGTGGCCTGGGTGCGACATTATGGGCGGGGGGCCTTGATGGCCAAATCGGACATTGAGGCGGCGTTCAGGTTGCTCCCGGTTCACCCGGACAGTTTTCGATTGCTGGGCTGCCGGTGGCAAGGGGCGTATTATGTGGATCGCTGCCTTCCTATGGGCTGCTCCATATCGTGCGCGCTGTTTGAGACCTTCAGTTCCTTTGTGGAGTGGGTGGTTCGGGAGGTTTCCGGTGTGAATTCGGTGATCCACTATTTGGACGACTTTCTGTGTGTGGGCCCGCCCTCTTCCAACGGGTGCGCGATCCTGCTTGCCACGTTGCAGCATGTGGCCGGGAGCTTCGGCATTCCGTTGGCCCCCGACAAGACGGAAGGCCCGACCACGGTGCTCAGCTTCCTGGGCATTGTCGTGGATTCGGAGGCCATGGAGTGTCGCCTACCGGAGGATAAATTGGGGGCTTTGAGAGCTGAAATTGAAGGGGTGCTGGGTTTGCGCAAGATTCAGTTGCGCAGCTTGCAGTCGTTGCTGGGTAAATTGAATTTTGCCTGCCGCATTATGCCCATGGGCCGGGTTTTCTGCCGACGGCTGTCGGCGGCGACTTCGGGGGTGAAGTTGCCCACTCACTTCGTCAGGCTCAACAGGGAACACAGGGATGACTTGCGTCTGTGGCACGGTTTTTTGGCCACATACAATGGTAGATCCTTGTGGATGGCCGGGCCGATCAGCAACTTTGATTTGGAACTGTTTACTGATGCTGCTGGTTCGGCGGGGTACGGGGCTTTTCACCGGGGGGCGTGGAGCGCCGCCCCTTGGCCGGGGGCATGGCAGGTAGCGGGGCTGGTCAGCAACTTGGTGTTGCTGGAACTGTTCCCGGTGGTGGTGGCCCTGGAGATTTGGGGGGCGGAGTTCAGGAACCTGAAGGTTCGCCTCCATTGCGACAATCTCGGGGTGGTTCAGGTGATCAACCGTGCGTCGGCTTCGTCTCAGCCGGTGGTGCGCCTCCTCAGGTATTTAGTTTTGCGGTGTCTACGGTTGAATGTTTTCCTGTACGCTGTGCACATTCCGGGGGTTAAGAATGATATTGCTGACGCGCTGTCTCGTTTTCAGTGGGACAGGTTCCGGGAGTTGGCACCGGCAGCGGAGCAACGCGGAGTCACGTGTCCGGAGTGGCTATGGGGGATTGCCTTGGGGTCCTCGCTGGATGGATCAGGAAGTCGGTGAGCGAGTCCACGTGGTCGGCTTATTGCAAGGTATGGTTGGAGTGGCTGGAGGTGTTGCGGGTGGCATCGGTGGATCCTCTGGGTCCGGAGGTCAGGTGGGTGTTACTTTCTTTTGTCTCTGATCATTTTGAGAGGGGCGCGTCGGCTTCCGCTGTGGCGCGCAAGTTGTCCGGCTTGGCCTTTCTGTTTAAATTTCTGGGTTGTCAGGATTACACGAAGGACTTCGTGGTGAGACAAGCGTTACGGGGCTATTCCAGGGCTTATCGGAGGAGGGACACTAGGCGCCCGGTGTCCTTCGCTCTTTTGCAGGACGTCTGCCGGCAATTGGGGGAGCACTGCGCCTCGAGTTACGAGGTGGTGTTGTTTAAGGCGGCCTTTTCTCTCGCTTTTTTCAGGGCTTTCCGGATTGGGGAATTGGTCAGCTCCTCCCGGACGGTGCCGGGGGGCCTATTGGGTCAGGATGTCTCTGTCGGTCGGGAGGGGGTTACTATCCTCCTTCGACGGTCCAAAACGGACCAGAGTGGCAAGGGGGTCCGTGTCCGGTTGTTCGCGGTGCCGTCTTCACCGCTGTGCCCGGTAGGGGCGGTTCGGGATTACTGGGCAATCCGCCCTTCGCGGCCCGGTTCATTTTTAATGCATGCGGACGGGTCGTCGTTATCTCGTTTTCAATTTGTATCGGTGTTCAGAAGGTGTGTGGGCTCTTTGGGTTTGGATGCCAGTAGGTTTGCATCTCATTCCTTTCGGATCGGGGCGGCCACTGAGGCTGCACGCTGGGGATTGAACGACGATGCGGTCAAACGCATTGGGCGCTGGGAGTCTAGGAGGTTCTTGTTGTACGTTCGTCCACAGCTGTTGGTGTAGGGTGTGTACGGGGGGTGGTTTTGTCGCTGGGGGGGTGTGGGCCCGGCTGGTTATCTGATTATTGGTTGGTTTTCTTTTCCTTTTGTCCCCTTTTCTTGTAGGTTTGGAACCCTGCCTTGTTTGGATCGTGGGACACTCGTATGTTTTCTGGGGGGCCCGGAGAGCTGATGTGCGTCCTAATGGTAGACAACTTGGTTTTTCTCGGCACGAGGCTTGTGTCAGGTGGCTGGGGGTGCCGGGGCTTACTTGGGGCAGGGTCCTTCCCGAAGTGCATCGTTTCGCCCGGTTGGACAGGCAGCCAGATGTTTTGGTGCTGCATGCCGGGGGCAACGATTTGGGGGCCAGGTCCGCGCGGGCCTTGATCAGGGACATAAAGTTGGATTTCCTTCGGCTGCGCACGGCTTTTCCGGCGCTGCTTGTAGTTTGGTCGGATATGGTGGCCCGCACGTCCTGGCGCATGGCCAGGTCGGTCGCGCGCCTTAATAAGGCTCGGATTAAGTTGAACAAGGAAGTGGGGCGCTTTGTGTGTCGGAATGGGGGGTTGGTGGTTCGCCACCTGGAGTTGGAAGTGGACACATGGCGGTATCTGCGGGATGATGGAGTCCACCTCAATGCGGTGGGTATAGATTTATGGGCCCTGGGATTACAGGATGGGATCCAGCGAGCCTTGAGGGTTTGGAGGGGCACGCAAGGGTAAGGTGTCACCCTTGGGTGCTGGTGGCGTTTTGTTGGTCTTTGCTGGCGGGGGAGGTGAACAGTTTAGGATAAGGGTATGGTTGGGACTCATCGTTGGTATGGGTCCCTATGGTGCATTCCATTTAATGTCAGTTTAAATGGAATTCAAAATGGTGGCACTGCGGGGAGTGGTTTGTCTCCGAGCCGGTGACGCGGCTGGAGGCCTATCAGGGCACAGGTCCCGCAGTGCAGGATTTGGAATTATTTGGAGGAGCCTCAAAGACCAACAGGCCTAATGACTGATTGTTTTATGTTTGTAAGGAATGTTTTTTCTCCTTATGTTAATTTTAAGGTAAAAGGGTTAATAAAATGGCTGCTGTGGCCAATTAACTCCAAGCACGGTGTGGTCTCAATTATTTAGGTAAAGGGAAAGGTTTATGGCATGGGGGTGGAGCCTTTGGCTTTAAGCAGCTTAAGAGTTTGGGGGTGACATCTATTCTACATTGGTCAAGTACTTGAGGTAAGTATTGAATAATGATAGTGATTTAAAGTCGCCCATCCATATAGTAAACGCGTTATCGATTAATCTGTACCAGCCAGTACAGTTATCGATAAACAAATCACAATTGTAGAAGAATGTATGCTCTACCTTGTATCCATTGCTTTGAGAGATACTCTTAACCCTTATCTTGTTTTGTTATTTTCATTATTTTTTATTTTTGTTTTTACAAATTATTAATATATTATTTATTTTTCTTATATATATATATATATATATATATATATATATATATATAGTATCTCACAAAAGTGGGTACACCCCTCACATTTTTTAAATATTTTATTATATCTTTTCATGTGACAACACTGAAGAAATTACACTTTGCTACAATGTAAAGTAGTGAGTGTACAGCTTGTATAACAGTGTAAATTTGCTGTCCCCTCAAAATATCTCAACACACAGCCATTAATGTCTAAACTGCTGGCAAAAAAAGTGAGTACACCCCTAAGTGAAAATGTCCAAATTGGGCCCAATTAGCCATTTTTCCTCCCCGGTGTCATGTGACTCCTAAGGCCCCTTTCACACATACGGTCCGTTCAGTTCATCAGTTCAGTCACGTCAAATGTATCAGTTTTTCATCCGTTTTTCATCAGTTTTTCATCCGTTTTTCGTCAGTTGTCATCAGTTTTTCATCCGTTTTTCGTCAGTTGTTATCCGTTTTTCATCCGTTTTTCATCCGTTGTCGTCCGTTTTTCATCCGTTGTCATCAGTTGACATCAGTTTTTCATCCGTTGTCATCCGTTGTCATCCGTTGTCATCAGTTGACATCCGTTTTTCATCCGTTGTCATCCGTTTTTCGTCCGATCCGTTTTTTTGACGGATGAAAAATAGGGCATTCATCCGTTCAAAAAAACGGACATTGACGGAAGTGGATGAAAACGGATGTTAACTGATGATCATCAGTTGTCATCCGTTTTTACATAGAGATGCATTGATGTCTGTTTTTCATCCGTCAACGGATGGATGAAAAACGGACAAACGGACAGCATGTGTGAAAGGGGCCTTAGTTTTACATGGTCCCAGGTATGAATGGAGAGCAGGTGTGTTAAATTTGTTGTTATCGCTCTCCCTCTCTCATACTAGTCACTGGAAGTTCAACATGGCATCTCATGGCAATGAATTATTCGAGGATTTGAAAAAAATTGTTGCTCTACATAAAGATGGCCTAGGCTATAAGAAGATTGCCAAGACACTAAAACTGAGCTGCTGCACGGTGGCCAAGACCATACAGCCATACAGCAGTTTAACAGGACAGATTTCACTCAGAACAGTGTGTATATACACACACACATACACACACACACCATACATACATACAACTATTGGGACGCCTGCCTTTACACACACATGTACATTAATGGCATCCGAGCCTTAGTCCATTGAGTTGGCCCGCCCTTTGCTGCTATAACAGCTTTAACTCTTCTGGGAAGGCTGTCCACAAGGTTTAGGAGTGTGTCTAAAGAAATGTTTGATCATTCTTTCAGAATAGCATTTGTGAGGTTAGGCACCGATGTTGGACGAGAAGGCCTGGCTCACAATCTCTTCTCTAATTCATTCTAAAGGTGTTCTATTGGGTTGAGGTCAGGACTCTGTGCAGGCCAGTCAAGTTCCTCCACCCCTAACTTGCTCATCCATGCCTTTATGGACCTTGATTTGTGCACTGGAACAGGAAGGGGCCATCCCTAAACTGTTCCCACAAAGTTGGGAGCATGTGTCCAAAATGTCTTGGTATGCTGATGCCCTAAGAGTTCCTTTCACTGGAACTAAGGGACCAAGCCCAACCCCTGAAAAACAACCCCACACCATAACCCCCCCCCCCCTCCACCAAATGATTTGGACCAGTGCACAAAGCAAGGTCCATAAAGACATGGATGAGCGAGTTTGGGGTGAAGAAAATTGACTGGCCTGCACCTCAACCCGATAGAACACCTTTGGGATGAATTAGAGCTGAGACTGTGAACCAGGCCAACATCAGTGCCTGACCTCACAATTGCGCTTCTGGAAGAATGGTCAAAAATTCCCATAGACACACTCCTAAACCTTGTGGACAGCCTTCCCAGAAGAGTTGAAGCTGTTATAGCTCTAAAGCAGGGGTGGGGAACCTACAGTTGGGGGCCGTATGTGGCCCCCGAAGTCATCTGGTCCGGCCCCCCATGCAGCTGAGTCTGTGTCTCTCAGCTGATCTGTCAGAATGGAGCCGATGTTTCCTGTATAGTTCCTGCTCCATTATAATAGTCTAAGTGAGTCACAGGCTGAGTGGTATCAAATGCACTCCACCTGTGACCAATACAGGAAACATCACCTCTTCCTCCAGCGTGGCGCTGCTACACTTCTCCTAGCCAGCATTTCCCTCCAGCAGCACACACAGCAGTACCAGCCAGAGCCAGCAGTACTCACAGCAGTACCAGCAGTACACAAAACAGTACCAGCCAGAGCCAGCAGTACTAGCCATAGCCAGCAGTACCAGCCAGAGTCAGCAGTACCTACAACAGTACCTACAGCACAGTACCAGCCTGCAGTACCCACAGCAATACCAGCCAGCAGTACCAGCCGGAGCCAGCAGTACCTACAGCAGTATCCGCCTGAGCCAGCAGTACCAGCCAGCAGTACCCACAGCACAGTACCAGCCTGAGCCAGCAGTACCCACAGCAGTATCAGCCAGCAGTACCTACAGCACAGTACCAGCCTGAGTCAGCAGTACCCACAGCAGTGCCAGCCAGAAGCACCCACATCAGTATCAGCCTGAGCCAGCAGTACCATCCAGCAGTACTCACAGCACAGTACAAGCCAGCAGTACCAGCCTGAGCCAGCTGTACCCACCAGCAGTACCAGCCAGCTGTACCCACCAGCAGTACCAGCCAGCTATACCCGCCAGCAGTACCTGCCAGCAGTTCTTTTCAAAACTTACCACCACAAAAAAGTCGACTGCGCTCCAGACTGACCGACGCAAACCTGGAAAACCTGTTGCAAGTAGCAACATCATCAATACCACCTAACATCACACACCTCACCAAAGAGAAGCAGTTGCAGCCATCACATTGGGGGTGAGTTAATTAAATGTCTGACCAAATATAACAGGCTAATTTTTAAGGTGATCATTTTGTACGGCCCCCAAATGGTTTTATAAATACCCAAATGGCCCTTGGCAGAAAAAAGGTTCCCCACCCCTGCTCTAAAGGGTTGGCCAACTCAATACTGAGCCCTACGGACTAAGACTGGGATGCCATTAATGTACATGTGCGTGTAAAGGCAGGCGTCCCAATATTTGTATGTATGTATGGTGTGTGTGTGTATGTATGTGTGTGTGTGTGTATATATACTGTATACAGTATCTCACAAAAGTGAGTACACCCCTCACATTTTTGTAAATATTTTATTATATCTTTTCATGTGACAACACTGAAGAAATGACACTTTGCTACAATGTAATGTAGTGAGTAATTCAATTCAAAAGGGAAACTCATATTTTATTTGCAAAATCAAATATATAATAATAGCCCAATCTGTGCGTCTCAGTTCGTTATATCATACATTCAGCGGCGCTTCAGCACACACAATGTATGTGTGCAAGTATATTAGTCAGTTCCTGCAGTGCTTCAGAGCCTGCAAATGCAAACTAGTCCCAACTCCACAGGATGAGCAGTCACAGCCAGCAAAAAGATTTCTCCTCTGATGTTCAGCACCAGTGATTGTACACACAGTATCACTAATCCTTCACCACACCGACTGTGCACCCCTATGAAGTGGCCACTCACCAAATTGCCCTTGAAATATCGCCTTTATGCATAAGCTGCATGAGCCCTTGCTTCTGGTCGGTCTGTCGTCTCTTGAGCACGTCCAGATCCTATCCGTCCACCAGGGGTCACTATCAGGCTGTATATCTCCTCAGTGCAATTTGTAAGCAAACGACATGAAGCAAGAGAGTAGTGTAATACTGTTTCGACTTTATTAGTTAAATAAAACTTCCCTCCCCTTCAGCGTATATGCTTACATTTCAATCACCCTTTGCACGCATATCATAGACACAGAGGCTTTGAAAGGTACCGCCGCTCGCCATCCGCGAGCTAATCCCTGCTGTGGATTACAGCGCTCCTGCGGCTAACAGGCGAGATCCAAAACAACAGTGGTATCCTCCCTTCGTCTCCTCAGCAGCAGCGTACGTGCATCCTGACCGGTTTCGTCTGGTAGACTTCAAATACCTTTCACTTATATATATATTTTAGCGCCGGGCGGGTGGTTGACGTTTTTTAGCATCAGTTACCTTTATCATATTTTATTTGGATGCGTTACACACAGAGTGATATATTCAAGCTTTTCTTTCTTTTAATTTTGATGATTATGGCTTACAGCTTGTGAAAACCCAAAATACAGCATCTCAGAAAATGTGAATATTACATAAGACAAAGAAAAGATTATTACAAAAATGTTGGCTTTCTGAAAAGTATGTCCATGTACTGTACGGTATGCTCTCAATACTTGTGCGGGGTTCCTTTTGCATGAATTACTGCATCAATGCAGCGTGGCAAGGAGGTAATCAGCCTGTGACACTGCTGAGATGTTATGGAAGCCCAGGTTGCTTTAAAAGCTGCCTTCAGCGTGTCTGCATTGTTGGGTCTGGTGTCTCTCATTTTTCTCTTGACAATACCCCACATATTCTCTATGGGGTTTAGGTCAGGATAGTTTGCTGAATAATCAAGCACAGTGATGCCATGATCCTGTGACCAGGTATTGGTACTTTTGGCAGTGTGGGCAGGTGCCAAGTCCAGCTGGAAAATGAAGATCAGCATCTCCATAAAGCTGGTCAGCAAAGGGAAGCATAAAGTGCACTGGAATTTCCTGGTGGGGGGGGGATCAGTGGCAGCAGTGGTGGTGATGCGGGGGGGGGATTCAGTGGTAGCAGTGATGGTGGTGGGGGGGATCAGTAGGAGCAGTGAGGGTGGTGTGGGAGGGGGGGGGAATCAGTGGCAGCAGTGAGGGTGGTGTGGGGGAGGATCAGTGGCAGCAGTGAGGGTAATGTGGGGGGGGGGATCAGTGGCAGCTGTGGTGGTGGTGCGGAGGGGGAATCAATGGCAGCAGTGGGGGTCAGTGGGGGGGTCAGTGGCAGCAGTGGGGGTGGTGTGAGGGGATCAGTGGCAGCAGTGGGGGTGGTGTGGGGGGATCAGTGGCAGCAGTGGTGGTGGTGTGGGGGGGATCAGTGGCAGCAGTGGGGATGGTACGGGCGGGGGGGATCAGTGGCAGCAGTGGGGGTGGTGTGGGGGGGGATCAGTGACAGCAGTGGTGGTGGTGTGGGGGGGATCAGTGGCAGCAGTGGTGGTGGTGTGGGAGGGGGGGATCAGTGGAAGCAGTTGGGTTGGTGGTGTGGCGGGGGGGAGGAATCAGTGGCAGCAGTGGGGGTGGTGCGGAGGGGGATTAGTGGCAGCAGCGAGGGTGATGTGGGGGGGGGATCAGTGACAGCAGTGGGGGTGGTGTGGGGATGGATCAGTGGTAGCAGTGATGGTGTTGTGGGGGGGGGAGTCAGTGGTGGTGAAGTGGAGGGGGATCAGTGGCAGCAGTGGGGGTAGTGTGGGGGGAAATCAGTGGCAGCAGTGGTGGTGGTGTGGGGGGGATTTGTGGCAGTAGTGGAGATGGTGTGGGCAGGGGGGGAATCGTGGCAGCAGTGGTGGTGGTGTGGGGGGGGGGATCAGTGGCAGCAGTGAGGGTGCTGTGGGGAAGGAGGTCAGCGGCAGCAGTGGTGATGTTGTTGCTGTTGTGGGGGGAAACCATGGCAGCAGTGGTGGTGGTGCGGAGGGGGATAAGTGGCAGTGCTGATAGAGGGATGGGATCAGTGTCACTTACTTGCAGATCACTTGGTTCCCCCTCCTTGCGCGGTGGAGAGCTCCTCCCCCTCCAAGTCCCGACATTGCATCTCCCTACCCAACTAAACTCAATGGGCGGGCAGAGAGGATGGGCGGGCCCGTGTGCCTGTGAGTCCTCATGGGGTGGGGACTCTGTGCCTGTGAGAGTGCACAAAAATGACCAGCGCACCATCTCCCGGGCAGCGATGGGCCCCCCTGCAGTGGTGGAATGCTAGGGCCCTGCTGCAAGTGCGACTGCTGCGGCCCTAGTAGTTCCGACACTGAAATCAAGGCCCCAGAGTCTGGAGGAAGAGTGGAGAGGCACAGGGGTCAGTCACACCCCTTTAGCACCCGATGGATAATATATATGTTTAAACCACTGGGACTGAAACATGCTTGTAGGTTATTGGCCCTAATATGTGTATGTAAGAATGTGAGTTAGGGACCTTAGACTGTTGCTCCTTGAGGGCAGGGACTGATGTGAATGTACAACATACAGTACATATATACAGTATATGTAAAGTGCTGTGTATATTGTTGGTGCCATGTAAGTACCTGGAATAAACATATAAATCTGTACTAAAAGCTTGTCTTTCTTTAGTTTAGCTATACCACCAGCTGGTATAAAGAGCAGTAATGACATCAGTTCAATGGACAACTGACTCATAAACATTCCCGTACATTGTCCTGATATCCTCTCACACCAGCCACTAGTATCAGCAAGTAAAAATACCGCCAAAAATGTTCCATTGCGCATAGCAATATCATCTTTGGGGAAAGAGGAAATGGAGAGAATGAATAACAAGGAAAATATTTTTTTCCCAAATTCTGTAAATTAAAGCAAATCCTGCTTCATGTAAACACATTAATGCTGTTATATTCATTAAAAGTTTGCCCTCTTCTCTTCAAATCTATGTATTAATTTACAGGGCCACTGATAAGGGGGGACCACCAGTCCTCCTGTAGGGGAGCCCGAACAGTAGAGGGAATCAGTGCGGTTGGACAGAGGGGCAATTACAGCAGAGGCGTAATTAGAACCTTCAGGGCTCCGGTGCAAGAAACCACGAAGAGTCCCCCGAACCCCTGGCCGGGGCATTTCCCTTGAAGCCTGGGGCTCTTCCCACTGATCCTGGGGCCCTTTACTCTCATTGCGGGACCCTTTCACAAGTTCAGCAGTGGCCCTCTTTCTGCCATCTTGGGGCCTCCCCACGGTGGTGGAATGCCAGGGCCCGGTCGCAAGTGTGACCTTTGCAATCCTGGAAGTTCACCCACTGGTGTCAGTAGTTTTTATTTTTTGGTATTTTAAATTTGTATTATTTTTTATAATTTTATTTTATTTTTTTACAATGTCACTGACTATGACTCTGTCCATTCAGAAAAGGAAGGAGCTGGTAAATTACATATTTACCCACCCATTTCTGGTTCTCTATTGTGACACATCCCCTGCAGCAGCCGACAGGAGAAGGAAGGGAGCACATTGGGGGGAGACCAGCAGGGGAGCACACAGGGGCCCAGAGACAGCAGTACACAAGTGAACTGGATAGGAGGAGTGGAGGGGGCAGCATACAAAGGAACCAATCTCCTCCATTTTCCTCCTGCAGCTACAGGAGGAAGAAGGAGGACAGTGATTTCTCTACATGCTGCCCCCGCCGCCCCTCCTATCCAGGTGTACAGGGGAGCCGCACAGGCCCCCTGGAGCATGGGGCCCGGTTGCAATTGCAACCCCTGTAGTTACGCCCCTGAATTACAGGATGCCCTGTGCGGCTCTCTGCAACAGCTAAATACCGATTTCTGCAGGGAGAGACACAGACACAGGGCCCCCCCCCCCCTGCGGAAGCTGCTGGCTTCCCTGTTCCGCAAAAAAATAACAAATTGTAAAAAAAAAATAATTAAAAAAAAATGTAAAATAAAATAATTCAAAAAAAATTCAAAAATTCAAAAAACTATTTTAAAAAGGGCTAATTCGCACAGCTTCTTTGTTATCTTTGTGTCCTCTAAAAATGATTTTAGTACGTTTTTAGTGAAAATGTTGTTTTGATAAATATACGAGGGGGGCCCTGCCAGGGACGCTGTACGGGGGCCCGGTGATTTCTATCAGCAGCCCTGTTCATTTGTATGGGATATATGTTAGCCCCTGATAGTAGCATAGAGCACTGCCTGTGTGTTACTTTTCTTTTTAAAGTCTAATAAAATGTATCTTATACAACAAAACTCTTAAGTCGCTCCGACTTAGAAAAAGGGTCCGGAGCTTCTTCGGGGCGACCCGGAGGCGACCGCCATAGACTTCAATGTTATGAAGTCCTTGGCGGCCGCTCCGAGGTCGCGGCGCGCTGCTCGCACCGCGACCTCGGAGGTCGCCACCCGAAGTCGGATCGCCCCTATGTGAACGGGGCCTTAGTGTATATAGAGCTTGTTCACACTTGCAGTTGGGGAGGGCGATACAAACATGCAATTTAGCCATGTTTTTACACAAATGCTTTGCTGGGCAGTCGATGTTTCTGTGCTGAGAGTAATGCCTCGTACACACGCAACGATTGTTGGCCGTGAATTTTCAGCCACCGTCCGATCGGTCGATTATCGGCTTGTTAGTATGATGCTTCCGACAACCGACTGCGACTTTTCGGCCGAACAAAATCTGGTGTGCATGCTATAAAATTTTTGTTGGCCGTCAACACAACGGCCGATTTTTCCGTCAGTCAGTACAGATTTCGGCAGACAAAAATCAGATGAACAAGACTGGGCATGCTCAGAGAAGAAAAAACACACGGAAAGTTAACCATCACATGACATCACTTCTGAAGTTGGTTTTTGTTGGCCGAGAAAAATTTGTGTGCAGTCTAAAGCACATTTCAACCAACACAACAACACTGGACAAAAGACGGCCGATCGGTCGGCCAACAATCGTTGCGTGTGTACGAGGCTTAAGCTCACTGCATGCCCCCACCAAAGAGACTAAGCTGTCAGGGACAGCTGTCGGTCCAGACTAATGATTGGCACCCAGCGGAACTAGCTCCCAATCATGTGACCACTGATCACAATAGTCATATTATTGCTGATCCTTTCCGCCCCCCTCCCCCAGACATTTAGAACTTTCTAAAGGGCCACTTTGGCAGGTGGGAAGGGGTTAAATATTGACATTCTATTTACTACGGTGTATCATTCATAAAGCACTGCCTGAGGTATACAAGTTTAACATTTTTATAATACTTTATTCACTGAAAATACTAAAATAAAATACTAAAAAGAAAAAAATGCTAAAAAGAAAAAAAAAAATGTGCCTGTGTACTTGTCATTATGCGGTGCCCATATCTAATGAGCTCTTCAATTCACTGTTATTGTTTTATGTATGATACGGCGCTGAGTGTACAGTTTGCTGGATCAAGATTTAGAACCATTTAGAACACTTTATTTTCATTAAGATCCTATTATAGGATATATTTTTTTATTTATTCCTTTTAATTGCCTACACCCAGGTCTAACGCTCTAGGCTTGATTCCTTTTGGACAAGTGCTTGGCGCTAATATAAGTGGGGTTTCATTTGGGGTTTTTTTCTGGCAGAACATGCCTGAATGCCGTTCCCGCACCTCCGCCAAAGACTGTGAGGAAGCGAGGTCGTTTCCATATAGCTTAGCAGGGCGGTCGCGGAGTGAGCTGGTCGTATATACACAAAAACAACTAAGGTAGTTTCGGCTGAGAGCGGAAGGTGGAGTGATATCATCTGCACTCCACCCCCCCACAGACCAGATGCTCCTTTTGGTAGCAGCTGCAAATGTGTGGAACAGCTGCAGCGCTGGTAGCCTGAGATAAGTTGTTATACATTGCTTTTTCGGTAAGTTGACAATGTTGCTGGATGGAGCTGTGTCTGTTAATGCTGCTTGGATGTGGGCCTGTGGCTGTCTCCTTGCTGGATGGGACTGTTTCTTTTCCGTATGGGGCTATCTCTTTGCTGGATGGGGCTCACTCTTTGCTTAATATGGGGCTGTCTCTTTTCTGAAAATATGGCTGTTTCTTTGCTGGATGGGGCTGTTCCTTTAGCGCATGGGGCTGCCTCTTTGGTGGATGGGAATGTCTCTGAATATGTGGTTGTCTCGTTGCTGGATGGGGATGCTTCTTTGTTGGATGGGGCTGTCTCTTTTCTGAAATTGGATGTCTATTTGCCGGACATGGCTGACTCTTTGCTGGATGGGGATGTCTCTTTGCTGGACAGGGATGTCTCTTTGCTGGATGGGTATGATTCCTTGCTGGATCTTTGCTGGATCAGGGTGTCTCTATGGCGAATGGGGCTGTCTCCGCTGGATGGGGATGTCTTTTTGTGGGATTTGGGATTGTTTCTTTGCTGGGTGGGGCTGCCTCTTTGCTGGACTGGGCTGTCTCTATGCTTTTTTGGTAAATTGACAATGTTGCTGGATGGAGCTGTGTATGTTAATGCTGCTTGGATGTGGGCCTGTGGCTGTCTCTTTGCTGAATGGGGCTGTCTCTTTGCTGGACTGGGCTGTCTCTTTGCCGAATTTGGGAATATTGCTTTGCTGGACTGGGCTGTCTCTTTGCTGAATATGGGAATATCGCTTTGCTGGATATGGGGATGTCTCTTTGCTGGATCGGACTGTCTTTTTGCTTGATTTGAGGATGTCACTTTGCTGGATGGGGCTGTCTCTTTGCTAGGATATGGGAGTGTCTCTTTGCTGGATATGGGAGATGTCTCTGATGTGACAATCAGAGAAGATACATATGACAAGAATGCTGAAATTGTCTGGAAGTGCCTCTGAGCTTACTTTGGCAAGCGCTGGATATTTCTAATGTTTTGTAAATTTTACTGCATTGCTTTTTGTTAACAAATTCCATACAAATTACATGTACAGCCGTTTTCTAAAGGAGGGTGCTAGGAGGTGTGTAGGGGTGGAGACAAGGGGTGGTTCTGGGTACCATCAAGGATGATATACAGTAGTACACACCAGTGCGTTTGTATTTCTGTACTACCTTTCAGTTTGAGCTTCTGTTAGGTATTATTTTTTTGGGGCTTTACAAATGATTTTTCTCCTCTTTACATATGATTTTGTAGAAAATAGTCCCGCTTTGCAGGGATAAGAAACAGAGAGATCATTATCTCTGTACAGATCCCTGTGTTGATTGTCAACACAGGGGTCTGGGCTGTGATTGGACACAGTTGATAAGCAGTTCCCAGCCATGAATCATTGGCTGGGTCTGTTGACAGACTCCCTCTGTGTACAATCACAGCGGGTGTCGGTGCGGGAGATGCGCATGCGTGTGCCCTAAACCCGGAAGCAGGCAGTGGCGTACCAGTACATCACTTTGCCTGCATGCGCCGCCCGTCTGCAGTACACTGCGGGCAGGCAGTCCTAAAAGTGATTGTAAGGGCAGAAGGTTTTTTTTATCTTAACCACTTGCCGACTGCCGCACGACTATATACGGCGGCAGTCAGCCTCTCACAGGCAAAGTGATGTAGGGGTACGTCACTAGCCTGTGAGGCTCTAGGGAGCGAGCGCGCGACGCCCGAGGTGCACTCCCGATCCCGCTCGCTCACGGACCCCCCCCCCCCCGCGCGTGTGAGCGGCGGACCCGATGTCCGCCGCTCACTCGCGATCGTCGGTTACAGAGGGAGAAAGGCAGGCGGCTAATGTAAACAAAGCCGCCTGTCATTCTCCCCTGTGTAACAGCAGAGATCATACGGTCCTGCTATGTAGGACCGTAGATCTCTGCTGTTACATGAAAAGCCACATCCCTGCACAGTAAGAAGCACGCCCCTAGGGACACACATAGTCACTGCATCTCTAATAAAGTTAACCCCTTCCCTGCCAGTGTCATTTTTACAGTAACAGTGCATATGTATAGCACTGATTACTGTAGTAATGTCACTGGTACCCCCAAAAGTGTCAAAAATGTCAGTCAAGGGTCCGATCTGTCCGCCGCAATGTCGCAGTCCCGCAAAAAAAAATCGTAGATGGCCGCCATTACTCGTTAAAAAAAAACAATAAAAATGACAAAAATCTTTCTCTTAGTTAGTAAACGCAATAACTTTTGCGCAAACCAATCAAAATACGCTTGTTGCGATTTTTTTTTACCAAACATATGTAGCAGAAAACAAATTGGCCTTAAATGTTAAAAAATTTAGATTTTTACATTTTTTTTGGGGAATTTCATATATAAAAAATGTAAAAATATTGTTATTTTTGCAAAATTGTCGCTCATTTTTTGTTTATAGCGCATGATCAAAAAATTGCACAGGTGATCAAATACTACCAAAAGAAAGCTCTGTTTGTGGGAAAAAAAGGATGTCAATTTCATTGGGTACAGCGTCGCACGACCGCGCAATTGTCCGTTAAAGTCACGCAAAATAGGCCCTGGTCAGGAAGGGGGTAAAATCTTCCGGGGCTTAAGTGGTTAATGCATTCTATGCATTAAGATAAAAAGCCATCCTGTGTGCAGCAGCCCCCCTCAGCCTCCCTAATACTTACCTAAGGTCCATCTAGATCCAGCTATGTTGCCGGATAGACTCGGCTGTCCAGGACTCCCCTCCTCATTGGCTGAGACAGCAGAGCAGCACCTTTGGCTCCCAATGCTGTCAATCAAAGTCAGTAAGCCAATGGAGAGAAAGGGGTGGGGCCGGGCCCCTGGCTCCCTGTCTGAATGGACTTACAGAGCAGCAGCTCAGCGTAGGTGCCCCCCATAGCAAGCGGGTTGCTGTGGGGGACACTCAACAGGAGGGAGGAGAGAGGATCACCGAAGAGGGACCCGAGAAGAAGAGGATCCGGGCTGCTCTGTGCAAAACCAACTGCACAGAGGAGGGAAGTATAACATGTTTGTTATTTTTAACCAAAAAAAAACAGACTTTGGTATTACTTTAAAGAATTAAAATAGTGTATGAATACGTCTGTACAGTTTTAATATGTTGTGCAGATTTTGTTGGGGCCTTAAAAGCCCATTTCAAATATATTGTTTACTATGCTGGACTTGAAGAAGATGATGTGTGCTATTTTTATAAACAATGTGTCTTTTATACACAGCTCAATGCTGAAGCTCTACTAATGATCACCATGTGATAGCAAGAACAGAACTAGAACTCTAAAATGTGCCCTTAAGGCTCATTCACATGAGCTTTGGCCTCTGAAGAGCGACCCCTTCAGATTATCGATTATCAAGCATATGACAGGCGATGAGGCGCCTCCTCATCTCATGCTTGAACCTCGCACTAGAGTGGCTTACATTGCACAAAGTTGCTGGGCACTTGCAGAGTGACCCCATTTACTTGAATAGGTCACGCTCAGCAGAAGCAATGGGGGTAGAATTTCTGCTGTGGCTGCAAAGCCCGCTGTCTCTGCAGCAGAAGGGGGAGTGGCTAGAGCAGTGATGGCAAACCTTGGCACCCCAGATGTTTTGGAACTACATTTCCCATGATGCTCAACTACATTGCAGAGTGCATGAGCATCATGGGAAATGTAGTTCCAAAACATCTTGGGTGCCAAGGTTCGCCACCAATGGGCTAGAGGGCAGTAAAAATGTGGCTCCAATGTGGGGTTTACATGCCTTTGTATTTTGGGCCAATTCTTCACCGCACAGCCGGCTGCATCTCTGGCACCCACATGGCCAAGATGGCGCTGCCCCGCTCCTCTCCCTGCCATTCTGTTAAGGACTGATCACCATCCCTCAGCGGCGGCTCCCACAGTCTGCCTGGACATGTGGCCGAGGTAGAGCAAATGTTACCAATCCCTACACCTGCTCTGTGTTAGGCTCCCTCCCCTGCCAGATCAGAGGACTCTGCTTCTACACAGGCAGGGGAAATACCACTGGCTGTTCTAACACAGATACAGCAGAGCCTTGCATCCCTCCCCACAAAACAGGAGCTGGATACCTGGGCATAGAGGATTGAATCCTCTCTGAAATGGAAGGTGGATGATTTAAGGGAGCGCATAGCAACTACTGACAACCGGGTCTCTGTCATAGACTCTGCCCATATGGTCCTGAATTCCAGGGTCACTACATTGGAGTCCATGGTGTCACAACATCAGTCTCAGCTTATACAACTGCACCTGCGGGTGGAGGATATTGAAAATAGGAGCAGAAGGAAGAATATTAGAATCAGGGGTATTCCTGAGGCCACCACACACACAGATCTCCATGCCAATGTCTTGTTTATTTTTCATAAATATCTGGCTAGTGCTCCTGAGATGGAAATTGAGATTGATAGGGTACATAGGTTGCCCATTTCACATCTTCATAAACAAGGAAAACTGTCAATTTACTTTGCACTCCCCTGACCAACTCCCAACTCTCTTTGTCTTCTTGGGGATGGAACCAGTAGCAGTCCCGAACTGGTTGGACGTCCTGCTGATTGGAAATGGATCGGTTCTTTCAGTAGCGCTTCGGCCTCAGCGACAGACGCCCCCGCTCTAGAAGCTCTACTGTTTCGGCCTCCCACCCAAGACCATCAGACCCTGAACCGTAATTGGTGACATTTAACTCTTCCTTCCATTCCGTGGTTTAATTTAATTTCGGAGTGCCATTGGGGTAAGCTGTAATCAGCCTCTGTTTCCTCTCAGTCATTTGCTCTGGGATGGGTAACTGCACGGGAATCATTTTCCTCTCATTTTTGTATGTTTTATATTTGTGACTGTTTATAGTACAAGTTTATAGCTTGTGAAGCCCTGAAGGGGTTTCAGGTCTCACCATGACTATCACTGTACCCCCAAAATAGGCTTTGCTTTCTTCCCCCCATGGTTCAAAGTGAGTTAGTGTTAGTTAAAGTGGGATTATTACTGGAATTTCCTGGGACTTACTGGTTTCACCTGTTCTCTCTCTGCTTAGGGCATGGGTGTCCAACCTTTTGGCTTCTCTGGACCACATTGAGTGTAGAGAAATTTTCTCGGGCCGCATCTAAAATATATACTATAGTTAAGGTATATAAGTAATAAAATGCCGCCGTGCCCTTCCCGCGCCCCCCGCACTAATTTAACACAACTAGGGGATGCTCAAATGAAATTGAATCAGTATACAGAGGTTAACTTCTTCTGAGTGATAATAAAGGAACACTCTAACCACCATGACCGCTCCAATGATTTGAAATGGTCATGGTGGTAGGAGTCAGAAACACTGCATATGCTCCGCTTTCCCCCTGAGGCAGCCTCTGCCTACCGTTAGCTGGAAGCTGCTCTGACCGTGCCCCCGACCTGACTTCCTTCCTCCCCAGCAAAAAAAAAATTGTCAGGGCGCAGTGGGCCGCAATGCCCGAGGTTACGGGCCGCATGCTGCCCTCGGGCCGCAGGTTGGACATGCCTGGCTTAGGGTTTACCTGGCAGATGGTTTTCTAAAACCTTATAAGTTTCCCTTGCTTTGTGTTCCTCCTTTCTTTCTTAAGCCCCGTACACACGAGTCGAAATTCGGCTGGGAATTTTCGTCTGACGACCGATCTGCTGATTTTCGGCTTGTTAGTATGATGCTTCCGACAACCGACTCCGACTTTTCGGCCGAAAAAATTCTGGTGTGAAGGCTATATAATTTTTGTCCCCCATCAAAACACGTCTGATTTTCGTGCAGTCAGTTCAGATTTCGACAGGGAAATGAGCAAGACTGGGCATGCTCAGAGAAGAAAGAACACAAAGAAAGCAAACCAACACATGACATCACTTCTGAAATAGAATTCTGTCGTGCGGGAAAATTCGTGTGCAGTCTAGAGCACATTCCAACCAACAAAACACCACTCTGGACAAAAGATGGACAACCGGTCGGCGGAAATTCGTTGCGTGTGTACTAGGCTTTAGTCTTCTCTGCTTTCCACTTTCTTGCCATTTTAATCTTTCCTTCCCCTTCCTTCCTTTTTTTTTCGGTCTTTTCAGTCGAGACATTTTGGGTCACATCCCTGACTAAATGCCGGTGGTAAATCCCTTCTCCCTGAATGCACACGGTCTGAATGTTCCAGAGAAGAGGACTCAGGTGTTGGGTGAGATGTGGAGGAATCATGGAATCATGCCCACATGGCATTTCTTCAGGAGACGCATTTTAAAGAATCCAAGCTTCCACAACTTGAAAACGCCAGGTATCCATTTGTTTACCACAGCTGTTCACCTGACTAAATCTAGAGGGGTTAGCATTCTGCTCTCAAAACTTGTAGCATGGTCCCTTACTGACGTCCTATAAGATGACATGGGTAAATTCCTGTTTGTAAAAGGCTCCATATTCTGTCACCGTGTTACATTGTCAAATATATATATGCTCCCAATACGGGTAAGATTGACTTTATTGAACAATTACTCAGAGATGTATAGTAACGAAGTAGAACTACTTAAGTACTGTACTTAAGTACCGAAATGCGGTATCTGTACTTTCCTAGAGTAGAATTTTTTTCTCCTACTTCTACTTTTACTTCACTACATTTTTTTGATGATTTCGATACTTCTACTCAAGTATTTTTTTTTTGTGCTGCATAGTTACTCGTTACTTTTAAAAAAAATTACCACTACCAGAACAGTAGATGGCAGGTTGCATAAAGCTCAAAAAAATGTGTATAATGTCATTTGTTATTTCAGCGCATACGAAAATAAAGGCTGTGTATAATAAAAGCTGCTATACCAAATCTTTCCAATAAAAAGAAAATATGAAACAAACAAATAAATGGTGCTACAGCGCTTAAAGTGCATCAAGAAACTACTAACAAACACAACTTGGCTGTGCGAATAAAGTGCCTGTGCAATCGATATAATATCATCATTGCCCCCAGTGCCCTGCCCACACTCCACACAGTATCAAAAATAAAGTGACATGAATGTGCTAAAGCCTAAATGCAGTGAAATAATTATTCCCACAATGTAACAGTAAATTCAATTCATATAAAATATGACAATAAATCACAATAAAATAAGTTATGAAATAAGTTAGGTCAGGTGCGTGCAACAAGTTGAAGTGTGTAAACCTATCTATAACGAAAAGTCCATAAATGAATTCCAGTGTGCAAATCTAAAGTGTCACTTCACTTGTCAGATGCTTCCACCTCCTTCAGTGCTCGAGTGACCGACCAACACACTTAATGGTGGTGGCACTGGTGGATAGCGTCTGGGTGGCACTGTGGCACTGACTGCACTGGTTCAAAAAGCCATATATATTTAATTATTTCAATTCTCAATCACATTGGTCCTCTCCTCATAAGATATTAATAACTTAAGATTAGGTGATGAACTTCTTGGCGGCCCTGGCAGGATGACGGGGACACCCGCCACTTCTGGAGCCGAGCCGCTGTGATTCCCCAACATGTGACAAAGTGACAGCCAGGAGATCTAGTGGCTAGTAGTGCTCAACAATACCGCTTTTATATATAAAAATGAAATAAAATATACTGACTCACAATTTAGTAGTAGGTAGCGTGTAGCAGTAGGCAGCGCAACTCCATTCAATCAATCCCACAGCCTCGCTTGCGCCGCGGCCCGCGGAATCACTGTCATGATCATCAAGTTAAGACCGCACAGGAGGAGCCATGCTGCCGTCTTCCCGCTCGAGGTCTCTGCCTCTAGACGTGTTGTGTGTCACTCAGACTCCACCCCTTAGGGCCCTTACTGAGAGGAGTTGTGACGCGGGCGGCCGGACGCGGGAGCAGGACTCGGAGCATTTTCTTCGTTATCTCATCTTCTTCTCTATGAGGTGAGTGAGGTGGACCGTGGAGAGGGCCTAATCCTTGCCATGGCAAATGTGCCATTTGAGAATCAAATAATCAATATAAAATATTAATATATTATATACACACAGGTCATGGGTGGCTTTTTTGAACCAAGAAGAGTGAGACTGACGGCTATGATGATTATCCGACCATCCATGGTCCATGGACCATAAGTGTTGTGTTGTGGTGCGGCCTGTGCTTCCTGCGGCCTGCCGCTGCCTGTGCAGCTGTGCCTGCACTGCAGTGGCCACTGACAGTGGCACTTGACTTGAGCAAAGAAAATGAGCACTACTAGTGTGAAGGACAGGTGGTGGAAGCATGTTCTGACAAGTTCTTATAATGAAAATAATATAGACAGCTTTTTGAACCAGTGCAGTGCCAGTGCTACTAAGGTGAGAGGCAGAGAGAGAGGCTATCCAGTCCACCACTTTACTTGAGCAGATCACAGAAGAAAGGTGGAAACATCTGACAGCAAGTGACAAGCACTTCTTAGATTGCACACTGGAATTCAGTTATGGACTTTTCTTAATAACGTTTAGTTTACACACTTAAACTTGCACCTAACTTATTCACAATCACAACTTATTTTATTGTGGTATTGTCATATATATTTTATATGAATTACATTTACATTGTGGGAATAATTTGCACTGCATTTAGCACAGACATGTCACTTTATTTTTGATACTGTGGGCGATGATTTTGAATACAAGAAGAATATATATATATATATATATATATATATATATATATATATATATATATATATATAATTGCATGCACTTTATTAGCATTTTTAGCACAGCCACTTTGTTAGTAGTTTTTGATGCATTTTTCACTTTAAGCGTTGTAGGTTTGATGAAGCTGGCCTGGCACATCATCATCATTTGAGCAAATCAAATCAAACCGCGATTAAGAAGACTGCGCGTGCTCCTGTTCTGCCTTTTGATCAGCTGAAAAGATGAACGAACCAAAAACACCACCTTCCACCCCTGGCCCTTCAACTTCAAGTGATCTGCCTGGCTGTGAGAGTGAGGAAGCTCAGGAAGGAGACCACCCCTGGCTTTAAAAGGTGGATGCTTTAAAAGGGGAAGGGAGGGACATACTTTATCTGTTTTTTGTTTACAAAAAGTTACAGCCTAAGGAATTGTGATTGTCCTTTAGGTTAATCATTTGAATAAATCATTTGAAATAATAAAAAACAATATGATGTTCAAACTTTTGACTTCTTTCTTTAATAACTACATAACACAGTACTTGTACTTTTACTTTCAGTACTTGAGTAGAATTTTTTTTTCAAAACTACTGGTACTTTTTACTTTTAGTACTTAAGTAGCAAATTTTTTGAAAAAACTACTTGCAATACTTAAGTAAAAAAAATGTTGAATACTTTAGTACTTCTACTTAAGTAACTTTTTCTGCGAGCACTTCCACTTCTACTCAAGTCACTTTTTGATCGAGCACTTGTACTTTTACTCAAGTAGAAATTTTGAGTACTTTATACAAGTCTGTTCAATTACTAGAGAATTTCCAGGAGGGAATATGTATTGTAGGTGGGGATTTTGATTTTGCTGGACTTCTCCCCAGGAGCCTCATATCTTTAATACGCCAAGTTGAGGAGACTTAGAAGGCCCTGGTGCTGGAGAGGCTGGTGGATGTGTGGAGAATTATGTGCAGTGCGGATAGAGTTTATATGTTTTTCTTGACCCAGTACACCTCCTATTCTAGACTGGATTACTTTTTTGTGCATCAAACCACCCCTCCACTGGTGCTCTCTTACAACATAGGCATTCAAACTATTTTCGACCACACCCAATTCTGATCCCTCTACTTTTAGGTGACAGGCCTCATTACTCTAGCAAATGGAGCCTGGATGAAAGCCTAATTCAACAGCCCCACCATGCCAGTATTATTGCAAATGCTATCAGGGATTACTTTATTAATAATTTGACTTCTGATTCTTCCCCATGCACTGTCTGGGAAGCCCACAAGTGCATAATATGGGGACCCTCTCATTGAATCAGGTGCTAAATTTAAAAAAGAGAAATTACAGGAAACAGCATCCCTTCTTGACTGTATTTTGACCCTGGAGGTAGCCCACAAACAGTCTCTTGCAAGAGATGTGGCAGTGGAGCTAAAGAATAGTTACACAGTTAGTGAGGTTGAAAAAAGACATCCGTCCATCCAGTTCAACCTATGATGTGTGTGTGTGTGTTTGCTGTTAACCGTACATTGTATACCCCTGTATGTTGTGGTCTTTAAGGTGCCCATCTAATAGTTTTTTTAAACTATCGATGCTTGATCTATGTGATTCTCCCAATTCCATTCCGCTTGCAAAAGCAAATGTTTAGCTAATGTACTCCAGATGGCATTTTTATAAGTTTGGAGGCAAACCTGGTAGACCCTTAGCCTGGGCGTTGAAGGAGGTGAAACCCCACTCTTATATCCAGTCCATTACTACACCCCAGGATAACAAAATCTTTATATCACAAGAGATTGCGAACTGCTTTAAGGCTGTTTATGAAAATCTCTACAACCTTTCTGTGCAGGGTCCCTGAATTGCAGACCTGCTCATCTTCCATTGACAACTATTTGCATTCTTCAGGTATGCCCCAGCTGTCCTATCAGGATCCAGAAACTACGGAGAGCCCACTTTGGACAGAGGAAATTTGGGAAGAGATTCAGGATATGGACAAAGGCAAAGCCCCGGGACCTGACGGCTTCCCACTAAGCCATTACTGAACATTTGCGGATCAACTTGTCCCACACCTGGTTGGCTCTTGTAATGCTCTTCTGGATGCAGCATGCCTCTCGGTCGATTCTCTTCATGCCCACATCACTTTGATCCCAAAGGAAGGTAGAGAAAGGTCGGACTGTGCAAATTATAGTCCTATATTGCTGCTAAACCTCAACCTTAGGATATTCAGGAAGGTCTTGGTTATGTGTCTTATCTCAGTCATACCTGCATTGGTCCATTGTGACCAAGAAGCCTTCATCCTGAATAGAGAGGCCAGGGACAACACATGCCGTGCTCTGAATTTGATCCACATGGCTCGGTCGGGGACCCCACCATTGCTAGCTAATTTCAGCGGACTCAGAGATGGCCTTCAACTGAGTCAGCTGGCTATTCATGTGATATATGAAATATATCATTATATAGGCTTGGGTTTCAACATGTGCACGTGGATTGATGCCATCTATTCTCGTCCGACAGCAGCGGTGAGAGCTAACTAGGCGGTTTCCTCTACCTTTAGTTTGAGCAACGGGACCCATCAAGGATGCCCCCTTTTGCCTCTGATCTTTATACTAGTTCTAGAACCTCTACTTTGCCATATCAGGGCAGGGTTAACCTGGACATAAGGGGCATACAAAGTGGGAGCGCCCACCATAAAGTTGCGGCCTACTTATGCCGACGAATAGTGTTGAGCGAACACGGACTGTATTATTCGTGTTCGTACCGAATAATTGGATTTTTTGTACCCGAACACGGACACGGACACTTTACTGTATGTTCGGGTAAAAATCCGTGTTCGGTCGTTTTATTTCCGGGTTTTGCATGCTTTGGCGCTCTTTTCATGGCGGGCTTTCAACAGCCAATCAACAATCGTTTAACTGGTGTGCCTTAAGCCATCCCAGCCATGCCTGCAAATGTCTCAGTAGCTGTGATTGGCCGTCTGAAGCATGTGACCAAGTCTTTATAAGTTCGAGGCAGCCGCAGCGGCGTCATTATGCTGCTTAGATTCAGGGACAGAGCACACATCAATGTGCTGGCTGCTGATTAGGGAAAGATAGGCAGGAAAAAACCATTTGTGTCCGGATAGAATTGAGGGACAGGTCGGAGTGTTTAGGCAGGGCGAGTTGTAGGCATTTTAGGGATAGAGTCTGCTGAATTATAGGGTCAGTGTCTTCTACAAACTACAATCGATATTGCTGTGTGGGGGGTGGGGTCTGCACTCAATCCTGATCTACGATCTCTTCTCAATCCTGTTAGGGACAGAGTCTGCTGAATTTTAGGGAAACTGTGTTCTACAAACTACAATCGATATTGCTGTGTGGTGTGGGATTGGAGATAGGCAGGTGTCAGTGATCCACATCCATTTTTCTGTGTGTGAGCTGCAGTGAACACAATCTTTTTGGGCTGCAGTGAACACAATCTTTTTGGGCTGCAGTGAACACAATCTTTTTGGGCTGCAGTGAACACAATCTTTTTGGGGTGCAGTGAACAAAATCTTTTTGGGGTGCAGTGAACACAATCCTTTTTGGTGTGCAGTGAACACAATCTTTGTGGGGTGCAGTGAACAAAATCCTTTGTGGGGTGCAGTGAACACAATCTTTTTGGGGTGCAGTGAACAAAATCCTTTTTGGGGTGCAGTGAACAACATCCTTTTTGGGGTGCAGTGAACACAATCTTTTTGGGGTGCAGTGAACAAAATCCTTTGTGGGGTGCAGTGAACACAATCTTTTTGGGGTGCAGTGAACACAATCTTTTTGGGGTGGAGTGAACAACATCCTTTTTGGGGTGCAGTGAACAAAATCCTTTTTGGGGTGCAGTGAACAAAATCATTTTTGGGGTGCAGTGAACACAATCTTTTTGGGGTGCAGTGAACACAATCTTTGTGGGGTGCAGTGAACACAATCTTTTTGGGGTGGAGTGAACAACATCCTTTTTGGGGTGCAGTGAACAACATCCTTTTTGGGGTGCAGTGAACACAATCTTTTTGGGGTGCAGTGAACACAATCTTTGTGGGGTACAGTGAACAGAATCTTTGTGGGGTGCAGTGAACACAATCTTTGGGGGGTACAGTGAACACAATCTTTGTGAGGTGCAGTGAACACAATCTTTGTGGGGTGCAGTGAACACAATCATTGTGGGGTGCAGTGAACTCAATCTTTGTGGGGTACAGTGAACACAATCTCATACTGAAGGTTTGAGGGTGCTGCCTGTTCCATACTCCCCCTACTCCTCATCTAGCCTTTTAGGGGTACAAACAATAGTAATTGGGGCCTAGTGTGGTTGTGTACGTGTGATATACATACACTTTTTTGGGATCATATTTTCTATTCCGCTATTTAATCAAAAACCTTTGGGGATCAGTTAAATTGGGGGATAGTCTGTGTTGGTACGTGTGAGAGAGATCCACCTTTCCAAGTTGTTGGGGTTCATCTCATACTTCTGAAGGTTTGAGGGTGCTGCCTGTTCCATACTCCCCCTACTCCTAGCCTTTTAGGGGTACAAACAATAGTAATTGGGGCCTAGTGTGGTTGTGTACGTGTGATATACATACACTTTTTTGGGATCATATTTTCTATTCCGCTATTTAATCAAAAACCTTTGGGGATCAGTTAAATTGGGGGATAGTCTGTGTTGGTACGTGTGAGAGAGATCCACCTTTCCAAGTTGTTGGGGTTCATCTCATACTTCTGAAGGTTTGAGGGTGCTGCCTGTTCCATACTCCCCCTACTCCTAGCCTTTTAGGGGTACAAACAATAGTAATTGGGGCCTAGTGTGGTTGTGTACGTGTGATATACATACACTTTTTTGGGATCATATTTTCTATTCCGCTATTTAATCAAAAACCTCTGGGGATCAGTTAAATTGGGGGATAGTCTGTGTTGGTACGTGTGAGAGAGATCCACCTTTCCAAGTTGTTGGGGTTCATCTCATACTTCTGAAGGTTTGAGGGTGCTGCCTGTTCCATACTCCCCCTACTCCTAGCCTTTTAGGGGTACAAACAATAGTAATTGGGGCCTAGTGTGGTTGTGTACGTGTGATATACATACACTTTTTTGGGATCATATTTTCTATTCCGCTATTTAATCAAAAACCTCTGGGGATCAGTTAAATTGGGGGATAGTCTGTGTTGGTACGTGTGAGAGAGATCCACCTTTCCAAGTTGTTGGGGTTCATCTCATACTTCTGAAGGTTTGAGGGTGCTGCCTGTTCCATACTCCCCCTACTCCTAGCCTTTTAGGGGTACAAACAATAGTAATTGGGGCCTAGTGTGGTTGTGTACGTGTGATATACATACACTTTTTTGGGATCATATTTTCTATTCCGCTATTTAATCAAAAACCTTTGGGGATCAGTTAAATTGGGGGATAGTCTGTGTTGGTACGTGTGAGAGAGATCCACCTTTCCAAGTTGTTGGGGTTCATCTCATACTTCTGAAGGTTTGAGGGTGCTGCCTGTTCCATACTCCCCCTACTCCTAGCCTTTTAGGGGTACAAACAATAGTAATTGGGGCCTAGTGTGGTTGTGTACGTGTGATATACATACACTTTTTTGGGATCATATTTTCTATTCCGCTATTTAATCAAAAACCTCTGGGGATCAGTTAAATTGGGGGATAGTCTGTGTTGGTACGTGTGAGAGAGATCCACCTTTCCAAGTTGTTGGGGTTCATCTCATACTTCTGAAGGTTTGAGGGTGCTGCCTGTTCCATACTCCCCCTACTCCTAGCCTTTTAGGGGTACAAACAATAGTAATTGGGGCCTAGTGTGGTTGTGTACGTGTGATATACATACACTTTTTTGGGATCATATTTTCTATTCCGCTATTTAATCAAAAACCTCTGGGGATCAGTTAAATTGGGGGATAGTCTGTGTTGGTACGTGTGAGAGAGATCCACCTTTCCAAGTTGTTGGGGTTCATCTCATACTTCTGAAGGTTTGAGGGTGCTGCCTGTTCCATACTCCCCCTACTCCTAGCCTTTTAGGGGTACAAACAATAGTAATTGGGGCCTAGTGTGGTTGTGTACGTGTGATATACATACACTTTTTTGGGATCATATTTTCTATTCCGCTATTTAATCAAAAACCTTTGAGGATCAATTGAATTGCGGGATAGTCTGTGTCGGTACGTGTGAGAGAGATCCACCTTTCCAAGTTGTTGGGGTTCATCTCATACTTCTGAAGGTTTGAGGGTGCTGCCTGTTCCATACCCCCCCTACTCCTCATCTAGCCTTTTAGGGGTACAAACAATAGTAATTGGGGCCTAGTGTGGTTGTGTACGTGCGAGATACATACACTTTTTTTGATCATATTTCCTATTCCGCTATTCAATAAAAACCTTTGAGGATCAATTGAATTGCGGGATAGTCTGTGTCGGTACGTGTGAGAGAGATCCACCTTTCCAAGTTGTTGGGGTTCATCTCATACTTCTGAAGGTTTGAGGGTGCTGCCTGTTCCATACCCCCCCTACTCCTCATCTAGCCTTTTAGGGGTACAAACAATAGTAATTGGGGCCTAGTGTGGTTGTGTACGTGCGAGATACATACACTTTTTTTGATCATATTTCCTATTCCGCTATTCAATAAAAACCTTTGAGGATCAATTGAATTGCGGGATAGTCTGTGTCGGTACGTGTGAGAGAGATCCACCTTTCCAAGTTGTTGGGGTTCATCTCATACTTCTGAAGGTTTGAGGGTGCTGCCTGTTCCATACTCCCCCTACTCCTCATCTAGCCTTTTAGGGGTACAAACAATAGTAATTGGGGCCTAGTGTGGTTGTGTACGTGTGATATACATACACTTTTTTTGGATCATATTTTCTATTCCGCTATTTAATTTAACTGGGCCTCCATGCGAGACCTGTGTGCCTTGTTGCGCTGTTTTGAGTACTCCACCAACATGGCCAGTGGCAATGACGCCGTTCTCAGCTTAACTATCCCACTTCTATGCCTCCTTGAAAAAACAATTCGGGCGATGATGGAAGAGGATGTGGCACAGGATGAGGAGGAGGAGGAGGATGAAGAGGTAACATTTCCAAGGCTTTCAGGGCAGTCATTCGCAAGGGGCTCCGAGGGTGGGTTCCTGCACACGCAAACGCCAGGGACGCAATTGTCCAGCAGGGGCACAGTTCTGGAGGATGAGGAGGATGAGGAGGAGGAGGAGGAGCTGGAGGAGGAGATGGAACCATGTTCACAGCAGGGTGGCACCCAGGCCAGCTCATGGCCATCACTGGTGCGTGGCTGGGGGGATACAGAGGACACGGACCATACACCTCCCACAGAGGACAGCCTTTCGTTGCCTCTGGGCAGCCTGGCACACATGAGCGATTACATGCTGCAGTGTCTCCACAACGACCGCCGAGTTGCCCACATTCTAACTTGTGCTGATTACTGGGTGGCCACGCTGCTGGATCCCCGTTACAAGGACAACGTACCGTCCTTAATTCACTCACTGGAGCGCGATCGCAAGATGCGCGAGTACAAGCGCACGCTGGTAGACGCCATGCTGCTGGCATTCCCATCTGACAGCGGGGCCACAGTGGAAGCACAAGGCAGAGGAGGAGGTCGCCAACGCAACCAGGGCACCGCCAGCACCTCAGAAGGCAGGGTTAGCATGGCCGAAATGTGGAAAAGCTTTGTCAGCACGCCACAACAAACAGCAGCACCAGCAGCTCAGATGGAACGTCTTAGCAGGAGGCAGCATTTTACCAACATGGTGGAGCAGTATGTGTGCACACGCCTACATGTAGTGAATGACGGGTCTGCCCCCTTCAACTTCTGGGTCTCCAAATTGGGCACATGGCCTGAGCTTGCCCTTTACGCCTTGGAGGTGCTGGCGTGCCCTGCAGCCAGTGTATTATCTGAACGGGTATTTAGCACGGCTGGGGGCGTTATAACAGACAAGCGCAGCCGCCTGTCCAGAGACAATGTGGACAAGCTCACGTTCATTAAAATGAACCAGGCATGGATCCCACGGGACTTTTCCGTACCTTGTGCAGAATAGCAATGGATACCGACCTTACCTACCCATTGTTCCATTTTTGCTCTTTCTCACTCTTTTGGGGTGTACCCTCATTTAAAATTTGTGAAAAGAAGCAGTGTTGGCTACCTCGTCCTCCTCCTCAGGGCCAGATTAATGTAGGGGCTATTGGAGCTGCAGCTCCAGGCCCCTACCTTTTATATAGGCCCCGGGTTGGCCATATTCACTGTTACCGCTCTTCTGTCACTTGTAAACACAGAAGTCTGGCTTCTATGCTCGCTTCCCCAGGCAGCACCCTCAGAACCTCCCCACACAGCGTGAAGGCCGGACAAGGAGGGACAGTTGGCGATGCATGGATGTGTTTATGGGCTTCAGAGACAGCATCCCATGTTGAATTAGGCATGCATGGCTGCACCCTTCCTCCTCTGGGTGCATGGCAAGGCACGGCCCTAAGGCCCTTCAAAATCCTCAGCACCAAGCCCATGATGCTGTTAATCCGGCCCTGGTCCTCCTCCACCGCCGCTTCCACCTACACCGCCCATAGGTGTGCGCAGCCTATTGCATTAAGGTGTGCACCCCAAAGTTGAAATACACATGCATGTGTTTGCCAGCAGGGAGAGTAATGTATCGGGGCCATGTACCTGTAGGCAAGGAGAAATAGAGCAGAGCAGGTCCCAGGGAGATCTTTCCCATCTCCTCACTGGCAATGCTATGTGCCCTAGGTGATTAGGGTGTGCCCAGGCACACCCAGCACACCCTGTGCGCACGCCTATGTCACCGCCACATCCACCACCACCTCAACCTCCCTCCTACTGCATATGGGCCTCGTCCTTCAGAGATGAAGAAGAACATTGTTTTATTTTTCTGTTTTTTTTTGTTGTTTTAAGTTATTTCCCTATCCACATTTGTTTGCAGAGCACTTGCCATGCTCTTAATTACGTTTTGCTGCCATTTGCAGCACTCTAGCCCTTTCCTTTGGTGTTTTAGAGCCATTTTAGTGCCTTAAAGTTCGGGTCCCCATTGACTTCAATGGGGTTCGGTGTCCGGGAAAAGTTCGGTAAAAGTCCGGGACACGGACCCGGACTTTTTTTTAAAGTTCGGCCGAACCCGTCGAACACGGACATCTAGGTGTCCGCTCAACCCTACCGACGAATTATTGTTTTTTGTCACGAATCCTAAACTTACTATTTCTAACCTCTAACCTGCTGAAATGCTTTAAGACATATGCGGCTCTCTCTAATTATAAATGTGCAAAAATAGGAAACAATGAATGTGAACCTACTCCCTGACGGGCTCCAGAACATAAGACACAACTTCCCATTCACACGGGCCAACCATAATATCAAGTATCTGGGTATTTACCTTCCCCCGTCAATATCCGATATATTTAAGGTAAACTTTCTTCCAACTATCCTTTACCTGGTTTGGGAGGAACAACCTCCTGAAGAAGATGGTTTTCCCGAGACTGTTTAACCTGCTGCAAACGCTTCCGGTTCTGTTCCCACGCACTTATCTCCGAGCAGTAAGGGGAACATTTTTATACTTTCTCTGGGGTAATAAAATAAAAAGAATCTCTTATCATCCTCCCAAAGATACTTTGGATTTCTGCATTACTATGCTGTCCATCTGACAAGAACTCATGACTGAATGGGTAGCGCTGGAACAACATTTGTCTCTGGTGCCGCTGCAAACCCTCTTGTTGTAAAATGCATTGATTCCAATGAACATTGTATCTCATCCCATGATAGGAACCACGCTTCTGATCCTAAATAAGGCTGGCTGCCTCTATAGTTTCCCCTCCCCTACTTTCACTTCTTTATCCCCAGTCATAGGGGCACTAGATTTCACCCCACCCTTAAAGGTTCCTAAGTTCCATACTTTTCTTCATACTTACCAATTTAGTGTCTGTCATTTCACCTGGGGAACACACTGGAGCTCTATGGAGGACATCAAGAAAATGGTGTCGGCCCCTTTAGACCACGGGAGGGCTCTGCAGACTCTGCATTTATCTGACATCCTCCTTGGATGTATGAGCCCCAAAAGGCCCAATCACTGGATTTGAGGAATACTGTTCATCCCCTCTACACCATGCAGTCTCCAAAACTTACTCTATCCTGTCTAAACCTTCAGAAGGCTATGTGCCACCCTTTATACAAAAATGGGAATGGGCAGGGCTTTTTTTCAGCTGGAACTTGGTGGAACTCAGTTCCACCACCTCTGGCTCAGGCCCTCTGCACCTTGCTTACCACTATCAATTGTATACACAAAAGTCCAGCTTCTGTGTTTACAAGTGATTGCTTTTTCACCCAATGGCTCCCACACATATGATCTCCTGAGCGGCTCTCACTGAGTGCAGGATGGAGACAAGGAAGACTGCAGGTGCCTGGGGTGAAGTGTGGATGCTGACGTACTGAATTATCTCCCTGCAAGTGAGAGAGACGAGCCACCTACAGTGTGCGGGGAGGTACTAGCACCAGCCAGGTGCTTCAGTTTAATACAGAAACAAAAGTAAGACATGTGGAAGATGGTAGAGCTTTTAAGGGGGGGGGGGGGGGGAGAGAATATTTGGGCAGTGGAGTTGCATGCAAATGTGCAAATGTCAGAGCTAAAGAGGGGTGAAAGTTAGATGTGGATGCAGTGATAAGCAGCTGTGAAAGAAGGCTAAACCTTTCACTCTGTATGCAGTGCACCCCTGAACTCGGTACACAAGGCACCCAAAACTCTGCACTTTGTGTGTAAACCCCCCTCCCCGCACTCTGTATATACTTCACTTCTGGTATTTAATGCCCCTTTAAGACCCTCCCACTGTTAGTGAAATTTGACCGCACCCACTATTTAATGCTGTTTGGAGGGGGGATGTGGGGGTCGTAGTTGAGTTCCTGCACCTATTTTCTGGAAAAAAAAAGCCCTGGGAACGGGACTTCAATTTGACATCCACTGATAAATGAGACCGTATCCTGTACTTTGCCCATCGCTCATTTTCAGCTAGTAGGCTTCAAGAATCGGGTTATTCTAAAATAATGGCACAGGGTATCTACCCTTTTGCACAGAATCTACCCGCAGTCTCATCGATGTGTTTGCGTTGCCAACAAGATAATGGTGCCATGCTACATATTTTCTGGACGTGCCCTCGTATCTGCCCCTTCGAGATCTAGTCTTCAAGTTGACTGATATACAGTACACTAGAGGACAGGCCAGAAACGTGTCTATTTAACCAAACTCCGCTCTTGTGGGATAGCAAAAAGAATAGAAATGCTCATATTTATCCTCTGATGGTGGGCTAGTGAAATGCTGTGGTGCATGAAATCGCCAAAATGGAAGGTTTAACGGCAGCTATGAGACGGAAGGAGGAGCAGCAACCCAAAATATGGTATTATTGCCACCATTTTCAATATTCCAGTGACTACAACCCCAATGTGTCCTCTGCGCTTCCTTAGATCGTTTTACCGGAGAACGAGTATCAATAAAGATGCTGGAGTGGATTGTGTTGGTTGAGACGTGATGGCCCCTTCTCTAGTGTCCTTGCTGTATTAATATTATTATTTCCGTTTTTCCCTACACTAAGGCGACCAGATTTTTAAAATGAAATCCGGGGACATATTTTCATTTTTTTTTATTGGCAAATGGCACATGACTGCATAATACACAGAGCGCTGGGAACAGGACTGCATAATACACAGAGCGCTGGGAACAGGACTGCATAATACACAGAGCGCTGGACACAGGACTGCATATTACACAGAGCACTGGGCACAGGACTGCATAATACAAAGAGCACTGGGCACAAGACTGCATAATACACAGAGCGCTGGGTACAGGACTACATAATACACAGAGCGCTGGGTATAGGACCACATAATACACAGAGCGCTGGGTACAGGACTGCATAATACACAGAGCGCTGGGCACAGGACTGCATAATACACAGAGTGCTGGGTATAGGACCACATAATACACAGAGCACTGGCCACAGGACTGCATAATACACAGAGCGCTGGGCACAGGACTGCATAATACACAGAGTGCTGGGTATAGGACTACACAGAGCGCTGGGCACAGGGCTGCATAATACACAGAGTGCTTGGCACAGGACTGCATAATACACAGAGCACTTGGCACAGGACTACATAATACACAGAGTGCTGGGCACAGGACTACAGCTACTACTACTATACAGGAGGGTGTTAGGCATAGAGTACAAGGTTCCGAGGTTTGCTATGCACAGAGGACACTTCTGCCCCCACATCCACAGCTCACCTCTGCACCCTTCTCTCACAGATTATCTCTGCAGCCACCTCCTAGCCCTTCCTCGACAACAGCTAAACACTCCATCTCTCCATGCAACCGCATCAGCTCTGACCCCTTCTCCCCCACTGCCCTCACCTGTGTACAAACAGACCCCCCCCCCCCCATCTGCTCACCTCCCAGTCTCAGCCTTCCACATAGTAAAATTTTGGCTCTGCCTCTCCTCCACTGAACAGCAGCAGGAGCAGCAGTAAGATCGTCCAGCAGGGGGCGTCTGCATCTGAGCCACCAGGCTGTTTCTCAGCCAGCATGGGATGCCCTGCCTACATTATCTGGCCCAAAATCTGGGACAAAACCGGGGACAGACTTGGACCGGGGACAGTGTCCTCAATTCTGGGACTGTCCCGGAAACCGGGGATGTCTGGTTACCCTACCCTACACCCCTCACCCCCCTCCTCCTTTTTTTTTCTCTCTCTTCCTCTCTCTCTTCTATTCTCTATCCTGTTTTTCCTACTGACTAATGTTTATGCCTATAATGTAGGACACGCTACTTGATGTGCGTCAGTTGATAAATAACCTGCTCTCTGCCAATCCCTCTATTGGCTTCCGCTCACCCAACAAATTAAATTCAAAATACTAACAACAACTTACAAAGCCATCCATAACTCTGCCCCTAGCTGCATCACTAACCTAGTCTCAGGCCAGGTTCACATATGAACGGCCACAGTTCCTAACATATTCACTGGTTCAGGTGCGAATCAGGTCCGAATTTTTCCCTGAATTTGCACCTGAGCCAGACCCAAAGATGCACAAGACCCTTTTGGAATGCGGACTGCGGCCTCCCTGGACCTGTGTAAATCAGCTCCATTGTAAGCTTGGCACACTCAGTGCATGTCATGCCAATAGGATAAAGGGAAACCCGCATCCAATTCACACATATGTGAACCCGGGCTGAAAATACCAACCTAATCGTTCTCTTCGTTCCACCCAAGACCTCCTGCTCTCTAGCTCCCTCATCACCTCCTCCCTTGCTTGCCTCCGGGACTTTTCCTGAGCCTCTCCTATCCTACGGAACTTCCTACCCCAATCTGTCCAATTATCTCCTACGCTGTTTTCTTTTAGACAATCCCTGAAAACCCTCCTCTACAGAGAAGCCTATCCTGCCCTCACCTAACAACTGTACTTTAATTTTCTCCATCACCTCTTCCCCTACAGTTATCACCGTTTGTATCACTTGACCCTCCCTCCTAGATTGTAAGCTCTAATGAGCCGAGCCCTCTGATTCCTCCTGTATTGAATTGTATTGTAGCTGTACTGTCTGCCCTCATGTTGTAAAGTGCTGCGCAAACTGTTGGTGCTAAATAAATCCCGGATAATAATAATAATGGCTGCACCTCTGAGTTTTGTATCATTTCCTTCTAAAATTTTTTGTCTTGCTGAAGTACACAATAAAAAATGTACCCAAAAAAAAAAAAATAGCTCCTGGTCTACAGCAATAATGAAGAGCTGGCAGAACCAACGTGACAGCTAATCATAGTGGTCATGTGACTGGACAGACCTTCCCATCCCCCCAGACATAAAAGCCTAGTAAAAAGGAACTGGGCGGGAAGGGGTTACAAATGTATTTGGCTGCATCCCGGAGTGAAGGAGCCCGTCCCGGACCTGCTGATCCTTTCATGAACGTCCTTGTTTGGACACTTCCTGTTATTGGGTGACAACATTCTGCCCAACAGAGACTACAAGTGGATGTTTCAACACACATTGCACAGGCATGGTCAAAGCCTTCCTAAGAAATGCCATGGAGTCATCAGTGGAAAGCATGTAGACAGGAAGCGGCTGTAAAGAGGTTGCAAGGAGAGCAGCAATACATCAAAGGTGAAAACAAGTAAAAGAGCAATTATTTCTGATTAGGGAGGTACCAATACCAAGTATTTGCGCGAGCACTATTACTCATGCAAATTCTCTGATGCCAGAAACCGATACCTTTGTGGTGCGATCAGTGTTGACAGCCCCCCCCCCGAAGTGAAATTTACTGACAGGACGCCAAAATTTATAAATGGCACCAATTTTTTTACTAGCAAAAATCATGAAATTTACTGACAAAGCCACATTTTTTTTACTGACACTGCAAAAATGTACATAAAATGGCCGTTTTCAGTGCTAAACCGTGCAAATATTAATACTTAAACTATAAACATGTAGATAGTGCTATTAGCAATGTGTTCAAGTTAAACAAAAGTCAAAAACCATATTTCTCCATTTACATGAAGGTCAGATTAATATAACCCAGCCAGCACAGAGTTTCCCCATATATCAGAGTGTGCAGGATTCCCCCTTACAGTGTAAAGCAAGCCTCCGGCAGCGCGCACGCGCCGCCGATAAGGGGGAGTGTCTGGCGACGTAGGTCTACGTCGTCAGACCTACAAGAGCCACTTTGCCGCAGTAGAGCTCTAGTGAGCAGCGGCAAAGTGGTTAATCAGTACAGTTGTCGTTCAACAATACAATACAACACATTACATCGCTTCTGTTTTTTATTCTGTCGCACGAGAATTTTCATAACTTTAGTAAAATCTTTAGTTTTGATATGAGACTAGAATGCAAAAAAAAAAAACGGATGATCATTCGTCCGATAATCTCATTGTGTGTACCAGGCTTTAGATCAGTACAGGGTGGAGGGCGTGGCCATGGATGTTTGTCTCCGCCGCTACTCTGGAGTTATGCTGCCCATAAACTAGCCGAAAAATCATTTGAAAATCAGTCATTTGGTCCGATCGTTCATTTTTCGTCCAGTTAATGAGCACATATAGATAGTATTTAACTTTTCAGAGCCGAAAAATTGAAGGAACAGTTTGGAAAATTCTGCCGAACGAACAATAAATTGAGAGGTTAATGTGTTTCTCAGCCGACCTGTTTGCACTACCGTAGGTATATGTGACAAACTGAACGAAAAACTGATTCATTTATGTCCATTGAACGATTTATCGTTCGAAATTTGGTCATTACATGATGGCACGATCGTCTGCTCTCACGGCCAATTTTTCGTTTTTCTAACATGAGTTTGAACGATTTTTCGGCTAGTTTATGGCCAGCATTAGATCAATACAGCGTGGAGGGCGTGGCCTAGGTGTGTGTCTCTGCCTTTACTCTAGGGTAAGCTCAGTACTGAGGGGTGGAGTCGGGGAGTTGGTCTCTGCCCCCACCCTGAGTTAAAGCGGAGTTCCAGCCATTTACTCACCTGTCCAACTGTCCAGCGATGCGGCCGCCGGAAGCCTCGATCCTCTCCCTCGGCGCCGGCATCACTGCTGTGGGCACCCGGCTGTTACAGTTTGCGGCTTCACAGCCGGGTACCCACTGCGCATGCGCGAGTCGCGCTGCGCGCCGTGATTGGCCGGCAATCTTCTGGGACCTCTGACGTGTCCCAAAAGATTGCAGGGAGGGAGGGGGAGAGGAGAACTTCCGCTCAGGGCGCCGCGGCTCTCCAAGCAGAAGTGGGAGCGGGTACCTGTCAAAACTAGATACCCGCTCCCCCCCCCCAAAAAATGACATGCCAAATGTGGCATGTCGGGGGGTCAGGACTCCCTAAAGCGGAAGTTCCACTTTTGGGTGGAACTCCGCTTTAAGCTGGATACACACTACACAACTTTTGTTGGTAGATTTCCTTTAGATTTACCTTCAACTATGTAGTGGAAGGGCCGGCCTGATTGTATACAAATTAAAAGTGTTTAGGTCTAACCTCATATTATATGGTTTTGGTAAGTCTAAGCCCCCGTTCACACTGGGGCGACCTGTCAGGCAACCTGGTCGCCTGACAGGTCGCCGTAGGTCGCCTTCCATAGGGAAGCTGCGGACCCGTTCTAATAGGAGCGACACAAGTCGCTCCGACTTAGAAAAAGGGTCCGGAGCTTCTTTGGGGCGACCAGGAGCGACCTGCATAGACTTCAATGTTATGAAGTCCGTGGCGGCCGCTCCTAAAGGAAAAAAATATAAAGAAAATTGTATAGTGTTTATCCAGCTTTAGGCTGGCCATACATTATACAATTCTCCTGTACAATTTCCCTTTAGATTTACCAAAATGATATAATATGAACTTAGTCACACCTAAACACTTTCTATTTGTATGCAATCAGGCCGGCCCTTCCACTATATAGTTGAAGGTAAATCTAAAGGAAATTGAACAAGAAATTGTATAGTGTACATAGTTGCCAACATTTGAAAAACATTTCCAGGGACACTTTGCAGCACAGCTATCAATTACTTACCACACCCACTTCCATGAAGCTCCGCCCACTCCACATAATTAATCTCCACCTACTTATCATCAGATTATAGGGTCTACTCAATAAAGAGAGAATTACAGGAAAATGAAAAGGGAATTTTAAATTTAAGGCCAAAGTAGCAGAGTTGGAATAATTCTCCCATTCAGCTGCACTACTTCTGCCTAAAGTTTAAAATTCTCCTCACAATTCCCTGCAATTCTAAGGTGTCAAATGTGCTCAGGTGTGACCATACAAAAAATGGAATATGTAATTATAAATAACGTGCAAGGTGTAAATAAGTACATTGCCGGGACAATGTAAATTACCCGGGACAGGCTCCTATTTGTCTGGACTGTCCCGGCAAAAACAGGACAGTTGGCAAGTATGAGTGTATGGCCAGCTGGAGATCAGTACAGAGCATGGGGTGGGTCTGGATGTTTGTCTCCGCCTCCACCCCCCAGGAGTTAGCTCAATACAGAGCGGATGGGGCGTGGTCCAGATTTTTATCTCCGCCCCCACCCCAGGAGTTAGCTCACTATAGAGCGTAGGGGTGGGGTTCAGATGTTTATCTACGCCAACCACCCCAGGAGTTAGCTCACTATAGAGCGTAGGGGTGGGGTCCAGATGTTTATCTACGCCCCCACCCCAGGAGGAGTTAGCTCACTATAGAGCGTAGGGGTGGGGTCCAGGTGTTTGTCTCCGCCCCCACCCCAGGAGGAGTTAGCTCAGTATAGAGCGTAGGGGTGGGGTCCAGGTGTTTGTCTCCGCCCCCACCCCAGGAGTTAGCTCAGTATAGAGTGTAGGGGCGGGGTACAGATGTTTATCTCCGCCCCCACCCCAGGGGTTAGCTCAGTATAGAGCAGAGGGGCGGGGTCCAGATGTTTTTCTCCACCCCCGAGTTAGCTCAGTATAGAGTGGAGGGGCGGGGCTGCCATGCTTGCCAGGTGTATCTTTCCCTCCACCCCGGCCGGGATTGTTAGAGAGTGGAATGTTTGTTGAGTATGTCCCCGCCCCCAGCCCCGGGATATTATTAGTATAGAGGGGAGGGACACGTTGTGCAAACTTTATCTCCGCCCCCAACCCTAGATTTAATGAGTCCGGAGTGGAGGGGCGTGGTCTGTATGTTTGCCGGGTCATTCCCCACCCCCAGAATGGGCTTGGTATGGGAGGGAGAGGCGTGGCCTGGATGTTTGCAGGGTTTTTCTCCGCCCCCAGGACCGGGATAGGCTGAGTAGAGAGTGGAGGGGCGGGGTATGTACCGGGCAGTCACATGGGGGATGAGTATTGGAGGATCGGTGACACCGGTGTACCGGACTGACATTCTGAGCTCACCTCCCTCCCTCCTATCAGATCTTCCCCGGTGCTCGCTATGGAGTATTTGCTGCAGGTGAAGCTGGGCTGTCTGTTCGGTCTGCTCTTCCTCACCCTGTTCTGCGGGCTGGTACCGTCCAGGATCCGATGTTTCCGGGCCGCCTCTGGGACGGGTGAGTCTCCTCCTGTAACTTCATTCCCCACCAATCATGTGATGGGATGACAGTCAGACATGTGGAATGCCATGCTTCCTCCATGCAGGATCCGCCTGGACTGCCACATAGATGGGTCACATGGGATTCCTCTGCACACATATTCTACTCCCCATACACCGTGCGATCTGATTGTACAATGTCATCTGAGGACAAATCCATTCCATTAATATTGGACAGGACCCCTGCTGGTAGATCTAAAGGAAATTGTACAATCAGATTGTATTATGAGCTTAAAAACACTACAAATTGTTTGGTTTGCACGAGAAAAAAAACAAAAAAAAAACTGGCAGCTCTGGTTGGGAGTCGCTGTACTAACTGTGAGGTTAGTGCAGCGATTTACTAAACCCCCCGGGCTGAGCTGTTGTGTTCCGACAGGGAGACGCCCCGGCAGAAAACTCCGATCAGCGCTGTCTGCCATTGGCTGAGAGTCCTGATCGGGTCGGTCGGATGTTGGAGTTCCAGCATGCACATCCAACATACACATGGGCCCAATGTTGGATGTTTTTTTTTTTTTGAACCAGCAAATGTCTCCCGACATTCTACCTGTGTGCCCGGGGCTTAAGGCCGGCCGTACACGGTTCTAATGCTGAAACCGCTGAGATTCAAACCCTTAATGGACAGGCTGAATGTACCAAGTCGATCGATCAACTTGGGTACAACCAGCCTGCCAACTTGGGTACAACCAGCCTGCCAGAGTCTATTGCTAAAGCTGCTTGTGATAATCACTGTCTTCTCCCGGCTGGGACAGCTCCCCCCCAGACAGTTGCACAGCAGGAGAGATTCCACTGTCTGTGTTGATGGGGGAATTGTGCAAATTTGCACTGTGTGTCGCCTAATGGGCCATACACCATATACAATTGTCTTTAGATTTTTTTTTCCTTTAGACTTAACAAAACCAAATAATATGAGGTCAAATCTAAACACTTTTAATTTGTATGCAATCAGGCCGAGGCAGGCCCTTCCACTACATAGTTGAAGGTAAATCTAAAGAAAAACTAACGACAAAAGTTGTATAGTGTGTATCCAGCTTAAGGGTCCTTTCACACGAGCGGTGCGGCCGGTGGACTCCCCTCTGAGCAGGCGGATGACAGCTCGGTCTCCACTTACTTTGCAGAGACTGAGCTGTCGTAGCTGTGAGTATCAACGTATGCTCCTGCAGTACATAGTTTATGGTAGATCTAAAGAAGATTGTACGGTCACATTGTAGAGCGAATGGTCAGCTTTTTGGATCAGCATACACATTCCAATCTAACCATACAACTTTTTCACAATCAACTTTAGCTTTATGGAGATTGTATAGTGTATACTGAGCTTGAAGCTCCCTGCACAGTACAATCTGATTGTACAATTTTACTTTTTAGATGTACCAAAACTAGGTAAGGACAGGACAGACGTAAACAATCCATTCTATTAGTATCCAATCAGGCAGGCCCTCATATTAAATAACTGATGGTAGATCTAAATGAGATTTGACAATCGTACTGTATTGTGTATGATCAGCTTAATGCACTGAACCATTTTATGTACAATCATATTGTCAGCCATTTCATTGTGATTGGATGATTAAAAAGATCAATCAATGTGGCATACATGGAACGATCATACTGAAATATCTACTTTTCCTACGATCAGATTTTCTCTCTAGACCCATCAGAATTATTTTGATGAGTTGATTGATTACAGTCTGTGTCCTTTTTCAATGATTCAAAGTAGAGCTGCACAATTCTGGATAACATTTATTTGCTTAGAATAAAGATCACGATTCTCGGGGTGACATCATCTGTTACATTATACAAAAAAAATTGGGCTAACTTTACTGTTTTTTTTTTTTTTTTTTTTTTAATTAATTAAAGAGTATTTTTTCCCCCAAAAAAAATAGTGTTTGAAAAACTTCTGTGCAAATACCGTGTGACATAAAAGATTGCAATGATCGCCATTTTCTCCTCTAGGGTCTCTGCTAAAAAAATAATATATATTAAAAAAAAAAAAAAAATATATATATATAATATAATGTTTGGGGGTTCTAAATCATTTTCTAGCAAAAAATACTGATTTTAACTTGTAAGCAACATATGTCAGAAAAAGGCTTATGGCCGGTGTAACGTTAGAATTCCATACCTCGTTAGATTTCCATACCCTCGTCACTTCCTGTCCGAAACAGTTGAGCAGCGTAACGGTGCGCATGCTCAGAGCCCCGAAAACACCATTGAACAGCTGTGAAGTTGAGGAGTGCGCATGCTCGGAGGGAATGAAATAATCGCGGTATTGTGTGTAATGTTGTTCTTGCGGCGGTTACATAAAAACAGTTCGGCTGCAAAATGAGTCATCTCCTCTGCTATCCCTGTCACCTCCCTGATGTCGGCTAGTAAATATAAAAGCGGCGGGTGTATGAATTCGAAATGACGGAGATCTCGGCTCCGTGATGCGCTTTTATATTTATTAGCCGAGAGCAGGGAAGTGAGAGGGGAAGGAGCGGAGATGATTTATGTTGCAGAGGAGCTGTTTTAATGTAATCGTGGCAAGTGTAAGTACCGTGAGAAATCCATACCCTCCGTAGGTGCACCGGAAGTGACGAGGTTATGGTTTTCTCACAGGTATGGTTTTTTTCACAGAACACCGGAATACATGATAAGAAAATTTCCATTCAGCGAGCGATCGGCCGATATTCTACTCGTTAATGCCCAGCCATCAGTGACCGATATCGATATTGTGAACAAAAAATCCAGTTTGAAAAAAACGAATTCTGTCGTCTCGTTTGCGAACGAACGATATTCTATACGTTGGTTTTAAGGTCGTTCATTTAAAATCTGTAGAACATCATCACGCATGCACTGTTTCGATGGTCGGCGGTCAAACGGTCGGGCGATATTCGGCCCGTGTATGTTGGCAACGTTTTTGACCAACGAACACTTTTTCATAAGTCGGTGGTCGAATGATCAGGCAATATTCGGCCAGTGTATTCCAGCCATAAGTCTTTAAGAGGTTAAACTGCCCTCACTTACAGACAGAAGTTCATTCCTTTGATCTAAAAGAAGGAAATGATACATTGTAAAACATTTTGTTTATAGCTATCTCGCAGCCTTACCAATGTTGATAAATATTTACTGGGAGGCTCCCCTCCTTTTTTATTTTATTTATTTATTTATTTATTTATTTGTTTTGACAGCTGTAAACGAGCAGAGAACAGCTCTGTAAGACCCCGTTCACACTGGGGCGACCTGGTCGCCTCACAGGTCGCCTCCCATAGGGAAGCTGCGGACCCGTTCTAATAGGAGCGACACAAGTCACTCCGACTTAGAAAAAGGGTCCGGAGCTTCTTTGGGGCGACCAGGAGGCAACCGCCATAGACTTCAATGTTATGAAGTCCGTGGCGGCCGCTCCGAGATCGCGGCGCGCTGCTCGCACCGCGTCCTCGGAGGTCGCCACCCGAAGTCGGATCGCTTGCATGTGAACGGGGGCTTGGACCCTGGTCGCTTGACAGGTCGCCTGGCATAGAGAAGCTGTGGACCTGTTCTAATAGGAGCGACACAAGTCGCTCCGACTTAGAAAAAGGGTCCGGAGCTTCTTTGGGGCGACCTGGAGCAACCTGCATTGACTTCAATGATATAAAGTCCGTGCCGGCTGTTCCGAGGTCGCGGTGCGAGCTGCGCACCGCGACTTCACAGGTCGCCACCGAAAGTCGGGTCGCTCATATGTGAACCGGCTCTAAGAATCAAGGACATGCTGTTTTAAGATCATGAGGGGGGGGGGTGTGAATCAAGATCCCAATTTTTTTTTTTTTTTTTTTTTTTAAGCGATTAATCGTGCAGCTTTAATTCAAAGATCCAATCATATTTTCTGATTCTGTTTAGAATTGCTTAATCAGATCATTACATGTATGGCCATCAGATCATTACATGTATGGCCATCAGATCATTACATGTATGGCCATCATGACAGGTTCCTGCATCCATGCTAACCGCTCAGATGGACGATTTCCCAACCCCCCCTCCCCCCACCGGGCGAAATTCCCACGGTGCAGATTCGATTAGGAAGCTCAATATTTTCTTTGGATATAGTTAGGCTGCACTCTGCCTTAAAAGAGAAGTATGGCTTTACATTTTTTTTAAGTATTATACTTACCTAGGCGGATGCTGCATCTGTCCCCTGGCGCTGCTACATTGCCGATCGCTTGGCTCTGACAGCTCCCCGAGCAGAGTTGCTGCCTATCAGTCACCGGCTCTCTGCTCTGCTCCCTCCTCGCTCGCTGGGCTGTGGAGGGGTGGGAGCAGCCGGCTCAGGCTCTCAGAGAGGCTGAGTCAGGTGTCGGTCCAGACAGCTGGCGGATCCCGACTTCCATTGTCTGGATGACAAGGTGCCTGGACTGACATCTGGGACGTCAACAGAGAGTGGACTTGAGGCCGCTGTCTGCTGAAAATGGGTCACAGGAGTGCAGAACAAACTTTACTCCTGTGATCCATAGGAGGAGTACAGCCAAACAAGCTGTGGCTGTACATTTTAAAAATTGTTGCTTCTGCAGGCATTTTGTGTTCTCCTTGTAGAAGCAACTCAATGTTCTCCTATGTATCCATGTACATTGGGACCATTACAGGCATACGCTATATTGTCAAAAGTATTGGGACGCCTACCTTGACACGCACGTGAACTTTAATGGCATCCCAGTCTTATGCCCCGTACACACGCGCAGATTATCTGCAGACTTACCTTTTCTATGTAGTGCAAGGGCCTGCCGGATTGCATACAAATTGAAAGTGTTTAGGTTTGACCTCATATTATATGGTTTTGGTAAGTCTGCAGACAAAAGTCTGCAGATAATCTGCACGTGTGTATGGGGCATTAGTCCGTAGGGTTCAATATTGTGTTGGCCCACACTTTGCAGCTATAACAACTTCAACTGGGAAGGCTGTCCACAAGGTTTAGGAGTGTGTCTATGAGAATGTTTGACCATTCTTCCAGAAGCGCATTTGTGATGTCAGGCACTGATGTTGGAGAGAAGGCCTGGCCCATAGTCTCCATTCGAAGATATCAGGTTGAGGTTAGGACAGTCAAATTCCTCCACCCTAAACTCGCTCATTCACGTCTATATGGACCTTGCTTTGTACACTCGTCCAAATAATTTGGTGGAGGAGGGATTATGATGTGGGGTTTTTTTTTTTTTTTTTTTTCAGAGGTTGGGCTCTCGTCCAACATCAGTGCCTGACCTCACAAATGCGCTTATGGAAGAATGGTCAAACATTCCCATAGACACACTCCTAAACCTTGTGGACAGCCTTCCCAGAAGAGTTGAAGCTGTTATAGCTGCAAAGGGTGGGCCAACTCAATATTGAACCCTACAGACTGAAGCCCCGTACACACGCAACGATTATCGGCCGACCGATCGTCCGTCTTTTGTCCAGAGTTGTGTTTTGTTGGTTGGAATGTGCCTAGACTGCACACGAATTTTCTCGCCCAACAAAATTCTACTTCAGAAGTGATGTGTTGGTTTGCTTTCTTTGTGTTTTTTCTTCTCTGAGCATGCCCAGACTTGCTCATTAGATTTTTTCCCTGTCAAAATCTGTACTGACTGCACGAAAATCGGCCGTTGTGTTGACGACCAACAAAAATTTTATAGCCTGCACACCAGATTTTTTTCGGCCGTAAAGTCGGAGTTGGTTGTCGGCATCATACTAACAAGCCGAAAATCGGCAGATCGGTCGTCGGACGAAAATTCCCTGCCAATTTTTGACGCGTGTGTACGGGGCTTGAGACTGAGATGCCATTAAAGTTTGTGTGTGTGTAAAGGCAGGTGTCCCAATACTTTTGAAAAATATAGTGTATTTTGAGTTCAATGTTTAGAGGCAGAAAAAAAAAAAACCCCTTCTGACTTGCGTTTTCTGATTGGAGCTTTCTGGCAGAAAAAACACTAAAGTCTTTTTTTTAACCCCTTGTACATGGAGCAGGATGGATCTCACACCCTACAGTGCGCACTATTCAGCTATTATCATAGCAAAGAGTTTTTTTTTTTTTTTTTTGTTTTTTTCATTCTTTTTTCCGGTTTGTTTATACGGCAGTAAGTGTGAAGTTTTGCTTGTGGGTTTGCATGGTTTTTGTATCGCGTCTAGAATGCATTCGCAGTGCATTCCCCCACAAATGTGTATGCAAAAGCTTTTCATTTAACGGCTTTTTTTTTTTTTAAATAGGTCAAACTGTTTTGAAAATTGACTTTTTAGGTGCCCAAGGACTTCTGTAAACAAACATTTTAGCCCCCGTTCACATTAGGTCGCTCCGACTTAGGGGGCGACCCGTGAAGTCGCGTGCAGCGCGATTACGGCGTGACTTGCACAGACTTCACATGATGGAAGTCAATGCAAGTCGCTCCGAGGTCGCCCCCAAGTAGTACAGGACCCTTTTTCTAAGTCGGAGCAACTTGTGTCGCTCCTATTAGAACGGCTCCTGTACTACACAGTGGGAGCGACGGCGCACAACTTGTCAGGCTGACCAAGTCGTACCAGTGTGAATGGAGTCTTAACCACTTAAGCCCCGGAAGATTTTAACCCCTTCCTGACCAGGGCCTATTTTGCGATTGGGCACTGCGTGACTTTAACGGACAATTGCGCGGTCGTGCGACGCTGTACCCAAACAAATTTGACGGCCTTTTTTTCCCACAAACAGAGCTTTCTTTTGGTGGGATTTGATCACCTGTGTGTTTTTTGTTTTTTTTTTTTTGTTTTGATCATGCGCTATAAACAAAAAAAGAGCGTTAATTTTGCAAAAATACCAATATTTTTCACATTTTTTTTTTTTTATATATGAAATTCCCCAAACAAAAATGTAAAAATCTAAATTTTTTTAACATTTTAGGCCAATTTGTTTTCTGCTACATATTTTTGGTAAAAAAAATCGAAAAAAGTGTATTTTGATTGGTTTGCGCAAAAGTTATTGCGTTTAATAACAAGATTTTTGTCTTTTTTTTTTTTTTTTCTTTTTCGGGATTGCGGGGGACAGATCGGACCCTTGACTGACATTTTTGACACTTTTGGGGTTACCATTGACATTACTACAGTAATCAGTGCTATATATGCACTGTTACTGTAAAATGACACTGGTAGTGAAGGGGTTAACTTGTTTGAGAGGGAGGGGTGGTGTGTGTCCCTAGGGGCGTGATTCTAACTGTGATCGGATGTGGTTTGAGCTGTAAGAACAATGATCAACGGTCCTACATAGTAGAACCGTATGATCACCATTTTTACACAAGGGAGAATGCCTGCCTTTCTCCCGGGGTCACGGACGATCGCTAGTGCCCCGCGGACATCGGGTCCGCCGGGCACACACACGCGGGGGGGGGTCCGTGACCGAGCAGGAGCGCGCATTCGGCGGCGCACGCTCGCTCCCCAGAGCCTCACAGGCTAGCGACGTAGACCTACGTTGCTCTGCCTGTGAGGGGCTGACTGCCGCAGTAAATATACTGTGAGCAGTCGGCAACTGGTTAAACTATTCAGAATTTATTGATATACTGAATAAAAGCATGATCCCTGCTATTTACCTGCTTCCTTACCGTCTGCCTGCAATGTACTGCAAGCGGGGGGGGGGGGGGGGACCCATGCAGGCAAAGCAACGTACCTGTATGTCATCACTGCCTGCCGCCAGCTTTGGGGAGCATGCATGCGCACCCCCAACACCCACTGTGATTGTACACAGCAGAAGTCTATCAGCAAGTTCTGGCTAATGATTCATGGCTTAGACCTGCTGATTGGCTGTGTACATTTACAGCCCAGAGCTCTGTGTTGACAAGGGATCGGGGATAAGAAACAGATATTTAGTAAAAAGCAACACAAGTTACAGATGTTAACCCCTTCCCAGCCAGTGTCATTAGTACAGTGACAGTGTATAGTATTATCACTGCATTAGTGTCACTGGTGGTGTCAGTTGCAGTTAGTGTTATATTGCCCGCTGCACTATCACAGTCCCACTAAAAGTTGCTGATCCCCACCATTTCTAGTATAAAAAAAAGAATCCTGTATATACAGTATCTCACAAAAGTGAGTACACCCCTCACATTTTTGTAAATATTTTATTATATCTTTTCATGTGACATCACTGAAGAAATGACATTTTGCTACAATGTAAAGTAGTGAGTGTACAGTTTGTATAACAGTGTAAAATAACTAACAGTGTAAACAGTCAAAATAACTCAACACACATTAATGTCTAAACTGCTGACAACAAAAGTGAGTACACCTCTAAGTGAAAATGTCTAAATTGGGCCCAAAGTGTCAATATTTTGTATGGCCACCATTATTTTCCAGCACTGCCTTAACCCTCTTGGCCATGAAGTTTACCAGAGCTGCACAGGTTGCCGCTGGAGTCCTCTTCCACTTCTCCATGAGGACATTACGGAGCTGGTGGATACTGGAGACCTTGCGCTCCTCCATCTTCCTTAGTACTCCTCCCCGGTTGCCGCCACACATGCTTGACACCATCTGAACCAAATAAGTTTATCTTGGTCTCATCGGACCACAGGACATGGTTCCAGTAATCCATGTCCTTAGTCTGCTTGTCTTCAGCAAACTGTTTGTAGACTTTCTTGTCCATCATCTTTAGAAGAGGCTTCCTTCTGGGACAACAGCCATGCAGACCAATTTGATGCAGTGTGCGGCGTATGGTTTGAGCACTGACAGCCTGACCCAACACCCCTTCAACCTCTGCAGCAATGCTGGCAGCACTTATATGTCTATTTCCCAAAGACAACCTCTGGATATGATGCTGAGCACGTGCACTCAACTTCTTTGGTTGACCATGGTGAGGTCTGTTCTGAGTGGAACCTGTCCTGTTAAACTGCTGTATGGTCTTGGCCACTGTGCTGCAGCTCAGTTTCAGGGTCTTGGTAATCTTCTTATAGCCCTAGGCCATCTTTATGTAGAGCAACAATTATTTTTTTCAGATCCTCAGAGTTCTTTGCCATCAAGTGCCACGTTGAACTTCCAGTGACCAGTATGAGAGAGTGATAACACCAAATTTAACACACCTGCTCCCCATTCACACCTGAGACCTTGTAACACTGAGTCACATGACACCGTGGCTAATTGGGCCCAATTTGGACATTTCTACTTTGTTGCCAGTGGTTTAGACATTAATGGCGGTATGTTGAGTTATTTTGAGGGGACAACAAATTTACACTGTTATACAAGCTGTACACTCACTACTTTACATTGTAGGAAAGTGTCATTTCTTCAGTGTTGTCACATGAAAAGGTATAAAATATTTACAAAATTGTGAGGGGTGTACTCACTTTTGTGAGATACTGTATATCCCATAGTCTGTAGGCACTATAACCTTCATGCAAACCAATCAATATACACTTATTTTTTTTCCCCCTTACCAAGGGCATGTACCAGAATACATTTGAGCCAACATTTTTGAAGAAATTGTGATTTTTTTTTTTTTTTTTTTTCATTGGATGTTTTATAGCCGAAAGTAACACAATATTTTATTTTTCTTCAAAATTTTTGCTTTTTTAGTTTCTATTGCAAAAAAAAAAAAAAAAAAAAAACAGTGGCAATCAAATACCACCAAAAGAAAGCTCTAATTGTGTGAAAAAAAAATGTATATAAATTTGGATATAGCGTTGTATGACTGCACAATTACCAGTAAAATCTTCTAGAGCTGAAGTGGTTAAAAAAGGTGTTACCCCCCCCTCGATATACATAGGGCAGCCAATTCAAGGCTGAATGCTGCCCTATGTGTGACAAATGTGTCATAGAAGCTCCTACACCTTTTTGGGTGTAAAGCTTTACACTTTTCTTACCACAGGTTTTCCAATGTTTGCCAGGGGGCAGAAATGTGCGTCTACTGGTCATGTTTGGGGTGTCATTAGGAATTAATATAATACAGCCTTACAGGGTGCATAGCTCCCCCTAATATAGTGACCCCTTTTACACACCCTTCTAAAGGGGCCTTTAAAATATATAAGATCATACTTCTTGTATTAATTCTGAATATTTTAAAATTATGTTTGTATAAGTCCTAGGACACCGAAAAAAAAAAAAAAGTACATTTTTCAAAAAGTTTGATCTACAAAATCTTGTGATTGGGATGTGAGGTTTGTGCATAGAACCCACCAAAAATGAACATTCCAGGGCTGACCATTTGCAGGTATTTGCTCTGTGAGTGATTTACAAGATGCCGCGATTATCTGCAGGAACTCTCAGCCTTCTATTGTTCTCAGTGGGGGTTCTGTCTTCACCTAATCAAAGGGAACCCTTGTTGGGTTTGCAGCGTGTAATCCTTAATGGCCCCATTCACAAGTGTGAAAAGCTTTAAAGTGGAGGTAAGCACAATCTTTACATTTTTCAGATACTTGGTAAAATGTGCGTTTTTTGCTCGAAAATTACTTGGAACCCCCAAACATGAAATATTTTGTGAGGCCCTGGAGGCTCCATTCACACCTGAGTGCATCATTTTTAGGCGTTTGGTTGTTTGGTCATTTTTTTTTTTTTGTTTTTTTTTTTTTTCAGGCGTTTTTTGCAGGTGTTTGGAAGCAGCCATTGGCATCTAACAAAAACGCTTGTAATCTGCAAAAAAAAGCTCGTACATTTTTGAGCTTCAGGCAGCAAAACACTCATATGTGAACAGGGGCCCTTGAAATGAATGGGATTTTGCTTGTTGGGTGTTTTTGAGACTTCAGAGAAAAACGTTTTATGAGCTGAAAAACGCTCAGGTGTGAACAGGGCCGGAGAATAAAATGGTGGCTGTTTTGGAATTTTTATTTATTTATTTGGAATATTTATTTATTTTTTGTTGCACAATATTTGCACAGCTGTTTATCAAAGCAGATTTTCAGGCAAAAAAAACACTACAATGAATTTTAGTGCATACAAATATAATAATCATTTTTTTGGTAAAGATGAGGTGGTAAATGGATACCAAAGATTAGGGGTGGGTTCATACATGTCCGGCTGCTGGTTGCAGTCCAGTGCGGTTTTGTTCACTGATTCAGGTGTGAATTTTTACTTGAATTTGCAACTAAAACTGACCCAAAATCGCACAGGACCCTTTTTAGAAACGGACCATGGCCACAATGACATGTCTAAACCGGCTCCCCCCAAATCACATCAGAGATCCTTAGTCACCAGAGACCCCCCCCCCTTTACATCAGACTACCCCCTGTACTTCAGAGGCCTACCATCAAATCAGAGTGTCTCTCCCCCCAATCCCACCAGAGTCCCCATCACATCAAAGCCTCCCCCATCCCATCAGAGTCCCAGTTTCCCTGCGTACCATTAGAGTCCCCATTACATCAGAGTTTGTCCTCCAGCTGCCCCCACCCATTGCATCAGAGTCCATCATTGTACATAGCCCACTGATATCTCATGCCATGTTGCCCACTGATTGGAACCGCTAAAGGCACTGCTTGAGTTATTTTGGGAAAAATGGGTTATCTAAATTAATGTATTTAAAGCGGAGTTCCACCCTGGGAATACTTTTTTAATAAAAATGCCCCCGGGACAGTCAGGGCTAGTACATTCCACACTGGCTAGCCTCTGATCTGTCCCGGGTTGCACTTACCTTTTAGAAGAAATACTTACCTTGAAAAAGTATTCTCCAGCGCTGCCATCTCAGGTGTGGGCAGCTTGAAGCCAGCGCGATCCTCTTCTGTGTCCTCTTCCGTCTTCTGGTCCCACGATGCACTGCACCGGCCCCGCCGTCACTTCCGGTGCCGCAGCGTCATCCCTGCACAGCTTCTGGGCATGCCCAGAAGCTGTTTAGCAAGGTATGACGGCGCCTGCACCGGAACTGACGTCGGGGCCGGTGCAGGCGCATTGATTCTTGGGAGCGATGACGTTCAGCTCCCAGGAATCATTGCAAGCCAGGAAGTGACGAATCGCCGTGGCCGCCGAGGGGAGGAAGAGGAAGTTAGGTAAGTATATTTTCTTCTAAACGAGGTAAGTAAAAAAAAAAAAAAATTGCGATTATCCATTTGTTTTTCAGGTGACCTGGGGCATGAAGATGGAGGTAAGTTTAATTTTAGGGTGGAGCTCCGCTTTAAAGTGATTGTAAACGATTATCTTGTAAAACAACCCATTCAGTTCAAAATAGAAATAAAAGGCAAAATATTTTTGTATAGATATAAAAAAACACTTTAAGCACCTTCCCCCTTTTTTTTATTTTTTTTTTTTTTAATTTTTATTGATTTTAGAGAAAAGTAAATGCTCATGTGCAAAGGTATCAGAAGAAGAGCATAATTTCCCTTTTTAAGTGATCACATTCCCTCCTGTTCTCAGGTGTTTGAGATTTGGGGAGGAGAAACAGCATTACACTAATCTTCCCTGGTAAATAGCTGTGCTTGGAGGGGGGAGCATGTCAAGACAAGTCTGATAATTGGAGGAGAGCTGGCTGAGCTCCCAGCATAGCTAGAGAACTGACCACAGTGTACTCTCCTGCTTGGTGTGGTCAGTGTTAACCACTTGCTGACCGCTTACGCCATATTTACTGCGGCAGCCTGGCTCCTAGAGGCAAAACGACATAGGTCTACGTCGCTCGCCTGGAGGCAGCTAGGGGGCGAGCACACGACGGCGCGTTCCTGCCCCCCGATCGTCAGCGGGGAAGCCGATGCGGCTGTCAGGCCGCATCTGATTGCCGTCTGATACCTGCGATCACTCCCCGCTGAGAGAGAACGATCGGATGTTGTAAACACAGCCGACCGCCCTTCTCCCTGGGAATGATCATAGAGATCATGTGATCCTTCTATATAGGATCACATGTCTCTATGATCATTTCACAAGCCCCCCCCCCCCCCTTCCCCCACAGTTAGAATCACTCCCCTAGGCTCACACTTAACCCCTTGATCACCCACAGGGTTAACCCTGCCAGTGTCATTATTACAGTAGCAGTGCATATTTTTAGCACTGATTACTGTAGTAATGTCACTGGTCCCCCCAAAAGTGTCAAAAATGTCAGTTAGGGGTCCGATCTGTCTGCCGCAATGTTGCAGTCCCGCAAAAAATTGCAGATCGCTGCCATTACTTGTAAAAACAAAAAAAAAAACCTTAATGGCATAAATCTTCCCCGTAGTTAGTAGGCGCGATATGTTTTGTGCAAACCAATCAAAATACAATTATAGTGAATTTTTTTTTTTTTTTTTTTTTTTTTACCAAAAATATGTAGCAGAAAACAAATTGGTCTAAAATTAGATTTTTACATTTTTTTGAGAATGTCATATAGCAAAATTGTTTTTTTCCTCAAATTGTCGCTGTTTTTTGTTAATAGCGCAAAAAAGAAAAATCACACAGGTGATCAAATATCACCAAAAGAAAGCTCTATTTGTGGGAAAAAAGTGACATGAATTTGGTTTAGGTACAGTGTTGCATGACCGCGCAGTTGTCATTCAAAATGCAACAGCGCTAAAAGTTAAAAATTGGCCTGGGCGGGAAGGGGGAAAAGTGCCCGGTATTGAAGTGGTTAAGGCTCCATTCACACCTAGACAACTTGAATCACGGGCCAAATCGCCACGATTCTGCCCATGATTTCAAAACGCAGGACGCATTTGCGATGCCATTATGTCTTAACGGCACCCCAGTGGCGGTGCAATTTTGCTGTGATTGTCACTCCTGTGCCTTTTTGAACGACAAGCCTCCTGTCTTGTGATTCGCAGAAGAATCGCACCACGATTGGGGTGCCGTTAAGTAATTTATTGCCATTAGGCAGTGATTGTAGGAAATAAATTGGCACCGGGTGTGGTCTGCCCAAAGTCTTCTGACTAAATCGCATCCTGGTTGATTTCTCATGAATGGCAATTGTCTTCAGTTGTTTACAAATCCTGTTACCGCCATTGTAGTTAATCATTTACTATGACAACATTTTTTTTAATTTGGAATTTGTACTGTTTATATTGACGACAATCTAGTTTCATAAAACCAATAACTGATTCAGTTGATTTTCACTGCACCGCATCCCACAAATATATAGACAAGGGGAAAAAAGGGGATTTTCTTGGTGCTGAAACCTTCAGAATAACCTTACAAACACATGTATTTATCAACGATTTTTATTGCAAAATTCCATCTAAAAAATATATTGGGGCGCCAAGCCCCCCAAAAAAAAAAAAAAAACATAATGATTGAGCAAACCATAGATAGCTTAATAACCCCCCCAGAGAAGCTCCCCCTCTAATTATAAATGTGCTTTATTCCTATGTTATACATGTACAGCATCAAATTATATTGGATAACCAGAAGGGGGCGAAACATTTCCAAACTAGTTTTTTATTGCAGCATCGGGGACCGCGGTTCAAGTCCCAGTCGGGATACTATCTGCATGGAGTTTGCATGCTCTTCCTGTGCTTGGACTCTCACACTCTAAAGTCACTCTGGTCGATTTAATTGGATCCTGTCTAAATTGGCCCTAGTGTGATATTCTACGGAGCATGCCCAAGATGGCCGCCTTACCATCTGTCCGGACAGCAGACAATATCCCTAGGAGGAAAAGCGTTGTAGAAATATTACATTAAGGTTACGTTCACATCTTGGCGTTGCTATTTTCAGGCGTTTTTGTGCAGGCGTTTTTATGTTGACTAGTAACCAATGGAAAAAAATAAAAACGCCTGTAATCTGCCCAAAAAGAAGCTCATGTACTTTTTTGAGCGTTGGGCGTTTTGCTTAAAACGTCAAAACGCTCAGATGTGAACAGGGGCCATTGAAATGAATAGGATTTGTCTTGTTGGGCGTTTTTTGAGCTGATCCTAGAGCAGAAAAACGCCCCAAAAACGCCTACATGTGAACTTAGCCTAATACATAATGTGGACGTAAACATAGAAAATTTTAACATTGGAGCAATCTGTGAGAATGGCAAATGCAATAGCAGGTGGCCTAAGGCTCCATTCACACCTAGGAAAATCCAAATCGTGGCAAAAATCGTTGCGATGCCATTGGGGGTCCCCAAGGAATTTCCCTGATTTGCAGGAATTTTCTCACTTCCTGTTTGGCTCTGGGACAGGAAGTGAAGAGAAATCTCCTTAATGGGACACTGATAGTGTAAAAACATCTGACGGGTTATAATCCTCCCTTGCGCTATCCAAAATGAAGGAAAAAAAACATATTTGCCTTTTAGTTCTACTTTATAGCTGAAGTTTCAGAATGGATGTTTTTATATAGTTACACTGGAACAGCTTGAATCAGTGTAAGTATGTATGCGCCATATGTGTGGGATCCCCATGGAAGCAGAATCACTATAGTAGTCCTTACTGCTGGCTTCTCAGTCCTGCTGCTTGGTGAACACAGGAGGTTGCTCACTCAGTACAGGCATTTTGTATTTTCTTAATAAATGCAAAACATTCTGAAAATGGATGAGGTGGAGATCATTACGTCCCCACCGCTCCACCTCATCCAATCAGAGAATGCTTGGTGCACACATGATCTGGTGCAGCTGTGCATAGTAACCAATCAGCTCCCAGGTTTTATTGTCAAAGCTTAAAGTTTTGCTAAACCTAGGACCCTGCATTCACTATATCTGGTCTCCCCATGAGCCTGCATTCACTATATCTGATCTCCCCAGGAGCCTGCATTCACTATATCTGGTCTCCCCAGGAGCCTGCATTCACTATATCTGATCTCCCCAGGACTCTGCATTCACTATATCTGATCTCCCACAGTACACAGAACATGGAAATGCAATTATTTTAGTAAATATAAACTGCTAAATACCTTTTCTCATCAGCAGTATATAGCAGTCTTGTGACTTCCATCAGTGTCTGGTTAAAGCTTGCGGGACCAGTTATTGATTCTACTTTGACTGTCCTATGAGGCTGCAGGACCCCTGACCCTCTGTATGGACAGTGCTGATTGACCCTGTGCTGATCACATGCACCCTCCCAAGAAAAAGAAGAAAACTCTCTAGCAATACACACCAAACTGAGCATGTGACTCCAAAAGTCCTGTTCTATCAGGAGATTGATTGGGGACAGTGGAAGAAGGGGTGGATCAGAGAAGAGAAGATCAAACAGCCTTTTTACACAATGCGGAGGATTACCCCTTAGGTTTCACAGTGAGTATAACAACCATACTGCATATATAGACTGATTTTATTGTTGCGAGTTTAGTAACCCTGAACAAGCTGAAGTTAGATGCTGATTGGTTACTATGCAGAGCTGCACCAGATTTTGTGCACATCAGTTTTGGTAAATCTCCCCCAAAGTGTTCCCTGAATGGCTCCTGTGCGACCTCCTATGTTCAGTAAGCAGCAGGGCGGCTGTTGGGCATTGTGACAAACTCACTCAGGACAGGGCTTTTGGGGGGAGGGAGGACCCTTGGATTGTTACTTTGGATTAAAGTTCACATCTCCCCAAGACACACTGGGACTCTAGGCCTGGAATCCATGTTAAAGGTCTAGCTGCCTGTTGCCAATAGGGGACTGCTCTGCACAGTCAGACTCATGGCAGATGATAATGTCTTTAGCTCAACCACCTGTCTTCCACACATTGATTGTGCTGATTAACTCGCCTATTGGGCTCTTTCACATGGGCGTTCCAATCAGATCCGCCTGTCCGTTTTTTAGGTGGATCTGATCGGATGCCCCATTCAGCCCTATGGAGCAGCGGATGTCAGCGGTGACATGTCCGCTGACACCCGCTGCCCTCCGCATCCGATCCTGTCCGTGAAATCCGGACGGATGGAAACCCTATTTTCCATCTGTCCTGGGGATCGGATGAGAGCGGACAGGCGGTCCGCTCTCATCCGATTCCCTATAGAGAGCAGCGGGTCTCTGACACCTCCCTCTCCGCACACAATGCGGAGACGGAGCTGTCATCCGCCGGCTCAGCGGGGATCAGCGGATCGATCCCCGCTGAGCAGAGCACGGTCCACAACAGAATGCGGACCGTGTGAAAGGGGCCATTGTCTACTGTGGGGATGTGTTTACACTTATGTGTATTGTACTTCATGAGCTCAGTGATGGCAAGTCTGCTAGTTAATTAGCTCAATTTAATTAAATCCCTGCCATCTATTAGTTGCTAGTTGGAAAGTAGAATACTATTTGTGTTGGTTGTTCCTTAGATATGTTAGTTATATTTCTGTACACAATTTCATCTGCATATGATAATGTAATCAGGCAGCTGACCTGGTGGGGTATATATTCAGTGTGAGTTTGTTCAATAAATGTTCCAGATCTTACACAAGCTATATCAGTTTTGTATGGGGGTGGATAAATTATCTGATATCTATGTTCAAGACTGAAGGAATCGGCATTCTGACGGAAGCATATTGTGGGGTCGCGGTTCCGTTACAGACATGGTTTTCAGAAGATCGCGGCAATCACTGTAATAGCGGAGCCTACTGCAGTGATTTCCAGCTTCCACTGGGGGGGCCAATGGGTACGGTATATACACTCGTCTTAGCTGCACCAATGAAGCTTTACAAAAAAATATCCATGCCTAGGATTTATCTTAAAAATATAAAAAGATAAATGTAGGTAAAGGCACAGAAAAATCAACCAAAAATGCTTACTTGCGGCTTTTTTTCTGTAAACCATTTTATTATTCACTTGCATGTGCATGTTTTTGGCAAATGTTACTTCTTCAGGAGAATACCAATCCCTGAGCACAACCCTTCCCTCCTTGCATGTCGTATCCCTTTCCTGTTCTGGGAGTGTCCTATTGCTCTGTGCTGGCCCAGCTCCTCCACCTCTCCCCTCACCTCCCTACATAACCTTGTTTATGGCATTTGAAGGAGGAACAAAGGGGGGAATACTCTGGAGCAGTAGTTGTCAATTAATGATCTATAGGGGGCCTCAGATGCGGCCCTCGACACTACCAAAGGGCCGCACATTATGTTCAATATATGAAATGCTTGAGAGAACTGTCTGAAACAACAGACCTAATAGAGGAGATGAAGGTCAGAGAGTGTGGACAGGGTATATTGTTGGCTGGGATATGCTACAGAAGACAATACTAAATTGGGAGCATGTTGCATGAGGCCAGTAGAGACCATGTGCCAGGTTGAGCAACAGAGCTCTAGAGCAGTGGTCCTCAACTCCGGTCCTCAGGGCCCACTAACAGGCCAGGTTTGCAAGATAACTAAATTACATCACAGGTGATATAATTTGCTTCTCAGTGAATGCAGTTTTCTAGTCTGCATCTCCCCAAGGTAATACTTAAAATCTGGCCTGTTAGTGGGCCCCGAGGACCGGAGTTGAGGACCACTGGTCTAGAGTATCTCTTGAGTGGCAGCTTGAAATCTGCTGGGGCTGCTGACCTCGAGCAAGATGGCGGTGTCCAACAGCAGTGTCAGGACTTGAATGCCTACACAGGGTAGGTCTTTACTGGTAAAAACCATATAAAAATGTTAAATGCACATACAGTATCTTGGAAAAGTATTCATACCTCTCAAAATTTTCCACTTTCTGTCATGTTGCAACCAAAAACGTAAATGCATTTTATTGGGATTTTATATGATAGACCAGGGGAGTCAAACTCAATTTTATTGCGGGTCGCATCAGCATTATGGTTGTCCCCCAAAGGGCCGGTTATATCTGCAAGATTAGATGTCCAGAGCACCCCACGCCCCCTTAAACCCTTACATGAGATGTCAAGAGCCCCCCACCATCATAAGTCAAGAGTCACCCACCTTTCCTTACATAACAATGCACCCCCTTACCTTGTGCTACTGCCAGGAAGAAGAAAGTGCAAGGTCTGGAGGAGGACCAGAGGAGGGCTGAAGTCAGCTTACAGAGTCTGCTGAGACCAGGGGAGGCAGAGACAAGGTGGTGTAGCTGCACAGAGAGGTGCAGGATCTGTAGGAGGAGTTCTGCCCTCCTCTCTGCTGCAGACTCCTGAGGGGGCGGGGGAGGCAAAGACGAGCCTTTCTGCAGCAGCACAGAGAAGCAGAGGATCTGGCAAAGGAGTTCTACCCTCTCTGCTGCCGACTACTGAGACAAGGTGGGGGCAGAGACAAGGGGGGTACCTGCAGTTGCAGGAGAGGTGCGAGGGCCACATGAAATGGCCTGGGGGGCCGCATTCGGCCTGCGGGCCTTGTGTTCGACACCTGTGCAGATAGACCAACACAAAGTGGCACATAATTGTAAAGTGGAAGGAAATGATAAATGGTTTTCAATATTTCTTACAATATGTGAAAAGTGTGGCGTGTGTTTTTATATTTAACCCCCTTTACGCTGATACCCCTAACTAAAATCTAGTGGAACAAATTGCCTTCAGAAGTCGCCTAATTAGTAAATAGAGTCTACCTGTGTGTAATTTAATCTCTATAGAAAATACAGCTTTTCTGTGGAGCCCTCAAGGAGAACCTTAGTTCACTAACAGCATCATGAAGGCCAAGGAACACACCAGACAGGTCAGGGATAAAGTTGTGGAGAAGTTTAAAGGCAGGGTTAGGTTAAAAAAAAAAAAAAAAATATATATATATATATAATATGTGTGTGTGTGTGTGTATATATATATGTATGTATGTGTATATATATATATATATGTGTGTGTGTATGTGTATGTGTATATATATATATATATATGTGTGTATATGTATATGTGTATGTATATGTATATATAATCCTAAGCTTTGAACATCTCATGGTTCAATCCATTATCCAAAAATGGAAAAAGTATGGCACAACTGCTGCAAACCTACCAAGACATGGCCGTCCACCTAAACTGACAGGCTGGGCAAGGAGAGCATTTATCAGAGAAGCAGCCAAGAGCCCCAATGGTAGCTCTGAAGGAGCTGCAGAGATCCACAGCTCAGGTGGGAGAATCTGTTCACAGGACAATTATTAGTCGTGCACTCCACAAATCTGGGCTTTATGGAAGAGTGGTAAGAAGAAAACCATTGTTGAAAGAAAGCCATAAGAAGTCCCATTTGCAGTTTGTGAGAAGCCATGTGGGGGACACAGCAAACATGGAAGAAGGTGATCTGGTCAGATGAGATCAAAATTTAACTTTTTGGCTTAAAAGCAAAACGCTATGTGTGGCGGAAAACTAACACTGCATCTTACCCTAAACACACCATGCCCACTGTGAAACATGGTGGTGGCAACATCATGTTGTGGGGACGATTTTCTTCAGCAGGGACAGGGAGGCTTGTCCGAGTTGATGGGTAGATGGATGGAGCCAAATACAGGGCAATCTTGGGGAAAAAAAAACCTGTTAGAGTCTGCAAAGACTTGAGGCTGGGGCGGAGGTTCATCTTCCAGCAGGACAACGACCCTAAACATACAGCCAGAGCTACAATGGATGGTTTAGATCAAAGTATATTCATGTGTTAGACTGGCCCAGTCAAAGTCCAGACCTAAATCCAACTGAGAATCTGTGGCAAGACTTGAAAATTGCTGTTCAGACGCTTTCCATCCAGTCTGACAGAGCTTGAGCTATTTTTCAAAGAAGAATGGGGAAAAATGTCAAAGCTAGTAGAGACATCCCCAAAAAGACTTGCAGCTGTAATTGCAGGGAAAGTATAGTAAGTTTAGATTTGGGGGGGCTCAATACAAACACACGCCACACTTTTCACATATTTGTAAAAGATATTGAAAACCATTTATCATTTTCCTTCCACTTCACAATTTATGTGCCACTTTGTGTTGGTCTATCACATAAAATCCCAATAAAATATGTTTACTTTTTTGGTTGTAACATGACAAAATGTGGAAAATTTCAAGGGGTATGAATACTTTTTCAAGGCTCTGTATAATCCTATGGAAGATTATTGTTGAAATCAAACATCTGGTGACAGTCTCTTTAAAATCTCTCAAGGTTAAAAAGGAAGTAAAACTTTTTTTCTTTCCCTGCAAAGTAAATGCATAATGTGCTAGTATGCATTGCATACTAGCACATTATGTGACACCTGCAACAAAGCCCACGTTGTCCCTGCTGCCGGGCGCATCTATCTTCACCCGCATGCGCGCAGGAGCCGCCAGTCTCGGCACAGGGCTCTGAAGAAACGGCACGGGCGGCCGTTTCTTCAGAGCGCATGCGCCGATGGCGTCATCGGCAGCATGCACTGTAAATATCTCCTAAACTGTGCAAGTTTAGGAGATATTTACGGCACCTATAGGTAAGCCTTAATATAGGCTTACCTATAGGTAAAAGTCATTAAAGTGGGTTTTCAACCACTTTAATAAAAACTGGGACAAACTCCGTCAGATTGTAGTATGTTTCATACAATTTCAAGAAATGTTTTATTTTTTTCTAAATGTCTTTATTGTTCTGAGCCAGGTGTATATAAGGTGAGCTCATATGTGGACTGAACATTAAATTATATATATATATTAATACAGGTCCCTCTCAAAAAATTAGCATATTGTGATAAAGTTCATTATTTTCTGTAATGTACTGATAAACATTAGACTTTCATATATTTTAGATTCATTACACACAACTGAAGTAGTGCAAGCCTTTTATTGTTTTAATATTGATGATTTTGGCATACAGCTCATGAAAACCCAAAATTCCTATCTCAAAAAATTAGCATATCATGAAAAGGTTCTCTAAACGAGCTAATTACCTAATCATCTGAATCAACTAATTAACTCTAAACACCTGCAAAAGATTCCTGAGACTTTTAAAAACTCCCAGCCTGGTTCATTACTCAAAACCGCAATCATGGGTAAGACTGCCGACCTGACTGCTGTCCAGAAGGCCATCATTGACACCCTCAAGCAAGAGGGTAAGACACAGAAAGAAATTTCTGAACGAATAGGCTGTTCCCAGAGTGCTGTATCAAGGCACCTCAGCGGGAAGTCTGTGGGATGGAAAAAGTGTGGCAGAAAACGCTGCACAACGAGAAGAGGTGACCGGACCCTGAGGAAGACTGGGGAGAGGGAAATGCCAAAATGCCTGAGGTCCAGTGTCAAGTAGCCACAGTCAGTGATGGTCTGGGGTGCCATGTCAGCTGCTGGTGTTGGTCCACTGTGTTTTATCAAGGGCAGGGTCAATGCAGCTAGCTATCAGGAGATCTTGGAGCACTTCATGCTTCCATCTGCTGAAAAGCTTTATGGAGATGAAGATTTCATTTTTCAGCACGACCTGGCACCTGCTCACAGTGCCAAAACCACTGGTAAATGGTTTACTGACCATGGTATTACTGTGCTCAATTGGCCTGCCAACTCTCCTGACCTGAACCCCATAGAGAATCTGTGGGATGTTGTGAAGAGAAAGTTGAGAGACGCAAGACCCAACACTCTGGATGAGCTCAAGGCCGCTATCGAAGCATCCTGGACCTCCATAACACCTCAGCAGTGCCACAGGCTGATCGCCTCCATGCCACGCCGCATTGAAGCAGTCATTTCTGCAAAAGGATTCCCGACCAAGTATTGAGTGCATAACTGAACATAATTATTTGAAGGTTAACTTTTTTTGTATTAAAAACACTTTTCTTTTATTATGTCTATATAAATCCGCGCTAAGAATGTCTGAGGACCGATAGGATATGTGCACAAATAAGCTGCAGCCTCCCTTGCACTATAGCCAGACAGCTATATGAGTAAATATGGGAAATGGAAGGAGATGGCGCTGCTTATTCTATAAAGTACAAGTGGATAAGTTAATAAATAGATATGGTTGAGGAATAAATATATGAATTGATCGTGAGAGGATAAAAATCGATAAACGAAGTAAAAAATAATAAATGAGATGATATTTAAAATGGTGAAATAAAAATCCACATATGAATATGAGCTAGAAATATAAAATATAAAAGAATATATATATATATATATATATATATATATATATATATATATATATATATATATATATATATATATATATATATATATATATATATATATATATACCTACCACCAGAGGGCATAATATAAAGTGCAGAATGCTACAATAAATAAGACTTCATATATATATATATATATATATATATATATATATATATATATATATATATATATATAAAGCTGACTATATGACAGTCTGGATAAATATGCACTAAAAGCAATACGTAGAAAGAAGGGTGACGGTGGTGATAAGTGAGCTGGCAAATAGTGCTTACGTGAATACAATAAATAAATTAGTGCAAGAAAAAATATTGGGTGAAATAAATAAATGCGCGGGAAACTTTTCAAAAAAGAAAGTAAATGTGCGGGAAACTGATACAAATTGTAACAAGAGGTGATGATTAGCTCATATGATAAAATGAGTCCATAAATTGGTGTATGTGCAAAAAGCAATACAGACAAAAGAATATAATAAATGTGCGGGAAACTGATGAACGTGCAATAAAAAGTGATATCCAATCAGTTCATATGTTGAGATAAATCCGTAAATGGGTGATGGTGTCCAAAAGGAGTGATGGGTAAGTAGTAACTTACGGTGACCCCCCAAGGTGGGTGACTGGCGAGTGGCGGGAAGGCCCCTAGTAGAAAGACCTACTCACCAGATGTACCCACCCCACACAGGGGTATAGAGCGGGTACTGTAGATATAACTCTTTGGTCCTGGCTCTGTACGGTGATTCCCTTCCTGGGGGAAATGTAGTATGGGGTCCGCGGGATTGCTCGGGTGTCCTAGGTGGGGTCCAGTGGTGGGGTCCTGGGTCAGTTGGCGGGGTATCCACCGTTCCGTGGGGTAATCAGATATAGCCACTCAAATGTATATGGATGGGAGGATAGTGGGGAATGAAAAAGAGCTTGATAGTGTAATATCGTTTGAGATGTTTATTAATTCCAGCAGTAAAAAAATGGGTACTAACAATAGTGCAATAGGTAAACAGCGAGGTGTTGGCGTCCTGGAAAGCAATGCATTCCAACTGGAAACCGGAACCGCATTGCTTTTATATTTCTAGCTCATATTCATATGTGGATTTTTATTTCACCATTTTAAATATCTCATTTATTATTTTTTACTTCGTTTATCGATTTTTATCCTCTCACGATCAATTCATATATTTATTCCTCAACCATATCTATTTATTAACTTATCCACTTGCACTTTATAGAATAAGCAGCGCCATCTCCTTCCATTTCCCACTTTTTTTTTATTGGTCGGATGAAATATGCTAATTTTTTGAGATAGGAATTTGGGGTTTTCATGAGCTGTATGCCAAAATCATCAATATTAAAACAATAAAAGGCTTGCACTACTTCAGTTGTGTGTAATGAATCTAAAATATATGAAAGTCTAATGTTTATCAGTACATTACAGAAAATAATCAACTTTATCACAATATGCTAATTTTTTGAGAGGGACCTGTATGTATATGTGTGTGTGTGTGTATGTATGTATGTATGTATGTATATATATATATATATATATATATATATATATATATATATATATTCTCTGGAATGAGGGCTTTTAGTGTTCTTTATCACAAAGATGACTTGACAAACTCTGAAATATGACCTTTTCTAGTGAAAATACATTTTCTCTCTAACAGAAGGTGAAACCAAGCAAGTATAAAAATGTTCTATATCAAATTGATCACTGTAACGGAACCTCAACCCACGCTGTACTTGTGGACTTCCGTCAGTATATGGCTTCCTCCCCAGTCGTGAACATAGATATCAGATTTTCGAGCCGCCCCCATACAAAGCTAGCCGACAACTTAGCTTGTATAAGTTTTGGAACCTTCCCCTTTTTATTGAACAGTTTCACATTCAATTTATATACCCATGACCACATCCCCCCCCCCCCCACCTCCTGATCAGATTACCACACACAGGTCAGGGGTTGCCTGATTACATTATCATATGCAAATGAAATTGTATACAGAACTAGAATTAACCTGAACTAATTATCTAGCCATCTGGACAGAACAATATTGGAGTTCATTAACAATTAACAATGGGACAGACAGGTTTAACAGAATACACATCTCACCTCAATACACAAACAATAGGGAGAGCCTGTCTGTGACATTGAAGTTCAATACACATTATCATAAGTAAACACAGAACCCATTTGAAGCAATCCAAACCATTAAGTTGCTGTCTTTCACTCCCAGTGACAGTGAGTACCGTCACATAACTGTAGTTTAAATTTACTTTTTTTTTTGTAAGTTACCAACTTTAACTTGAAATCCGCCTCTTACAATTCCCCCACGTAAGCGCCCAAGGAAGAGGGAGGGGCAGCACTTGGTATGCTACATGTGCTGATAAGGATCATGCTGACACAAAGGAAACAGCAAAGTGAGCAGCAAGATGACCTCATCAGTCATCTGCTGCTCCTTCGTTGTCCAATCCCTGGCTGGTGGCTGGGAGTTGACCAAAATGGAATGCTGAAGATGAATTTAATGATGAATGTTTTTACATAGTTGCATTGGTCCAGTTTGGCCCAATGTAACTATGCATGTACCATACCTGTGGAATCCTTCTGGAAGCTGGAAATCTGTGTAATATACACCGCTACTCCAGTGATCACCAGCAGTGCCATCTTAAGAGCATTAAAGAGCCCCGGGCAATGCAGTGCACTGGGGCTCTGCCTACACAATCACCCACAAGAATAAAAATGCAAATTATTGATAAGGCAATATTTATTGGTACAGCAGTGCCAGGCTAATGACAGCTTCCAAGTTCAGTGAACACACACACGGACAGGAGTCAGACTCGACTGGCCTGCGTGTGACTGTTCCCATGGAGGCAGACAGGCATTCCTGCAGTTGTGGGCTCCCCCTCCACAGCCCAAGTGGCCTGGCAGCAGCACAGGGCCAACAGACGCTTGCCAGCTGCTAAGTTCGGCGGTGGGATGCACATGGGACTAAGGACTAATACTTGGCTGGGGCTAGGTCGCTGGGCAGGAGGGGCCCCCTGGCCAAGTGGGGCCCCCGGGCAACTGCCCAGTATGCCCATTCAGTAAGATGGCCCTGATCACCAGCTTTGGGGCCTTGTGATGTGGCTGCCCTGCTGCATTGTGAACGCAGGAGGTTGACCGTTCAGCTCAGGCACCATTCAGAGATCTCTTTGCATTTTCCCAAGCATTCTCTGATTGGGCGAGGTGGATAGTGTGATGTCACCAGAGCCCCCCTGGAGTGTTTGGTGGGTCATTTAGCTACAGTCAAAGAATGATCAAGGTAGGTAATTCCTCTGTATCCAATTTCCTTGTATACTAACCAAAACTTTTTTTTGTTTCTTTTTCAGAGATCCATCAGATGTGGATCAGCTTTATTAGTTGCATAGCTGGGGGAGTGTTCTTAGCCGCCTGTCTGCTGGATATCGTTCCTGACTTTCTCAGTGACATGAAGGAGGCTATGGTGAAAGAGAAAATAATTGTACGTCTTATTGAATAAATTGCAGGGTGTGTGTTAAAGGGAGCCGGTCAGAAGACAAGTATAGGCCTTGTCATTCCTGATTACTATGGAAGGGTTATGCCTTGGAGCAGTTATCTTCCTCTATACTATTTAGTGAGTCGCTGTCCTGAATACAAACATGTACAGTGTGTTAAAAATAATAGCAGTGGGTTTAGAAAAATGAATAAAGCTCAAAATCCTTCTAATGGCTTTTATTTCCAGACACATAAATGCATTGGGAACACCGCACAGTCTATTCCAAATCAAAACATCAAGAAGAAGGTTTCAAATTTGTTATTATTTTACAGAAAGTGAAGAAAAAGGAATATTAGGCTCCGTTCACATACTGGCGTATGGGATTGCGAGCAGAGTCGCCGCGATTCTACAGCATTGCAAATCGCGGGACGCTCGTATGCACCGCCGGCAAACCGCTTTGTTTGGCTACTATTGGACTCTCAAACGTTACTGAGGCTGACAGAGCGGCAGTCTGCCTATGTAAACAAGGCAGATCACCATTCTGTCAGGGGGAAGATGGAGATCTTTTGTTTCTGTTCAGCAGGAACACAGATCTGTCTTCCTCCAGTCAAAGCATCCCCCACACAGTTAGCAAGCACTCCCAGGGAACACATTCAATCCTTTGGTCGTCCCTGATGTTAACCCTTTCCCTGCCAGTGTCATTAGTACAGTGACAGTGCTATTTTTTTTTTTTTTTTTTTTTTGTCTAGCACTGGTCCCCCAAAAAGCGTCATTTAGTGTCAGATTTGTCCGGCGCAATGTCACAGTCCCGCTAAAAATCGCTGATCACCGCCATTACTAGTAAAGAAAAAAAAAAGTCCATAAATCTATCCCATAGTTTGTAGACCCTATACCTTTTGTGCAAACTAATTTAATATACGCTTATTCTGATTTTGGTTAAAAAAAAAAAAAATATGTGACAGAATACATATTTGCATAAATTGGTGAAGAAATTTTGATTTTTTTTTTTTTTTTATGGCTGAAAGTAAAAAAAAAAAAAAATATATATATATATATATATATATATATATATATATATATATATATATATATATATATATATATATATATATATATATATATATATATATAAATTTTTTTTTTTCAAAATTGTCGGTCTATATTTTGTTTATAGCGCAAAAAATAAAAATCACACAGGTGATCAAATACCACCAAAAGAAAGCTCAATTTGTGGGAAAAGGGACATTATTTTATTTGGGTGTCAGTTGCCAGTTAACCACGTCTGGACCGGATGGATTTGCCCCCTTAATGACCAGGCCATTTTTTTTGCGATTTCGGCACTGCGTTACTTTAACAGACAATTGCACGGTTGTGCCACGCTGTACCCAAATAAAATTGATGTCCTTTTTTTTTCCCACAAATAGAGCTTTTTTTTGGTGGTATTTGATCACTTCTGCAAATTTTTTTTATTTTTTGCGCTATAAACCAAAAAAGAGCAACAATTCTGGAAAAAAAAAACGATTTTTCACATTCTGCTATAAAACATTCCCCCCAAAAAAATAAGAATCACATTTTTCATCCTTTTTAGGGCAATTTGTTTTCTATGTATTTTTGAGGGAAAAAATTGCAATAAGCGTATTTTGATTGGGGTTTGCGCCAAAGTTATTGTGTCTACAAACTAGGGGAAAGATTTGTAATTTTTATTAATTGTATTTTTTTTTACTAGTAATGGCGACGATCTTTTTAGCAGGACTGCGACATTGCGGCGGACAGATCTGACCCCTAACTCATTTTTTTGACACTTTTTTGGGGGGACCAGTGACATTACTACAGTAATCAGTGCTAAAAATATGCAGTGTTACTGTAATAATGACACTGGCAGGGAAGGGGTTAACCTAGTTGGTGATCAAAGGGTTACATGTGAGCCTAGGGGAGTGTTTACTAACTGTGGGGGGGGGGGGGGTGCGGCTTTTGAAGTGACCATAGAGACATGTGATCCTATATGGAAGGATCACAGGCGCTTTGTGATCATTTCAGAGAGAAGAACGGTCGGCATTGTTTACAACAGCTGACCGTTCTTCTCTCTCAGCGGGGAATGATGGTGGACCTGCCGGCTTTCCTCGCTCCCCAGCACCAAGTGCCCGACCGATGTAGGGCTACATTGGTTCATGCAGGAGGGCCAGCCTGCTGCAGTAAATGTGCGGCGGGCGGTTCGGAAGCAGTTAACAAAAAACAATAAATGAATTTTTTTTATTTTTATTTTTACAGGTAAAAAAAAAAAAATGTGCATTTTACTATTTTTAGATTTGGGAGAAAATCGCTGATGCCATGCAGGTCTCCTGCAGACGTGTAAGCGCTCTGCCAGTACATCATACAGGCAGGCAGTTTTACACTGGCAGGAAGAATCCCAGAATTACCAAGAGAGCTTGAGAGTGCCGTGGTAGTTTGAGAACTACAAGCCGACAGCCACAAAGGCTGTAGGGGTACTTGTAGTTCAATCATTCACAGGGATCAGTGATGCAGCCATGGGAGCGTTCTCTTTGAATTGTGGCAGCAAATATGGGGAGACGATCCCTGGCTCGCTGCCACAAGGGGGGGGGGGGGTTTGACGCTGACAATGTTACATGTAACCCTCATATTTAAGGTATGTGACCCGTTCCTGTTCCCTTACACTTCACAATAATGTACCACTTTGTGTTGGTCTATCACAAAAAATTCCAAAAAATACATTTACGTTTTTGGTTGTAACATGACAAAATGTGGAAAATGTCAAGGGGTATGAATACTTTTTCAAGGCACTGTATGTCCATATTTCCCCACATCAGACCTTATTTATGTAAAACTTCACATTCCAATATGTCCCACTTGCACCATAATGTCTTTGTAGTGCATGTTCCAGCACTGCAGCCCTTTCTGCCTTTTGTAGAACCACTTTGACCCACTTTTTCTCCTGTCTTCTTAGAACTATAAGTCTCACCATGGGCCACTTCCTTCTCTGTCCCTCCGCGGTATTTTTAAAGAGGAACTGAATCCTCTCATTTAACACTATTTTTAATCCTTATGCTGCTAGCATTAGTAAATGGATAGAAAGGTATATTTTATATTTACTTTTTTTATTTTCTTTACATTTCTTTAGTTGCTTCATGGTTTCTGGCCTAGGCCAAAATTGTCATCCTAGGAATCTTCATGGACCTTTACGCTTTTCTTTTTTTCTTTTTTTTTTTTTTTTTTCTTTCATGGGTAGGAGGGTCTTTCTCTGATAAGCACACCGTCCTTCCTGCATGTCTGAGCTAAGAGCAGATGGATTCCAGGAAGTAAATGCAAGTGAATCCTCTGCATTTACTCAAGATGGCTGAGGTTTAACATACTAGTGGAGTGTTTTTTCAAAGTGATTTCTCATCAAAATTAAGCACAAGAGTGAGCTCTCAAACTTTGAGCTTGGAGCTACTGCATCAGGGAGAGAGAGCGCATGTGAGAAGATTTAAATCCGAGGGAGCTCACTACTGTGATGGTGAGGATGAACAGTGATAGCTGGGCCTTCTTTAGCAGCGTCCTAGGAAGTTTCAGGTCAGGCTTTGAGGTACGTAAAAGGTTGTACATTTCAATCAGAGATGAAGAATTTATTGCAAAAGAGAATAAATCTATGCCCTACCATATAACACTATTGCAAATAGGGAAACTAGCCTGGGCTGTTCCTACCATATACAGAAAGTTCATACTATCCACATTTTCTAAACAAAGGACCATTTTACTACCCTTCAGACTTCAGGGGGGGCCCAAACTGTGGCCAGTGGAAGTAGAAAATGTCTATTGAAGGAATAGTACCCCATCTTTGGTGTGAGTGGGAATACTAGTGCCCTATCGTTGGTGTCAGTAAGTGGAATAGTGCCCCAATATTGGTGTTTTTTAGAAGGTGTAGTGCCTCATCTTTCGTGTCAGTGGGAAGAATACTGCCCCATGGTTTGTGTCACTGTTAGAAATACTGCCCCACCTTTTGGGGTCAGTGGGAGAAATATATATATATATTGGTGTTTTTTAGAAGGTGTAGTGCCCCATCGTTAATGTTAGTGTGAGGAATAGTGCCCCATAGTTTGTGTCAGTGGGAGAAATGGTACCCCATGTTTGGTGTCAGTAAGAGGAATAGTGCCCCATGGTTGGCGTCAGTGGGAGGAATAGTGCCCCATGGTTGGCGTCAGTGGGAGGAATAGTGCCCCATGGTTGGCGTCAGTGGGAGGAATAGTGCCCCATGGTTGGCGTCAGTGGGAGGAATAGTGCCCCATGGTTGGCATCAGTGGGAGGAATAGTGCCCCATGGTTAGCATCAGTGGGAGGAATAGTGCCCCATGATTGGCATCAGTGGGAGGAGTAGTGCTTCATCTTTGGTGTCAGTGGGAGGAATAATCCCCCATGGCTGATGTCAGTGGGAGGAATAATCCCCCATGGCTGATGTCAGTGGGAGGAATAATCCCCCCCATGGCTGATGTCAGTGGGAGGAATAATCCCCCCCATGGCTGGTGTCGTTGGGAGGAATAATCCCCCCCCCCATGGCTGGTGTCGTTGGGAGGAATAATCCCCCCCCCATGGCTGGTGTCGTTGGGAGGAATAATCCCCCCCATGGCTGGTGTCGTTGGGAGGAATAATCCCCCCATGGCTGGTGTCGTTGGGAGGAATAATCCCCCCATGGCTGGTGTCGTTGGGAGGAATAATCTTCCCCATGGCTGGTGTCGTTGGGAGGAATAATCTTCCCCATGGCTGGTGTCGTTGGGAGGAATAATCCCCCCATGGCTGGTGTCGTTGGGAGGAATAATCCCCCCATGGCTGGTGTCGTTGGGAGGAATAATCTTCCCCATGGCTGGTGTCGTTGGGAGGAATAATCCCCCCATGGCTGGTGTCGTTGGGAGGAATAATCCCCCCATGGCTGGTGTCGTTGGGAGGAATAATCTTCCCCATGGCTGGTGTCGTTGGGAGGAATAATCTTCCCCATGGCTGGTGTCGTTGGGAGGAATAATCCCCCCATGGCTGGTGTCGTTGGGAGGAATAATCCCCCCATGGCTGGTGTCGTTGGGAGGAATAATCCCCCCATGGCTGGTGTCGTTGGGAGGAATAATCCCCCCATGGCTGGTGTAGTTGGGAGGAATAATCCCCCCATGGCTGGTGTCGTTGGGAGGAATAATCCCCCCATGGCTGGTGTCGTTGGGAGGAATAATCCCCCCATGGCTGGTGTCGTTGGGAGGAATAATCCCCCCATGGCTGGTGTCTGTCAGTGGGAGGAATAGTTTCAGATTGTTGTGTGTCAGTGGGAGGTATAGTGCCCTGTCATAGGTGTCAGGAAAAGAGCTGGATAAAGACAAGCAAAGGACTGAAGTTAGACTAAAATAAAGAAAAGCTTTTACTTTAGATTTAGAGGACGGGCTATAAAATCTGATTTATGTTCTTTTTTTTCTTTAGACAAATTATCCTCTACCAGAGTTCATCTTGGGGGCCGGAGTCCTGCTTGTCCTGATTATAGAACGCATTGTCCTGGAATGTAGTCATAGTATGACCGAAGAGAGAGCACCACTGTTACCCAGCCCTTCCTATTCTCCGGCTGTAGAAGTAAACTCACATTCCCATTCCCATGGTGGTCAGAATCACGATGTTGAACGCCCAGGACGCCATTTCCACGTGGATTTCAATGCTCACTCCTCCTTCCGGTGTTTTATCCTCATCTTGTCATTGTCTCTGCATTCTATATTTGAAGGGATTGCCATTGGACTACAAAGTGCCCAGTCAGAGGTTCTACAGATAGCCATTGCAATCCTCATTCATAAGAGTATAATTGCAGTCAGCCTATCCCTGCTTTTAATGCAGAGCAATGTAAAGACACAATGGTTTGTGCTGTCCATTGTCATGTTTGCACTAATGTCACCAATTGGTATTGCTATAGGAATTGGGGTGATTCAGAATCAAGCAGCTGGAAGTGGTCTGGTTCAGAGTACTCTAGAAGGCTTGGCTGCTGGGACATTTGTCTATATAACCTTTTTAGAGATCTTGCCGCACGAACTAAACTCAAGCAAATGGCGTCTACCTAAAGTCATTTTCATACTGCTGGGGTTCTCCGCTATGGCAGCACTCAGGTTTTTAGGCTGATACTGAAACCTCTACAGTATTTTTTTTTTAAAAACTTACCTTGATTATCTACCTCCTTTTTGTTTACACGATCAATCCAAAAACGGTACTGCATATGTATCAAATTGTTTTAAATACTGGACTGAAAAGTTGTTCATTGCTCTTTCTGTTTTGCTATGAGCCTAAGAAGAGGACGACCTCTGTACTAAAATATAAAAAATATATATATTTTGCTATGTTGAGCTTTAACAAATCAAGATTATTTTTAAATGACTTTTATTATGGCAGATATTACAGTTTAATGTGTTTGTGGCCACCAAGTAAAATTAAACCTCCAACAATGATTATGCTTGAAAAGCCCAGTGCCTTACTTTGCACTTCATTCGAGGTTAATTGCACATCATGTATATTGCACACTGTAGTACATGTAAAGTGGCATAATGTATCATGGGATCGTATTAGAGACTAATGCTATACAGACACCTGACCATTACACTTATATGGGCTTTAGTATGGAGTTGCCATCAACCCCCTTTTGTCGGTATAACAGCCTTCACTCTTCTGGGAAGGCTTTCTACAATATTTTGAAGCGTGTCTGTTAGTATGTGTGGGTAAGGGGAATTGTGAGGTCAGGCGTTTACTTTGGAAACTACTTGACCGGAGGTGAATTCCAGGACAGGGATTCATCTCAAAGGCGTTCAGTATTGCTGAGGTCAGGACTTTGAGCAGGCTATTCAAGTTCTTCCACACCAGGCTCATCAAATTGTGCTTTGGTTTGCCCACAGGGGCGAAGTCCTGCTGGAACAGCAAAACAGGCTTTCCTAATCTGAAGGGATAAAGCTACATAGAGACTACCTTCAACCCCTCACAAGCCTTGCAAAGGCTGGTGCAGAGATGCAACTTAGATAACCGAAGAAAGCCGCTCAGGTGAGGCAAAGCACTCCGGTGCAGGTCGGATCCGCCATCCAGTAATCCAATAGTCAACAGAGAAAGTTTAACCGCACTCAGGAGTAGATGAAAAATGGAAGAGTTTTATTCCCCATAAACTTGAATACATGACAATGCTTACTCATAACCACTCAGTTAGCGATCTGTGGAATCGTGAAACGCGTTAACCTGTCCCATGTCTGTGTGAAGCATTGTCATGTAGTCAAGTTTATGGGGAATAAAACTCTTCCATTTTTCATCTACTCCTGAGTGCGGTCAAACTTTCTCTGTTGACTACTGGTGCAGAGATGCATCTCTACAAGATGATGCTATCACCACCATGCTTCATAGTGGGGATGATGTGCTCAAGCCAGACATTGGCCAAACAAATGTTGGCCAAAAAGTTCATCGGACAAAGCAACATATTCCAAATTACTTTACTATATACACTTTGCCAACTAAAGGTGAATAGTTATGTGCATTTTAGCAGAAGAGGAGCTCCAGTCTCCCCGTAAAAAAAAAAAAGTTGTCAGCAGCTACAAATCCTGCAGCTGCCTAATATAAGGACACTTCCCTGTCCAGGGATCCAGCGCTGTCTTTACCTGAGCCGATTCTTCAATCCTCTTTGGGTCCAGGCATCGGCATCCTAACAAAGGAAAACCAGCTGTGAAGCCTTCTGGCTTCACAGCCGGTTTCCCACTGCACATGCACTTTGTGAATGGTACCACAGTCTTCTGGTGATGTGTTCCAGAAGGCTGCGGGGGAACTTCTGCTTGAATCACCTGCCGCAGCGCTTCGGCCGGTGGTTGAAGCAGGTATCTGTTAAAACCAGGCACCCCCCGTAAAAAAAAAAAACCTTAAAGAGGAAGTGGGGGGGGGGGGGGTTGCAAACAAGCAGAACTTCCCCTTTTGGGTGAAGTTCCATTGTAAGTGTCCTTTTTGTCATATTCCTGTTCTTTTGCTCTTGCGCCACAGATTTAGGCATAGTCTCTGCCACATAAGATTCTAACTCCAGGGCTGACCTATATTAACAGAAATGTTCTCTTTAGAGTGAAAAAATTTATTTGCAAAGTGAATGGAAATAAAATGAATACATTTTAAAATAAAACCTTCATCGAGTCAATTGAGTGGCCTCCCTCACTAGTCTCCTTTTTGCACGGTGAATCGCTTTTTGTGGTTAGCCTGGACTTGGCAGATCGACAGTTGTTTAATACTCTGTTCAATTCCTAATAATTAATGTAACATTTGGCCGGTTCAGCTGGAAAATGTTTGTTCAGTCAGTGCTGCAGCGCAGTTCAGTGTTTTCTGACAGTGGGGGAGTCCCCCTTTCCTAATACAGTAGCGCAGCAGGGAGGATTCATCCATCCACCTCGAATGTGTGGATGGAGAAATTGATATGGCTTTTTTTTTTCTTTTTTCCAATTAATCAGCCATTGAGCTGATCAAAGAAAAAAAAAAAAAAATCGATGTATGGCCAGCTTAATGCCTCGTACACACGCATCGATTATTGGCCGGGAATTTTCGGCCAACGTCCGATCGGCCGTTTTTCGGCTTGTTAGTATGATGCTTCCGACAACCGACTCCGAGTTTTCGGCCGAAAAAAATCTGGTGTGCAGGCTATAAAATTTTTGTTGGCCAACAACACAACGGCCGATTTTCCGTCCGTCAGTACAGATTTCGGCAGACAAAAATCTGATAAGCAAGTCTGGGCATGCTCAGAGAAGAAAAAACACAAAGAAAGTAAACCAGCACATGACATCACTTCAGAAGTTGATTTTTGTTGGCCGAGAAAATTCGTGTGCAGTCTAGGCACATTCCAACCAACAAAACACCACTCTGGACAAAAGTCGGACGATCGGTCGGCCGTTAATCGTTGCGTGTGTACGAGGCATTAGACTTGGAAATGTTTTTGTATGCCCCTGTCTTGTGCTTTTTAATTGCCTTTTTTTCCATGAAGCTGCTTTGATTGTTCCTTTGCCATCATGGTTTACAGTACCACTTCCATGGAGATTTTAATGCTCACTCCTCCTCAGTATGTATTCATGTTTCAAGTTGGGCCTTCCAGATGCACATTTCATAGAACAATTCATGAAAACAAATCAGCAACCCACGGGTGATCTGCAAGTAATGTATTCTGTGACTTTGGGAAAACCATTAATTGACCTGTGATGATTTAGGCTGCTTTCACACTGTTGCAAAAATGCAGTAAAAACACATAAGTGTTTTTGACGCATTTCTGGTGCATTTTGCACCTGAGAAAAAAGGATGTGTAACTAAAAAAAAAAAAACCCACCAAAAATGCAACGGCAGGTGTGTTTATGCCTCATTGGTGATGTGTTTTCCAATAATTTCAATGGAGAGGTGCGTTTTTTTTTTTTTTTTTTCTCCTCTTTACTGCATCAAAAATGCAGCATACAGGACTTTAAAAACCACAACTGACTGGTGTGAAGGGTTTCATAGGATTTAATGGTCATGCCTTTTTCTTCCACTTTTAGTTGGGGCAAGAAGGGAAGAAAAACTGATCAGTGTGAAAGGGCCTTTAGAGGGGATGCATACCTATTTAATCAGATATTTTGTATTTTTTTTTTATTGTAATTAAGTACTCTCCAGGTGTATGAAAACATTGGTTTATAAGCTTTAACCCCTTTACGACTGCCTAACATATGTGCAAAATGGTGGACTTTAATGCCTGCGTATATGTGTCACTGGGTGGCCGACATTTCTATGCTGAGAGAGTGTTCCCAGCCAGGGCTGCTGTTAGAAATCGCGGGGCCCCGTACAGACTACCTGACAGGGCCCCCTCAAGAAAATATTAAAGATATATTTAGCTAAAATTACAACAAAATCACTATTAGCAGATACAAATATAACATAACTCGCATAATTCCTGCTAAATCTAAAAAAAAAACTATGTTAAATAAAAAAGAAGATGAGATGAGAAAAATATACAGGCTGGGCAGTTGGAGCTCAGTGATCAGAGAGACAGAGAGAGAGAAACAAAGTTACAATTTACAAATAAACTCCTGAGCAGAGATAAGTGCTGGGAGGGGGGCCCACACAGGGAGGGGGATTAGTGAGGGACGATTGTCTCTTTCTCAGCAGATAAAAGCTGATAGCAGGGAGAGGGAGAGATCAGATTCAGGTGCTGGAGGAAGATTTCTGTATTTGTTGTCCATCACTAATCCCCCTCTCTGTGTGGGCCCCCCCCTGTGTGCTCAGGCCCCCTACAAGAGGGCTGGTGGTTCCCCCCTATCAGCGGCCCTGTTCCCAGCACCAGGGCCGTGTAGAGACCTTTTGGAGGGGAAGGTGCTCAGAGTATAAAAGGGGCACATGGAACAGAGCTTTAAATAGGCTGTGCTCAAAATATCAATACAGCAATGTTTTGTGACGCATTCCTTCCAGATACACGTATCGATACGGATGATTCTGTATTGATAGGGCAGAAAAATGCTGTGATGCAGCTTTGAAAAAGAAACAAAGACTATTTTAAGTTTAAAAGGTAAAAAATATTTTGTGTCTTAAGTTGTGCCAACCTGAAGACTTTTTCTTCTCTGTTATACAGAGTAATAAAGAAGGAAAGGCTGGCTCCTCTGAGACACATCAAGGCTGGAGCGTGAGGAGCGGCGCTGGCAGTAGCATGCAGAGCCGATGCTTCCTGTATCTTTCCTCTGACAGGCGGAGTGCATTTCATATCATTCCACCTGTGACAGGACGGAGCCGGAACTATACAGGAAACATCGGCTCTGTTCTAAATGGGGGGATATACTGGCAGCCAGGTTATTGTGCGGCACTTGCAGGTGTCAAGGAGCCGCAGCCCAAATGCGGGAGACTTGGGTGTCTGCCTTGACAAAAGGGCACTTTGGGCATCAAGGGGCAGGTGCTCAAGCACCCTTCACTCCTTCCCCCTCTTCCCCCCCCTCTCCTCTTCCCCCCCCCTCTCCCCATCTTCTCTTCTCCCCCCCCCTGCTCCCCCTCTTCCCCCCCCCTCTCCCCATCTTCTTCTCCCCCCCTCCCCCTCTCCCCCCCCCCCTATTCCCCCTCTGCACATGCCCGCCCAGCACAGAGACCGAGCTGTGAGTGACAGCTCTTGGCCCTCACTAATGATTAATAGCTAGTGGGACCGCCTACCTGAAGATGTGAGCACTGCGACAGCAAATCGCATTAATCATGTGATCAGCCAATCTTTTCAACCCCTCGACATTTAGAACTTTTGAAAGGGATGCTGAGGCTGACAGAAAAGTGTTAACTGTGAAACGAAAGTGATCTAAAATGTCTTAAAGCAGAAATACGACCAGGACCAGTGTTTCTGCAGAAGAAACATGCAAAATCTTTTGCTGAAAAAAAAAAAAAAATGCTTTCACCAACATTTAGTGAAGTTTTGTACACTGCGTCACACAAGGATGTAGTTATGTCCTTTAGTGTGTTTTTTGTGTTTTTTTTTTTTTTTTTTTTTATTTTATACACTGCTATAGACCAAATTTCATTCATAGTTGTCCTCATTGATTCCTATTGTACTACATTTAGATGCAGCTATACTCGGTATGCATCTAAATGTAGCACTTTAGACACTTGCGTGAATGAGCCCTTACTGTGCATATCATAGCAAGAGCCTACACATCGTACAGGCTGTAAGGTTCTGTTTTAATCACTTTTTTAGTATGGCACTATAGCCAAAAGATGGGTACCGCATGGTACTCTAGTTCTGGGAGGGTGTACATAGACGTCCCCCCCCTCCCCCAGAATTCTGCCCCCCTGCGGCATGCATCGGGTGTACTCTATGACCTTTGGACACAGCTGATCACAGATCAAGGTAAAGGGCTGTGTCCAGTCAGAGCTTATCACATGTAAATAGGCTTGCTGGTTATTGTCAGTCCTTTCCTCATGCGTTGTGTATATGGGGGGAAGGAGTGCTGATATCCAGCAAGGCTGTCGGCACACTGATAATTGGGGGCACTGATCATTGGTGCAGCCTCCATCAGCGCACATCAGTGAAGAAGAAAAATCCAATTTTTTGCTAAATTTTATAACCAAAACAATGAACTTTTTTTTTTTTTTTTTCAGAATTTTCACTTTTTTTCATTTGTTTAGCAAAAAGAAAAAAAAACTGTAGTGATAAAAAACCACCAAAAGAAAGCTCTCTAAAAAAATTATAACAATGAAATTTGGGTACAGTGTTGCATGACCGAGCAATTGTCATTCAAAGTGTGACAGCGCTGAAAGCTGGAAATTAGCCTGGGCAGGAAGGTGAAAATGCCCAGTATTGAAGTGGTAATGCCTATACACATAGTTTTGGAATGGGGTATCTAACAAGCTCATAAAGGTATAATGGTCAGGTACAGTGGTTGTCCATGCCAGAAAGAAAATGTTTAATGCGGTGTAATACAATAAAAATGTAAACCAATGACCTGTGGGTAGGTTAGTTGGCTCCTGTCTAAATTTGTCTGTAGTAAATGTATGTGTGCATGTGAGATAGTGACCTTAAGCTTGTCAATTTGGCTGGCTTGGTATGGACTGGATGAATTTCAATCAGTTTGTGGCTGTGCCTGCTCTACAGAAGTCAATCATTTGATCAACTTATGTGGAAGGGACATACTGGAAAACTTGTCGTTCTGCAGCTGCTGAAAGCGGTGGGTTCTACTGTTAGAATACAATGTCCGAACCCTCTGGCTGAACAGAAAAAAAAAAAAAGCTACTTGTCTATGGCCAGCTTTAGATTGTAAGCTCCTTTAGCACAAGGACTGATGTGAATGTACAGTATGTAAAGTGCTGCCTAAATTGTCTGTGCTATATAAATGCCTGTTATCAATAAATATGCACATTGGTTCTGTCACTTCTATACATGACTGCCTTGGCATTTTTGTTGCAACTTGGCCTTCCTCTACTCCTCTTTACTTTTACATTATTTTCTTCCACGCAGTCTGTTCCCCTATGGATGCTCCGGTTTGGGTCCCTGTTCCTTCTTAGCTATCCCTGATATACATATCAGTAGTTAGGTTACCTGAAATAAATAACGAAATTATAAAAGAAAAAAAAAAAAGACCACACTGTCACAGTATTTTTTTTAACACTGTAATCTGATGCAATGCTGTTAATAGCTTAATGATAACGGTAATAAAAAAACAATTGATATGACCGGTACTGCATATACACTTGAATAGCAAAACATTTACCGCTATAACAATCTACAATACAGGAGAGCCCTACCTGTGGGATAATACTCTTCCCACCACTGTCCAAGCATTGTTTTTTAGAAGGCCTATTTGATCTATACCAGGGGCGGATGGGTAGATCATCTGCCTTGCTGAGCCTGAACCTAGACTGCTCCTCCTCCATCTACAGTGCAGCCCAGGGAAGCGATGAGCTCAGGCGTAAGAAGTTATCAAAGCCAACATCCAATCCTAAGTGGCAGAGGCATTTTTGCTCCTAGCAACATGTAACTTGCATGCATGCAGCTGCGGGGTAGGACATGCTTATTATTGGCTGTCAGCTTGGCCAGTTTTCAGGTGGGATAGCTCGGGTGGGTTTGGACTCTTGTCTGGACTCACCTGAAGTCACCCCGAGTGTAGTACCTTGATCCCAGCTGGCCCTCCTCTCCAGTCCATCCCAGGCATTTGTTGGTGACTTCATGTGGGATGGAAGAGAGAGTAGAGCCAGTGGGGAGTAGTAAGCAGTGGCGTACCTAGAGCATTTGGCACCCGGGGCGGATCCTATATCTGGCACCCCCCCAACTTAAAATGTAAAAATGCCCACAAAATTTTTGTAATGTTCTCAAGAATATTTATTGCACACATTTCACAGCCCCCCATCACAGTGCCCCTTGCAGTCTGCCCCCCGTCTCTCTAATCACAGTTCCCCCTTTTGCACTTTCTGCCTCCCCTGCACAGTCCTACCTTTTGGCATTAACAGATAGCTAATACTATTAGCAATGTGTTTAAGTTTGAGATAGGAGACATGCTAAAGGAGATGGTGAGAGACTGTGGACATAGTACAGGAGATGGTGAGAGACTGCGGACATAGTACAGGAGATGGTCAGAGACTGCGGACATAGTACAGGAGATGGTCAGAGACTGCGGACATAGTACAGGAGATGGTCAGAGACTACGGACATAGTACAGGAGATGGTCAGAGACTACGGACCTGATACAAGAAATGGTCAGAGACTGGGGACATAATACAAGAGATGGTCAGAGACTGCAGACATGATACAGGAGGTGGTCAGAGACTGCAGATATGATACAAGAGATGGTCAGAGACTGCAGACATGATACAAGAGATGGTCAGAGACTGCATGACCAATGTAGAATAGATGTCCCCCCAAACTCTTAGGCTGCTTAAAGCCAAAGGCTCCACCCCCAAGCCATAAACCTTTCCCTTTACCTAAATAATTGAGACCACACCGTGCTTGGAGTTAATTGGCCACAGCAGCCATTTTATTAACCCTTTTACCTTAAAATTAACATAAGGAGAAAAAACATTCCTTACAAACATAAAACAATCAGTCATTAAGCCTGTTGGTCTTTGAGGCTCCTCCAAATAATTCCAAATCCTGCACTGCGGGACCTGTGCCCTGATAGGCCTCCAGCCGCGTCACCGGCTCGGAGACAAACCACTCCCCGCAGTGCCACCATTTTGAATTCCATTTAAACTGACATTAAATGGAATGCACCATAGGGACCCATACCAACGATGAGTCCCAACCATACCCTTATCCTAAACTGTTCACCTCCCCCGCCAGCAAAGACCAACAAAACGCCCAGCTGCCATGACAATACAAAAAACCCCCAGAAAGGACAGAAAGCACAAAAGACAGGAAGCAAAATCAACCATAACAGTCCTAGAAATTAGGGAGGGCGGGTGGGAAGCTTCTTCTTCCTTCGTCCGTTGAACTTCCACTGACCTCCAATCTGAGGGGCCACCCCTCTAACTGTACCTCAACCCCTCCCAAACTTGATACACCAATCCCTGAATACCCCCCAACTCAAAACAATTTAATTTAACTCACACCTGCCCTGTCTCCCCTCTTCACATGGTCATGTCTGCCCTGCGCTATTTTTTTTTTTTTTTTTTTTTCGCTTCGGGCCTTGCTTGACCAATGTAGAATAGATGTCCCCCCAAACTCTTAGGCTGCTTAAAGCCAAAGGCTCCACCCCCAAGCCATAAACCTTTCCCTTTACCTAAATAATTGAGACCACACCGTGTTTGGAGTTAATTGGCCACAGCAGCCATTTTATTAACCCTTTTACCTTAAAATTAACATAAGGAGAAAAAACATTCCTTACAAACATAAAACAATCAGTCATTAAGCCTGTTGGTCTTTGAGGCTCCTCCAAATAATTCCAAATCCTGCACTGCGGGACCTGTGCCCTGATAGGCCTCCAGCCGCGTCACCGGCTCGGAGACAAACCACTCCCCGCAGTGCCACCATTTTGAATTCCATTTAAACTGACCTTAAATGGAATGCACCATAGGGACCCATACCAACGATGAGTCCCAACCATACCCTTATCCTAAACTGTTCACCTCCCCCGCCAGCAAAGACCAACAAAACGCCACCAGCACCCAAGGGTGACACCTTACCCTTGCGTGCCCCTCCAAACCCTCAAGGCTCTCTGGATCCCATCCTGTAATCCCAGGGCCCATAAATCTATACCCACCGCATTGAGGTGGACTCCATCATCCCGCAGATACCGCCATGTGTCCACTTCCAACTCCAGGTGGCGAACCACCAACCCCCCATTCCGACACACAAAGCGCCCCACTTCCTTGTTCAACTTAATCCGAGCCTTATTAAGGCGCGCGACCGACCTGGCCATGCCCCAGGACGTGCGGGCCACCATATCCGACCAAACTACAAGCAGCGCCGGAAAAGCCGTGCGCAGCCGAAGGAAATCCAACTTGATGTCCCTGATCAAGGCCCGCGCGGACCTGGCCCCCAAATCGTTGCCCCCGGCATGCAGCACCAAAACATCTGGCTGCCTGTTCAACCGGGCGAAACGATGCACTTCGGGAAGGACCCTGCCCCAAGTAAGCCCCGGCACCCCCAGCCACCTGACACAAGCCTCCTGCCGAGAAAAAACAAGTCTACCATTAGGACGCACATCAGCTCTCCGGGCCCCCCAGAAAACATACGAGTGTCCCACGATCCAAAAAAGGCAGGGGTCCAAATCTACAAGAAAAGGGGACAAAAGAAAAAGAAAACCAACCAATAATCAGATAACCAGCCGGGCCCACACCCCCCCAGCGACAAAACCACCCCCCGCACATACCTTACACCAACAGCTGTGGACGAACGTACAACAAGAACCTCCTAGACTCCCAGCGCCCAATGCGTTTGACCGCATCGTCGTTCAATCCCCAGCGTGCAGCCTCAGTGGCCGCCCCGATCCGAAAGGAATGAGATGCAAACCTACTGGCATCCAAACCCAAAGAGCCCACACACCTTCTGAACACCGATACGAATTGAAAACGAGATAACGACGACCCGTCCGCATGCATCAAAAATGAACCGGGCCGCGAAGGGCGGATTGCCCAGTAATCCTGAACCGCCCCTACCGGGCACAGCGGCGAAGACGGCACCGCGAACAACCGGACACGGACCCCCTTGCCACTCTGGTCCGTTTTGGACCGTCGAAGGAGGATAGTAACCCCCTCCCGACCGACAGAGACATCCTGAACCAATAAGCCCCCCGGCACCGTCCGGGAGGAGCTGACCAATTCCCCAATCCGGAAAGCCCCGAAAAAAGCGAGAGAAAAGGCCGCCTTAAACAACACCACCTCGTAACCCGAGGCGCAGTGCTCCCCCAATTGCCTGCAAACGTCCTGTAAAAGAGCGAAGGACACCGGGCGCCTAGTGTCCCTCCTCCGATAAGCCCTGGAATAGCCCCGTAACGCCTGTCTCACCACGAAGTCCTTCGTGTAGTCCTGACAACCCAGAAATTTAAACAGAAAGGCCAAGCCGGACAACTTGCGAGCCACAGCGGAAGCCGACGCGCCCCTCTCAAAATGATCAGAGACAAAAGAAAGTAACACCCACCTGACCTCCGGACCCAGAGGATCCACCGATGCCACCCGCAACACCTCCAGCCACTCCAACCATACCTTGCAATAAGCCGACCACGTGGACTCGCTCACTGACTTCCTGATCCATCCAGCGAGGACCCCAAGGCAATCCCCCATAGCCACTCCGGACACGTGACTCCGCGTTGCTCCGCTGCCGGTGCCAACTCCCGGAACCTGTCCCACTGAAAACGAGACAGCGCGTCAGCAATACCATTCTTAACCCCCGGAATGTGCACAGCGTACAGGAAAACATTCAACCGTAGACACCGCAAAACCAAATACCTGAGGAGGCGCACCACCGGCTGAGAAGAAGCCGACGCGCGGTTGATCACCTGAACCACCCCGAGATTGTCGCAATGGAGGCGAACCTTCAGGTTCCTGAACTCCGCCCCCCAAATCTCCAGGGCCACCACCACCGGGAACAGTTCTAGCAAAACCAAGTTGCTGACCAGCCCCGCTACCTGCCATGCCCCCGGCCAAGGGGCGGCGCTCCACGCCCCCCGGTGAAAAGCCCCGTACCCCGCCGAACCAGCAGCATCGGTAAACAGTTCCAAATCAAAGTTGCTGATCGGCCCGGCCATCCACAAGGATCTACCATTGTACGTGGCCAAAAAACCGTGCCACAGACGCAAGTCATCCCTGTGTTCCCTGTTGAGCCTGACGAAGTGAGTGGGCAACTTCACCCCCGAAGTCGCCGCCGACAGCCGTCGGCAGAAAACCCGGCCCATGGGCATAATGCGGCAGGCAAAATTCAATTTACCCAGCAACGACTGCAAGCTGCGCAACTGAATTTTGCGCAAACCCAGCACCCCTTCAATTTCAGCTCTCAAAGCCCCCAATTTATCCTCCGGTAGGCGACACTCCATGGCCTCCGAATCCACGACAATGCCCAGGAAGCTGAGCACCGTGGTCGGGCCTTCCGTCTTGTCCGGGGCCAATGGAATGCCGAAACTCCCGGCCACATGCTGCAATGTGGCAAGCAGGATCGCGCACCCGTTGGAAGAGGGCGGGCCCACACACAGAAAGTCGTCCAAATAGTGGATCACCGAATTCACACCGGAAACCTCCCGAACCACCCACTCCACAAAGGAACTGAAGGTCTCAAACAGCGCGCACGATATGGAGCAGCCCATAGGAAGGCAGCGATCCACATAATACGCCCCTTGCCACCGGCAGCCCAGCAACCCAAAACTATCCGGGTGAACCGGGAGCAACCTGAACGCCGCCTCAATGTCCGATTTGGCCATCAAGGCCCCCCGCCCATAATGTCGCACCCAGGCCACCGCGGCGTCAAAGGAAATGTAAGACACCGTACAGGCATCCGGGTCGATGGCGTCATTCACAGACCCATCCTTAGGGAAGGAGAGGTGGTGAATGAGGCGAAACTTGTTGGGTTCCTTCTTGGGAACCACCCCCAACGGCGAAACCACCAAGTCACGCACCGGCACCTCCGAGAACGGGCCCGCCATGCGACCGAGAGCCACTTCCTTGTGCAACTTATCCGACACCACCAAAGGGTGGCGCAATGCCGAACGCAAATTCCTCGCCACCGGAGGCACCGAGGCCAAAGAGCAAGGGATACGAAAACCCACCGCAAAACCCTCCCCCAGAAGTCGGGCAGCCGCCCTATCGGGGTACCTATCTAGAAAAGGCCGCAGCCTTTCCACCCTCACCGGCGTCGTCCCCTTTGTGCGAAGGCTCTCCGGACCGCCCTTTACCGGACTTAAAACACCGAGCCAAGGAATGGGAACCTCCGCAACCGGAGCATTCATGTTTGAAGCGACATGTGCTACCGAACTTACAGGAACCCTCATTAAATTGCCAGCAGAAACCCCTCCTCTTTGCGGCCGGCTGTCCCGGGGTCGCAGAACCACCGGCCCCCCCTGGAAAAAACTGATTCGGAGCCTTCGCAGAAGACATGAGCCGCATCCACAGGCTGATGTCCTTGTGGTCCCACCGCAAGGACGGCCTAACCGCCTTCCGCTGCCGGAACTGTTCGTCGTACCGCAGCCAGGCCGACCCCCCGTAAACCCGATAGGCTTCCCCTACAGCGTCCATGTAGCAGAACAGGGCCGAGCAGTTTTCCGGCGCCTTTTCCCCTATGACGCCCGCCAGAATGGCAAAGGCCTGCAGCCAATTGGCGAAGGTCCGCGGGATAAGCCGATAGCGTCGCGCCTCCTCGTCCTCCTTCTTGCGCTCCTCCGGTTTAACCCTGTCCAGGTGAAACTTCTCGAGGGGCAACAGCGTGAAGATTTCCACGTACTCACCCTTCCAGATCTTCTCCCGGACTTCCTGCTTCAAATGTGCCCCCAACGGGCCCTCAAAACAAACATATACCTCACCTTTCGCTGAATCGTCCAGGCGAACAGCGTCCGCCTTCCCCTCCTTCGCCGTCCCGGTCTTGTCCCCCGCCGCCCCGGCCGTCACCGCCACCACCACAGGCGCCCCAACAACCTGGGGAGGGGCCCCAGCCCCCCCGCAACTTGCCCCGTGGAAGACGGCCCCGCCAGCCCCGGGGCCCCCCCGGCTCCGTGCCCGAGCCCCCCGCCGGAGGCACCCAAGCCGCCGCCGGAGACAAGCGGCCCCCGTCCCCCGGGGGCAAACGCCCCAAGAGGTCCCGTAGACCCAGGAGGAAGCCCCTCAAACCCCCATCAGCACCCCCATCCGGGGTCCCCGCCCCCACTGGCCGGGACGCCCCCACCCCCCGAGCCCCTCCAGCACTCCCACCCCCCACATCAAACAAGCCCCGCAAATCAGACAAAGCCAGAGAAGGAATTGTGACCTCACCTGTCTGCCCAGGGGGGGCGCCCCCAGCCGCCGATCCAGCCTCCCTCGTCGCCGACCGAACACCGACATCCTCTTCCACATCCGATCCGGACACCTCGCCTTCCGAACGATCGTCCCCGGGCACCGCTGGCATCCGTCCACCAGGTGTCGCACTCCCGCCATCTGCAGAGCCGAGCGACAGGCGTCCCCGCCCCCGTACTCCAGCTCCGCCCGACGGAGACCTCTGTGAACCAGCCGAACTTCCGATGACCCGGCCACGTGACTTGCCCCGCCGCGTCATCTCTCTGCGCCCAGCCGAGGCCGACTCCGAGTCCCGCCGATCCCTGCTGCCACCGGCCGCCATGAAGCCGCTCCCACGCCGAGGCACCCCTCCGACCGGAGCATCGCCAGTAGGAGAGCCCGCCAGTCCAGTAGCACCCCGGCGAGAGGGACGGGGAGAGACCGAAGGCCGCCTCCCCCCCACTACCCCCAGAGCTCCGTCCCTGCAGAGGATTCCTCCCAGAGGCGCGCACGGCCGCAGCAGAAGTACGCTTAGCCGGCGGCCCTGAAGGGTCCCTGTCGGGGCTCCTAGGATGACGCTGAGCTCGAGGGGAAGGGTCCGGTGAAAAACGCTCCGGCGGCCGTGACCGCCGAGCCCGCGGGACCGCAAGCCCCTCCGGATCCTGTGCAGAGTCCTGAACCCCCATCAACGTGGAGACCTGGGACCGGAGCCACTCAGTCCCCTTCACGGCGGCAGCGGCCTTAATTTGCTCCAGCAAAACATCCAAATCCGCCATCGCAGACCAGGGAAGCCGAGGTGAGATGCTCTGCAGTGCAAAAGGTGGGTGACCAAGCTTCTTCTTCCTTCGTCCGTTGAACTTCCACTGACCTCCAATCTGAGGGGCCACCCCTCTAACTGTACCTCAACCCCTCCCAAACTTGATACACCAATCCCTGAATACCCCCCAACTCAAAACAATTTAATTTAACTCACACCTGCCCTGTCTCCCCTCTTCACATGGTCATGTCTGCCCTGCGCTATTTTTTTTTTTTTTTTTTTTTTTCGCTTCGGGCCTTGCTGACATGATAAAAGAGATGGTCAGAGACTGCAGACATGATAAAAGAGATGGTCAGAGACTGCAGACATGATAAAAGAGATGGTCAGAGACTGCAGACATGATAAAAGAGATGGTCAGAGACTGCAGACATGATACAACAGATGGTCAGAGACTGCAGACATGATACAGGAGATGGTCAGAGACTGCAGACATGATACAGGAGATGGTCAGAGACTGCAGACATAGTACAGGAGACGGTGAGAGACTACAGACATAGTACAAGAGACGGTGAGAGACTACAGACATGATACAAGGGATGGTCAGAGACTGCAGATGTGATAGAAGATAAAAGAACACTAGGGGGGCCGGAGAGCACAGGGAAAGCAGAGAGCACTGGAGGAGCTGAAGGGTAAGGGGGGGACTGGAGAGAATTAAGGGGGTTGGAAGTGCAGGGTGTAGAGAGCACGGGAGGGCCGGCAGGGAAAACCAGGGGGATTGAGAGCATGGGGGTAGGAGGGGGAACTGGAACTGGAAGGGGGGAGCCAGGTTGCACAGGGGGGTGGAGAGCACTGGGGGAGCCAGAGAGCATAGGGGGGAGATGAAAAGCACTGTGGGGAGCTGAAGAGCACGGGGGGGAGGGTTAAGAGAAGTGGGGGGCTAAGATCTCTGGGGGGTTAAGAGCATTGGGGGGCTGGAGAGAACTGGGGGGCCAGTAAAAGAAGTTGTATAGGAGGGGGATGGGGCAGCTGCATATAGATGAACTGATATTTCCATATTTCTCCTGCTGCCGCTGGATGCCTGCAGGAGGGAAAGGAGGAGAATCATCCAGCGGCAGCACCCGGGGCAGGCCGCCCCCAACCCCCCGTTGGTACGCCACTGGTAGTAAGCCAGAATAAGTAGATCTGCCATTCAGTGCCAGGCCTTGCTGGCCCTGTCTTCACCCCACTGATCCCAGTCCACTGCGCTACTGGTCCCTGCACATTGTTCTACATCAGGGGTCTCCAAAGTTCCTAAACAAAGGGCCACAATACTGTCCTTCAGAATTTAGGGGGGCTGGACTGTGGCCAGTGGGAATATAATTTTGTTTCTGGCATCAGTGGGAGTAAACAATGTCCCCATCCACAGAGAGAGGAATATCCTTCTGCCCAGTCTATATCCACAGCTATAGACTGGGCAGAACGAGGCAGCGCATTCATCTAAGACTCACCAGTTTCTAAATGTTTTGCAGGACAATTTCATGGGTCAGATGGTGAACACACTGACAAGAAACAATGTGTTACTAGACCTATTGATTACTAACAATACAGACCTGATCACGGATATAGAAATACAAGGCAACTTAGGAAACAGTGATGATAGGTCAATTAGTTTCAGTATAAATCATAGAAATAGGAAACACAAGTGTAATATAAGGACACTGAATTTCAAAGGAGCCAACTTCCCTAAACTGCGCTCTTTGCTAGACAATATCAAATGGGATAGAACCCTAGGAACAAAGAACATGGAGGAAAAATGAGAATGCTTCAAGAACATACTATGGGACCCAGGCGGCACTTAGAGAGGGGCGGCCCCGCGGCTGGCCTGACATGCACGCAGCTCGGAAAAGCCCGTAAACGTTCGGCTATTTCCCGGAATAGCCGAACATGTACGGACTTTACCGAGCGGCAGCGGCGGTGGTGGCGCATGCGCAGTGTGCATGTCAGGCCGGCCGAGGACCTTTTTTCTTGCGCCGGGCGGCGCCATTTTTAAATCCTAAGGCGCCCTTTAGGAACAGGTAAGTGGGACTGCTCCACACACAGCCACACTACCTGCCATTATGCGGGGCTGCAGGCATACCACAGAAGATAGTGAAAAAACTATCAGCGCAAGACTAAGTGAAATTCAAATGTGTATAAATGTGCTAGAATAAATCAATATATAAATCCGGCTGCATACACAAATTGTGTCCACACCTCACAACAAAAACATAAAAATCAAAAAACGTGCTGCGCCAGAAGTGCACAAAAATAATAAGTGATTAATGAATCAACAAGTGTTATCAACAAAATATGGTGTCCATCATATGTGCTCTGATGAAACATAAATGTTCATATAAAGTGCTCCAAAGTAATGATTAGTATATCCAGGTGATGACAGGACAGCCTCAATCCCTTGTGAATCAAGCAGGAACCACCAGTGTGTGAACTCCCTCCACCAGTAAGATTGGCCTCTCACCTTGATACCAGACCCAAACGGGCCAGCATGAGCATATCATCAGTTTATCCCCTGATATGCTCATGCTGGCCCGTTTGGGTCTGGTATCAAGGTGAGAGGCCAATCTTACTGGTGGAGGGAGTTCACACACTGGTGGTTCCTGCTTGATTCACAAGGGATTGAGGCTGTCCTGTCATCACCTGGATATACTAATCATTACTTTGGAGCACTTTATATGAACATTTATGTTTCATCAGAGCACATATGATGGACACCATATTTTGTTGATAACACTTGTTGATTCATTAATCACTTATTATTTTTGTGCACTTCTGGCGCAGCACGTTTTTTGATTTTTATACCACAGAAGATGCAGTGCCCGGAGATCAGCATTCTCCTTTACCATGCCCGCAGCACTGCATTCTCTTGCACCATGCCCCCCAGCCCCGCATTCTCCTGCACCATGCCCACAACCCTGCATTCTCATGCACCATGCCCGCAGCCCCGCATTCTCCTGTACCATGCCCGCAGCCCCACATTCTCCTGTACCATGTCCGCAGCCCTGCATTCTCCTGTACCATATCCGTAGCCCCGCATTCTCCTGTACCATGTCCGCAGCCCCGCATTCTCCTGTACCATGTCCGTAGCCCCGCATTCTCCTGTACCATGTTCACATGCCTGCATTCTCCTGTACCATGCCCACGGCCCCGCATTCTTCTGTACCATGCCCGCAGCCCTGCATTCTCCTGTACCATGTCCGCAGCCCCGCATTCTCCTGTACCATGTCCGCAGCCCCGCATTCTCCTGTACCATGTTCTCATCCCTGCATTCTCCTTTACCATGCCCGCAGCCCTGCATTCTCCTGTACCATGCCCGCAGCCCCGCATTCTCCTGTACCATGCCCACAGCCCCGCATTCTCCTCTACCATACCCGCAGCACTGCATTCTCTTGCACCGCATTCTTCTGTACCATGCCCACGGCCCAGCATTCTTCTGTACCATGCCCGCGGCCCCGCATTCTTCTGTACCATGCCCGCAGCCCCACATGCTTCTGTACCATGTCCGCATCCCTGCATTCTCCTGTACCAGGTCCGCAGCCCTGCATTCTCCTGTACCATGCCCGCAGCACTGCATTCTACTGTACCATGCTCGCAGCCCTGCAGGGCACTGTGGCACTATAGACAGTAGAAAGCCTGGTGCGCTCATCTGCCCAGTATCTACTGCTCTGTCCTGCTCTTGCTGTCACTACGTACACACTCACACTCCTCTCACTGCTTTCATAGTCCTATAGAATGTGGGGGCCTCTTGGAGGGCGTGAATTTTTTTTTTGGGGGGGGGGGGGGCAGCATTGCATTCTTGGACCCAGGCAGCACAATGTCTATTTGGCCAGCCCTGATAGTAGGAAAGCGAGACCAGAACACATTGGCCCTATAAAAGACGATGAAGGAAATCTGGCCACAGAGGACAGAGAGAAGGCAAAAGTGCTAAATAAATTCTTCTCTTCAGTCTTCACAAAAGAATTGGGGGGCTACACTAACCAAGCTTGTAATGTTAAAATAAATAATACACCTCAGGAAGCACCCTCATGGTTAACAGAAGATAGACTTAAAAAATGTAACCTAAATACCGTAAATCAGCGGGACCGGATGGCTTGCACCCGAGGGTCCTTAAAGAACCCAGCCAGGTGATAGCCAAACCATTTTTCTTGATCTTTATGGTTAGTCTACAGACGGGTATGGTGCCAGCTGATTGGAAAAAAGCCAACGTGGTACCAATATTTAAAAAAGGGCTGAGATATATCCCGGGGAACTATAGGCCAGTTAGCCTAACATCAGTAGTCTGCAAGATTTTGGAGGGGAAACGGTATTATTAGTAGTAATCAGCATGGATTCATGAAAAATCGTTCTTGTCAGACCAACCTTTTAACCTTTTATGAAGAAGTGAGTTGCCATATAGATAAGGGAAGGCCTGTGTATGTGGTGTATCTGGACTTTGAAAAGGAATTTGACACAGTTCCCCACAAACGCCTACTATACAAACTAAGGTACGTAGATATGGACCATACGGTGAGTACCTAAATTAAAAACTGGCTCCAAGGGCGAGTCCAGAGGGTGGTGATAAATGGGGAGTACTCAGATTGGGCAATTGTGGAAAGTGGGGTCCCCCAAGGATCTGTCCTGGCACCAATCCTGTTTTTAATGACCTAGAGGAGGGGATATCTAGTACAATCTCGGTATTTGCAGATGATACTAAACTAAGCATGCCAATATCTTCTTTGCAGGACGTGGTAACCTTACAAGCGGACCTGAACAAAATAATGGGGTGGGAAACTACATGGCAGATGAGGTTTAATGTTGAAAAATGTAAGGTAATGTACTTAAGTGTCAGAAATACGAACGCAAGTTACTCACTGGGGGGGGGGTGAACCTATGGGTGAATCTAGAATGGAAAAGGAGCTGGGGGTCCTAGTGGACAACAGGCTTGGAAATGGCACGCAATGCCAAGCCACTGCAAGCAAAGCCAACAGAATACTGGCATGTATAAAAAGGGGATTCACTCCAGAGATAAAAAGATTATTCTCCCACTTTACAAGACTCTGGTCCGGCCACATCTTAAATATGCCGTCCAGTTGTGGGCACCGGTCCTCAGAAAGGATGTACTGGAACTGGAGTGAGTCCAGAAAAGGGCAACAAAGATAATTAGGGGAATGGAGGACATCAGCTATGAGGAAAGACTGCAAGCATTGAACTTGTTCTGTCTGGAGAAGAGACAATTGAGAGGGGATATGATATTAAAGTACAAATACCAAACTGGTGACCATAGCATAGGAACCAAACTTTTCAGAGAAAGGGAATACAATAAGGTACGGGGCAACTCAATAAAACTAGAAGAAAAGTGGTTTAACCTTAAACTACGTAAGGGGTTCTTTACTGTCAGAGCAGTAAGGATGTGGAATTCTCTTCCACAAACAGTGGTATCAGCAGGGAACATCGATAGTTTCAAAAAACTATTAGATGGGCATCTTAAAGACCACAACATACAGGGGTATACAATGTATGGTTAACAGCAAACACACACACATCATTGGATAGACTGGTGTCTTTTTTTAACCTCACTAACTATGTAACTATGTGACTATGAATAGTGACCAAGTGTTGGTGTATGTGGGAGAAATTATGCCCCATTGTTGGTGTCAGTGGGCAGAATAGTGTCCCATATCAATGGAATGAATACTGCCCCAAGGGCCAGATAAGGGCAAGCAAAGGGCTGCAGTTTGGAGACTCCTGCACTACATGCTACTAACCTCTGTACATTACACTGCCCTAGATGCTACTAACCTTTGGACACAGTTCTACATACTAATGACCCCTGTACACCACCCTGCATACTACATACACTGGCCTGACCTCAGAGCAAACAGCCAGACCTGAAACTAGTTGAGCAAGTCTGCTTGCATTACCAGATGTTCTGCATTCATGATGGAATCCTGCATCAGCCTTGAGGTGCCCAATTATTCTTAAGATAGCTTAAGGCAAGCTAAATTTATATTTTACATTGAGATTTGTTTTATTAGATTTTTTTTCTAAGCATTCTTAATGCTGTCCTTGCTTTGTATTGGGGTCTTGCTAGTTAATTTTGTTTAAAAAAAAAAGGACACTACACCCCAGTGGTCTCTTCCATGTTGTCCAGGTGCGTTGTAGATTTTTACCTCTGAAATATTGCCTACTCCTGGTCTATATTATAACTATTATTTTTAATAGAACTGACTATTAACATTTCTGGGTTATACCAGTAATTGCAGCAATATATGTTCAGGGAAAATCCAACTTTTCATTGTGGGGACTACACCAAATATTTGACAAATATCCATGGGCCTAAAAAAATCCACATCGGGTCCCCATTAATCCCCCCCCCCCCTTACATCAGGGTCCCCATCAATGCCCCACCTTTACATCTGAGTCCCCCCTTACATCAGGGTCCCCACCAGAGTCCCCCATTACATTAGATTCTCCAACAGGTTCCTAATCAGATTTCCCCTTACATCAGAAGCGGAGACTATAGGCAGCCTCTGCTGACCTAATCCACAGCGCAGTGCAAATACACCACTTACCCTAGCTGTGGACTGGATAAAATCTTGTATCTGATTTTATGTGGTGCACAGCAGGGGTCAAGTCTTGGGGAAAAAAAGTGTGGGAACTCAACCAAGAACCACACACACACATACAGTGGGTACGGAAAGTATTCAGACCCCCTTAAATCTTTCACTCTTTGTTATATTGCAGCCATTTGCTATAATCATTTAGGTTCATTCTTCTTCCTCATGAATGTACACATAGCACCCCATACTGACAGAAAAACACAGAATTGTTGACATTGTTGCAGATTTATTAAAAAAGAAAAACTGAAATATCACATGGTCCTAAGTATTCAGACCCTTTGCTGTGACACTCATATATTTAACTCAGGTGCTTTCCATTTCTTCTGATCATCCTTGAGATGGTTCTACACCTTCATTTGAGTCCAGCTGTGTTTGATTATACTGATTGGACTTGATTAGGAAAGCCACACACCTGTCTATATAAGACCTCCCAGATCACAATGCATGTCAGAGCAAATGAGAATCATGAGGTCAAAGGAACTGCCTGAAGAGCTCAGAGACAGAATTGTGGCAAGGCACAGATCTGGGCAAGGTTACAAAAATATTTCTGCTGCACTTAAGGTTCCTAAGAGCACAGTGGCCTCCATAATCCTCAAATGGAAGATGTTTGGGACGACCAGAACCCTTCCTAGAGCTGGCCGTCCGGCCAAACTGAGCTATTGGGGGAGAAGAGCCTTGGTGAGAGAGGTAAAGAAGAACCCAAAGATCACTGTGGCTGAGCTCCAGAGATGCAGTCAGGAGATGGGAGAAAGTTGTAGAAAGTCAACCATCACTGCAGCCCTCCACCAGTCGGGGTTTTATGGCAGAGTGGCCGACGGAAGCCTCTCCTCACTGTAAGACACATGAAAGCCCGCATGGAGTTTGCTAAAAAACACCTGAAAGACTCCAAGATGGTGAGAAATAAGATTCTCTGGTCTGATGAGACCAAAATAGAACTTTTTGGCCTTCATTCTAAGCGGTATGTGTGGAGAAAACCAGGCACTGCTCATCACCTGTCCAATACAGTCCCAACAGTGAAGCATGGTGGTGGCAGCATCATGCTGTGGGGGTGTTTTTCAGCTGCAGGGACAGGACGACTGGTTGCAATCGAGGGAAAGATGAATGCGGCCAAGTTCAGGGATATCCTGGACAAAAACCTTCTCCAGAGTGCTCTGGACCTCAGACTGGGCCGAAGGTTTACCTTCCAACAAGACAATGACCCTAAGCACACAGCTAAAATAACAAAGGAGTGGCTTCACAACAACTCCGTGACTGTTCTTGAATGGCCCAGCCAGAGCCCTGACTTAAACCCAATTGAGCATCTCTGGAGAGACCTAAAAATGTCTGTCCACCAACGTTTACCATCCAACCTGACAGAACTGGAGAGGATCTGCAAGGAGGAATGGCAAAGGATCCCCAAATCCAGGTGTGAAAGACTTGTTGCATTTTTCCCAAAAAGACTCCTGGCTGTATTAGATCAAAAGGGGGCTTCTACTAAATACTGAGCAAAGGGTCTGAATACTTAGGACCATGTGATATTTCAGTTTTTCTTTTTTAATAAATCTGCAACAATGTCAACAATTCTGTGTTTTTCTGTCAGTATGGGGTGCTATGTGTACATTCATGAGGAAGACGAATAACCTTAAAATGATTTTAGCAAATGGCTGCAATATAACAAAGAGTGAAAAATTTAAGGGGGTCTGAATACTTTCCGTACCCACTGTACATCAAAAATAGAAAAGTGTGTGTATAGTATATACAGTATCTCACAAAAGTGAGTACACCCCTCACATTTTTGTAAAAAATGTTATATCTTTTCATGTGACAACACTGAAGAAATGACACTTTGCTACAATGTAAAGTAGTGAGTGTACAGCTTGTATAACAGTGTAAATTTGCTGTCCCCTCAAAATACCTCAACACACATTAATGTCTAAACCACTGGCAACAAAAGTTTGTTCACCCCTAAGTGACAATGTCCAAATTGGGCTCAATCAGTAATTTTCCCTCCCCGGTGTCATGTGACTCGTTAGTGTAACACGGTCTCAGGTGTGAATGGGAAGCAGGTGTGTTAAATTTGGTGTTATCGCTCTCACTCTCTCATACTGGTCACTGGAAGTTCAACATGGTACCTCATGGCAAAGAACTCTCTGAGGATCTGAAAAAAAAATGTTGCTCTACATAAAGATGGCCTAGGCCAGTGATGGCGAACCTATGGCAAGCGTGCCACAGCTGGCACGCAGAGCCCTCTCTTTGGGCACATGAGCAGTCCGGTGATCGCAGGTAGAGGGAGATCCACGCAGAGTCCAGGTTTGTGGCGGTGGGAGTACGGCAGCAAAGGGCGGCGAGGCCGAGGACCGGGAATCTATCTGCACATGGTGAGTGAGTGGGCAGCATCCATGGGGCAGATTACAGATAGGCCTGAGAGCCCAGGAGGGAGAAAAGATCTTCACCACCTCTTTCACCCCCAAAGAGGCGAGCAGCGGGCAGAGCATCCTTGGCACCCTTCAGAGCCTGGACTCCTCAAACCTTCTCTCCGCTAAAACATCAACAGTGAGGCTGGGAAAACAGGTTGATTGGGGGAATGGAAGACGAGTACAGGCGGGAAGCGCAGGCTGCGAGGGAGCCGCTGGAAAGAACAAAGCAGAGAGCACAGGGAGACTGGCATGAAAGGTACCGGGCAAGATCATATACAGACCTACCTACAGACCAGTGGCGGCTGGTGCTCAAAATTTTTTGGGGGGGGGCGCAAAAAGAAAAATGTAATAGGTATTGCTTCGCGCCAAAAAACGCAGTAAAAAATTGCGTGACTTTGAAGTCATGGTACAGACATGGCACAGGTGATGGTACAGGAGATGGTATAGGCATGGCACAGATATGGTATAGGCATGGCACAGATATGGTATAGGCATGTCACAGGTCATGGTACAGGAGATGGTACATGCCCCCTTTCAATGCAGAGACCAGTGTGCGTGCCCCCTTTAATGCAGAGATCAGCATGCGTTCCCCCTTCAATGCAATGAACACTGTGCTGTGCCCCCTTCAATGCAATGAACACTGTGCTGTGCCCCCTTTCAATGCAGAGACCAGCGTGCGTGCCCCCTTCAATGCAATGAACACTGTGCTGTGCCCCCTTCAATGCAATGAACACTGTGCTGTGACCCCTTCAATGCAATAAACACTGTGCTATGCCCCCTTCAATGCAATAAACACTGTGCTGTGCCCCCTTCAATGCAATAAACACTGTGCTGTGCCCCCTTCAATGCAATGAACACTGTGCTGTGACCCCTTCAATGCAATAAACACTGTGCTATGCCCCCTTCAATGCAATAAACACCGTGCTGTGCCCCCTTCAATGTAATAAACACTGTGCTGTGACCCCTTCAATGCAATGAACAATGTGCTGTGACCCCTTCAATGCAATGAACACTGTGCTGTGCCCCCTTCAATGCAATAAACACTGTGCTGTGCCCCCTTCAATGCAATAAACACTGTGCTGTGACCCCTTCAATGCAATGAACAATGTGCTGTGACCCCTTCAATGCTATAAACACTGTGCTGTGCCCCCTTCAATGCAATAAACACTGTGCTGTGCCCCCTTCAATGCAATAAACACTGTGCTGTGCCCCCTTCAATGCAATGAACAATGTGCTGTGACCCCTTCAATGCAATGAACACTGTGCTGTGCCCCCTTCAATGCAATAAACACTGTGCTGTGCCCCCTTCAATGCAATAAACACTGTGCTGTGCCCCCTTCAATGCAATAAACACTGTGCTGTGACCCCTTCAATGCAATGAACACTGTGCTGTGCCCCCTTCAATGCATTAAACACTGTGCTGTGCCCCCTTTAATGCAATAAACACTGTGCTGTGCCCCTTCAATGCAATAAACACTGTGCTTTGCCTCCTTCAATGCAATAAACACTGTTCTGTGCCCCCTTCAATGCAATAAACACTGTGCTGTGCCCCCCTTCAATGCAATAAACACTGTGCTGTGACCCCTTCAATGCAATGAACAATGTGCTGTGACCCCTTCAATGCAATGAACAATGTGCTGTGACCCCTTCAATGCAATAAACACTGTGCTGTGCCCCCTTCAATACAATAAACACTGTGCTGTGCCCCCTTCAATGCAATGAACACTGTGCTGTGCCCCCACAATGCAGAGTTCAGCGTGCGTGCCCCCTTCAATACAACTGTGCTGTGCCCCCTTCAGTGCAATGAACAATGTGCTGTGCCCCCATCAATGCAGAGTTCAGCGTGCGTGCCCCTTTCAATGCAGAGCGCCACATCATTGTCCCCATCACTGCAGAGCGCCACAGCATTGTCCCCAATGATTGCAGAGTGCCCACAGCATTGTACCCCAATGATTGCAGAGTGCCACAGCATTGTACCCCAATGATTGCAGAGTGCCCACAGCATTGTCCCCAATGATTGCAGAGTGCCCACAGCATTGTACCCCAATGATTGCAGAGTGCCACAACATTGTACCCCAATGATTGCAGAGTGCCACAGAATTGTACCCCAATGATTGCAGAGTGCCCACAGCATTGTACCCCAATGATTGCAGAGTGCCACAGCATTGTACCCCAATAATTGCAGAGTGCCACAGAATTGTACCTCAATGATTGCAGAGTGCCACAGAATTGTACCCCACTGATTGCAGAGTGCCCACAGCATTGTACCCCAATGATTGCAGAGTGCCACAGAATTGTACCCCAATGATTGCAGAGTGCCACAGCATTGTACCCCAATGATTGCAGAGTGCCACAGAATTGTACCCCAATGATTGCAGAGTGCCACAGCATTGTACCCCAATGATTGCAGAGTGCCCACAGCATTGTACCCCAATGATTGCAGAGTGCCACAGCATTGTACCCCAATGATTGCAGAGTGCCCACAGCATTGTACCCCAATGATTGCAGAGTGCCACAGCATTGTACCCCAATGATTGCAGAGTTCCCACAGCATCGTACCCCAATGATTGCGCAGAGTGCCACAGCATTGTCCCCCAATCAATGCAGAGACCAGCGTGCATGCTCCCTTCAATTTACACTTACCTGGCGGCGGCGGGTTCTCCCCTCCTCGATCCAGTTCATCCTCTTCTGTGGCGGCGGTCCTCCGAGCGGCGGTGACGGTAAGTGACGGACGCACGCACCGGCACCGCCCCCATTGTGACGTCACGATCGGATGTCCTGGATGATGATTGGTCCAGGCTGGAGACTGGACCAATCACAGCCAGGATATCACGAAGGTGGGGGTGGCCAAGCGCTCTTTCCTGCGCCCAGGTTACGCCCCCAGAAGGCAGCCAATCTGCGCCTTTCTGGGTCGTAAACCCCACCCCCCCTTTAGCCACCACATAGGCCGGCGAACCGACTTTTTTTTTTCTAGAGCTTTATTGTTCTTTTTTGTCTTTTTTTTTTTTCCACCTTTTAAGGGGGGCGGCGCCCTGGCGCCCCCTATGCACGGGCCGCCACTGCTGCAGGCAGAAACTGGGACAGGGGGAGGGCAGAGCAGGGACTGCAGATAGGGACAGAGCTAGGGGTCTCTCTCCCCTCCACATTCCCCCCCCCCCTTACTCACTTTCTCTCTCAGCCCCCCATCCCCATCCCCCTGTCTCTCAGTCCCCCCTCCCTCTCTCTCTTTACCCCTCTCTCTCTCACCCCCTCTCTCTCTGTCCCCCCCCTTTTCTTACACCCCTCTCTCTCTCTCTGTCCCCCTCCCTCTCACACCCCTCTCTTTCTCTTTTACATACCCTTCTCTCTCTCAAACCCCCCCCTCTCAACCCCTGAGCAGTGCTGGGTGTCACTGCTGCCCTTGGAGGATGGGGATTCCTGGGGGCCCAGAGCAAGGTGCACAGGTGAGAGGGAAGGGGGCACTGCACCTGCCGGGGAGGGCGGGGACAACTAGAGGGGCCATTACTGTAGAGGGCCGTGTGTAATCTCCTCCCAGGGATCAGACATACGGTGGGGTGAGCGGAGTTCTGTCCTCTCCCCCCCCTCCTCCTCTGAACGCAGTCACATGACCTCTAACACGCCGCTCTGTACATCTGTTGCAGTTGGGAACTCTGGCTCAGAAAGGTTCGCCATCACTGGCCAAGGCTATAAGAAGATTGCCAAGACCCTGAAACTGAGCTGCAGCATGGTGGCCAAGACCATACAGCTGTTTAACAGGACAGGTTCCACTCAGAACAGGCCTCGCCATGGTCGACCAAGGAAGTTGAGTGCACATGCTCAGCATATCATCTAGAGGTTGTCTTTGGGAAATAGACGTATGAGTGCTTCCAGCATTGCTGCAGATATTGAAGGGGTGGGGGAGTCAGCCTGTCAGTGCTCAGACCATACACCGCACACTGCATTTAATTGGTCTGCATGGCTGTCGTCCCAGAAGGAAGCCTCTTCTAAGGAATATGCACAAGAAGACCCGCAAACAGTTTGCTGAAGACAAGCAGACTAAGGACATGGATTACTGGAACCATGTCCTGTGATCTGATGAGACCAAGATAAACGCATTTGGTTAAGATGGTGTCAAGCGTGTGTGGTGGCAACCAGGTGAGGAGTACAAAGACAAGTGTGTCTTGCCTACAGTCAAGCATGGTGGTGGGAGTGCCATGGTCTGGGGCTGCATGAGTGCTACAGTTCATTGAGGGAACCATGAATGTCAACATGTACTATGACATACTGAAGCAGAGTATGATCCCCTCCCTTCGGAGACTGGGCCGCAGGGCAGTATTCCAACATGATAACGACCCCAAACACACCTCCAAGACGACCACTGCCTCGCTAAGCAGCTGTGGTAAAGGTGAAGGACTGGCCAAGCATGTCTCCAGAACTAAACCCTATTGAGCATCTGTGGGGCATCCTCAAACGGAAGGTGGAGGAAGGTCTTTAACATCCACCAGCTCCATGATGTCGTCATGGAGGAGTGCAAGAGGACTTCAGTGGCAACCTGTGAAGCTCTTGTGAATTCCATGGCCAAGAGGGTTAAGGCAGTGCAGGAAAATAATAGTGGTCACACAAAATATTGACACTACTGTTATACAAGCTGTACACTCATTACTTTACATTGTAGCAAAGTGTAATTTCTTCAGTGTTGTCACATGAAAAGATATAATAAAATATTTACAAAAATGTGAGGGTTGTACACTCACTTTTGTGAGATACTGTATATATATATATATATATAGAGAGAGAGGGAGAGAGAGAGGCTGAAAGCTGCTGAGGCTGGTTGTTGCACCGATTGGTACTAACCTTTAGGGGACTATGCACCCAGGGATGAATGCCAAAAACGCAAGCAGTCTGCATTCTGGGCATTCATTCCTTGGGCCATACCGTTCTAAATGTTAGTGCACTGTCCATTTGCAGCAGCTTTCAGCCTCTCTTAGCATTTTATGGACAGCTAGCAGCAAGGTTGGGCAGCGTACCTTGGTCTTCTACTCGCATCAAAATTCCGGGGTCTCATGCACTGAGACTAAACACCCAGTGTGCATAAGGCCAATTTCATCTATACCAGGGGGTGATGGATAAATCATGTTCACTTCTTTGTCTTGCTGACCCTTAGCCTAGACTGCTCCTCCTCCATCTACAGTGCAGCCCAGGGAAGCGATGAGCTCAGGCTTGACTGTAGGCAAGACACACTTGTCTTTGTACTCCTCACCTGGTTGCCGCCACACACGCTTGACACCATCTGAACCAAATACGTTTATCTTGGTCTCATCAGACCACAGGACATGGTTCCAGTAATCCATGCCCTTAGTCTGCTTGTCTTCAGCAAACTTTGTGGGCTTTCATGTGCCTCATCTTTAGTGGCTTCCCTCTGGAATGACAGCCATGCACACCAAATTGATGCAGTGTGTGGCATATGGTATGTGCACTGACAGGCTGACCCCCCCACCCCTTCATCCTCTACAGCAATGCTGGCAGCACTCATACGTCTATTTCCCAAAGACAACCTCTGGATATGATGCTGAGCAAGTGTATTCAACTTCTTTGGTCGACCATGGTGAGGCCTGTTCCGAGTGGAACCTGTCCTGTTAAACAGCTGTATGGTCTTGGTCACCGTGCTGCAGCTCAGTTTCAGGGTCTTGGCAGTCTTCTTATAGCCTGAGCCATCTTTATGTAGAACAACAGTTCTTTTTTTCAGGTTCTCAGAGAGTTCTTTGCCATGAGGTGCCATGCTAAACTTCCAGTGACCAGTATGAGAGAATGAGAGCGATAACACCACATTTAACACACCTGCTTCCCATTCACACATGACACTAACGAGTCACATGACACCGGGGAGGGAAAATGGCTAACTGAGCCTAAATCGGCTATTTTCATTTAGGGTTGTACTCACTTTTGTTGCCAGTGGTTTACACATTAATGGCTGTGTTTTGAGATATTTTGAGGGGACAGCAAATTTACACTGTTATACAAGCTGTATACTCACTACTTTACATTGTAGCAAAGTGTCATTTCTTCAGTGTTGTCACATGAAAAGATATAATAAAATATTTACAAAAATAGACTTGACGCCTGCTGTGCACCACATAAAATCAGATACAAGATTTTATCCAGTCCACAGCAAGGGTGGGCCACAGTGAACACAGTGGGCAGATGACAGGTCTGTGTCCACTCAGCAAGTGCAGAGCAGACACGGACACAGCCTGCTCTACTCTATGGGCCCTCCGATCCGATCCACCCAGACAGAAGGGGACAGATCCCCTTTTGTTTTTTTAAATGGATCGGATTGGAGCTAGGCGGGTGTACACAGACACGAGTATATTTACATCTGCTGCTCTATAGAGATGAATGGAGGGTCCGAATGGGTCCACCTGAAAAACAGACAGGTGGACCCGATCGGGCCAATTGTGTAAAACGGGGCCTAAACGGGGCAAAGCATCGGCTCCGCTTCATTTAGTGCTGGCTCAGTTCCTTCACACTGATGCTCGGGGATAGGGGGTCGGGAACCCGTAATCTGGGCTTACCGACCCGCCATCCCAGAGCAGAAGGTGGCGCTGGGATTCTGTTGGGAGGGGGCACCAGGATGTGGCTGATAATGGGAACGGTGTTCCTGCTGTGGAAAAAGTACAGGAACGCCGTTCCCATGCGTTCCTGCACGACTCGAGGCCCTGGTACACAGGCCATAGTTTGGTGACCTCCTGCTTTAGGGAATCAGAAAGGATTTTTTCTAAAGGGAATCAGAAAGAATCACCTAGTGGAGCAAATCAGACCAAGCTTTGTAGGGTGTATTTTCTTCCCCTGAACCAACTGTGGGTATAGGGTCCTGTATATGAAGGTTTTCAATTTTTTGTTTAACTATTTATTTTTTTCTGCAGGTTGAACCTGATGAAATTGTGTCTTTTTTCAAACCAGAGTATGCAACTATCTGCTAAAAATTTCAGTACACAATCCCACTCCATAGGTGGCACTGTTGCTTCAGTCTTGCACCTTTACACATGCTCTGGACATGGACAGTTGATATCCAATATCAATGTAATACATTACCATCTTTTCATTATGTTATGTGTACTAGTATTAGAACCTATGCTCTAAACATAAAATATATTCCTGGATTATTTATTTTAAATATACAGACTGTTTTAAAATAGCAAGAAATATTTTGATAGCATTTTACTTAAAAATGTTAAATGCTATTTAACCACTTCTGGACCGGAAGGATTTGCCCCCTTAATGACTAGGCCATATTTTGCGATTCGGCACTGCGTTTTCTTAATGGACAATTGCGCGGTCGTGCGATGCTGTACCTAAATAAAATTGATGTCCTTTTTTTTCCACAAATAGAGCTTTCTTTTGGTAGTATTTGATCACATGTGCGATTTTTATTTTTTGCGCTCTAAACAAAAAAAGAGCGACAATTCGGAAAAAAAAAGAAAAAAAAATATTTTTCACATTCTGTAATATAACATTCCCAAAAAAAAAAATAAAAAATAATTTTTTTTTTAACATTTTAGGCCAATTTGTTTTCTGCTACATATTTTTGGTAAAAAAAATCACAATAAACATATTTTGATTGATTTGCGCAAAAGTTTACAACAGCTGACCGTTCTTCTCTCTCAGTGGGGAATGATCATGGGTGTCAGGCGGCAATCGGAGCCGCCTGCCCCGTGCATCGGCTTCCCCGCTGCTCACCCCCTAGCTGCCTTTGCGCGACTGATGTATACCTACGGTGGTTCGGCAGGAGCTGCTGCCTGCCGCAGTATAACTGGGGCGGGCGGTCGTAAAGTGGTTAAAGTGAAATTAAACCTCTGGGGGGAAAAAAAAAATGTACTTGGACCCCAAGAGCTTTTCACCATGATGTGTTAGTGTGCACATCATAGTAACACATTATGGCGACTTACCTGGCTACTGATCTCTTTCAGCGCTGTGAGCGCTCCCATCGGGCATGAGTGCAGCCACCTTCACCTGATCTTCCCTCCTTTCCATGATGACATCACTCTAGCACATGGGCATGGGAGTCCCATCATCACGGCACAGTGCGGTGCTGTAAATGTATGGTGAGCTGTGTATGCGTGACTCAATGTACACAAATGCTGTCAAGCAAGGAGAAGGGTTTATGACAGAGGGGTCCAACAGCGCTCTCTTCTGTTACAAAAATGTTACTTGTCAATGTTGTTTTTTTTTTTGGCTTGATTCCACTTTAAAAAAGAAATGTACAACTATACATCTCTCTTGATATCAGCCTCCTGCAACCTTAGACTAACCATGCACTATACAATCTGACTGTGCAATCACCTTTAGTTCTACCAACAACTATGTAATTTCGGAGGAGACTTTGCGATTGGACATATACAGTACAGGTGCATCTCATAATATTATAATATCGTCAAAAAGTTAAATTAATTTCAGTAATTCAATTCAAAAAGTGAAACTCTTATATTTTACACACAGATGGGGATGGGCTTGGTGTTCGAGTCAATTGTAAATTCGACTCGAACGTCGGGATGTACGTGTGTTCGCCGAACACACGAACACTCAGGGAGCTCAGCAGGAAGTTCGCCCGCCGATGAGCGCCTCATAATTCACTGCTCGATTGCAGTGCATTAAGTGCTTGTGATTGGCCAAAGCATGAACCTGACCTGTATGCTTTGGCCAGTCACAGCACAATGTCCTGTCAGAGCCATGATTGGCCAAAGGCCAGCTAGTGAAAACTCAAAATTCAGTATCTCAGAAAATTTGAATATTACATAAGACCAGTAAAAAAAAAAAAAGAAAAAAAAAAAGAAGATTTTTAATACAGAAATGTTGGCTTACTGAAAAGTATGTCCATGCACAGTATAGTATGCACTCAATACTTGGTCGGGGCTCCTTTTGCATGAATTACTGCATCAATGCGGCGTGGCATGGAGGCGATCAGCCTGTGGCACTGCTGAGGTGTTATGGAACCCCGGGTTGCTTTGATAGCGGCCTTCAGCTCATCTGCATGATTGGGTCTGGTGTCTCTCATCTTCCTCTTGACAATACCCCACAGGGGTTTAGGTCAGGTCAGTTTGCTGGCCAATCAAGCACAGTGATACCATGATCATTAAACCAGGTATTGGTACATTTGGCAGTGTGGGCAGGTGCCAAGTCCTGCTGGAAAATGAAATCAGCATCTCCTTAAAGCTGGTTAGCAGAGGGAAGCATGAAGTGCTCTAGAGTTTCCTGCTAGAGGGCTGCACTGACTTTGGACTTGATAAAACACAGTGGAACAACACCAGCAGATGACATGGTTCCCCAAATAATCACTGACTGTGGAAGCTTCACACTGGACCTCATGCAACTTGGATTCTGTGCCTCTCCATTCTTCCTCCAGACTCTGGGACCTTGATTTCCAATGAAATACTACATTTTCCACAGTCAGTACCAATACCTGGTTTAATGATCATGGTATCACTGTGCTTGATTGACCAGCAAACTCGCCTGACCAAAACCCCATAGAGAATCTGTGGGGTATTGTCTCAGCAGTGCCACAGGCTTTTCGCCTCCATGCCACACTGCACTGATGCAGTAATTCATGCAAAAGGAGCCCCGACCAAGTATTGAGTGCATACTATACTGTACATGGACATACTTTTCAGTAAGCCAACATTTCTTAATAAAAATCTTTTTTTTGGTCTTATGTAATAATTCTATTTTCTGAGATACTGAACTGTGGGTTTTGACTAGCTGTAAGCCATAATCATCAAAATTAAAAGAAAGAAATGCTTGAAATATATCACTGTGTGTGTAACGCATCTATATAAAATATGAGTTTCACGTTTTAAATTGAATTACTGAAATAAATTAAGTTTCTCTTTCATTCATTGACGAACACAGCTCCTGATATTCATAGCCATTGGGTTATACCAACCCTACAGGAATAGGACACTAGGCAGAAAAGAATTCTGGCTACACCCATGGGCAGTCCTAGGGGGTATACTCCCTCTCTCTGCTATAGCCACTCAGTTTTTTTTCTGCCTAGTCAGGAGTAAGGAGCTCGGATCTTGACCTCCTTTCAATGGGGGGGGGGGGGGGGGTTGAACAGAAATTGGCCTTGAGTACCATTAAGGGACAAGTTTTGGCTTTGGCGGTTTTCTTCCTACAACCTTTGGCCACACACTCCCTGGTGTACTTTTCTTCAGGGTGTCCGACATTTGGTTCCTCCAGTGTGGGCTCTGTTGCCGCCTTGGGATCTTAATTTGGTGCTTTCAGCTCTACAGAAGTCTCCCTTTGAAAATATTTGATAGATTCCCTAGCTTACGCTGTCTCAGAAGGTGGCCTTTTTAGTGGCTATCACCTCTGTGTGCAGGGTGTCGGAACTGGCAGCGTTATCCTGTTGTTCACCTTACCTGGTGATTCACAGGGATAAGGTGGTTCTTCACTCCTGTCTGTCGTTCCTTCTAAAAGTCATCTCTGATTTCCATTTGAATGAGGACATTGTTTTGCCTTCCCTGTGTCCCAGGCCTAAACATCCGAAGGAAATTGCCTTGTATGCCTTGGATGTGGTCTGGGCAATTAGGGTGTACCTGGCAGTCTTTCAGGAAGTCCGACGCTCTCTTTGTGCTCACGGATGGACCTTGAAAAGGGTTGTCCGCTTCCTCTGAGACCATTTCCAGATGGTACAGACAGACGGTGGTTCAGGCCTATTCCATCAGGGAACAAAAATTAAGATATAGATACCCTCTACCTGCACACCCTAAAAGTGAATGCCTAAACAAATACAGTATCTCACAAAAGTGAGTACACCCCTTCACATTTTTGTAAATATTGTATTATATCTTTTCATGTGACAACACTGAAGAAATAACACTTTGCTACAATGTAAAGTAGTGAGTGCACAGCTTGTATAACAGTGTAAATTTGCTGTCCCCTCAAAATACTTCAACACACAGCCATTAATGTCTAAACCGCTGGCAACAAAAGTACACCCCTAAGTTAAAATGTCCAAATTGAGCCCAAAGTGTCAATATTTTGTGTGGCCACCATTAGTTTCCACCACTGCCTTAACCCTCTTGGGCATGGAGATCACCAGAGCTTCACAGTTTGCCACTGGAGTCCTCTTCCACTTTTCCATGGCGACATCACGGAGCTGGTGGATGTTAGAGACCTTTCGCTCCTCCACCTTCTGTTTGAGAATGCCCCACAGATGCTCTAAAGGGTTTAGGTCTGGAGACATGCTTGGCCAGTCCATTACCTTTACCCCCAGCTTCTTTAGCAAGGCAGTGGTCATCTTGGAGGTGTGCTTGGGGTCGTTATCATGTTGGAACACTGCCCTGCAGCCCAGTCTGCGAAGGGAGGGGATCATGCTCTGCTTCAGTGTGTCACAGTACATGTTGGCATTTATGGTTCCCTCAATGAACTGTAGCTCCCCAGTGCTGGCAGCACTCATGCAGGCCCAGACCATGACACTCCCACCACCATGCTTTTTTTTTTTTTTCAAAACATTTTATTGAATACCACCATGCTTGACTGTAGGCAAGACACACTTGTCTTTGTATTCCTCACCTGGTTGCCGCCACACACGCTTGACACCATCTGAACCAAATAATTTTATCTTGGTCTCATCAGACCACAGGACATGGTTCCAGTAATCCATGTTTTTAGTCTGCTTGTCTTCAGCAAACTGTTTGCGGGCTTTGTTGTGCATCATCTTTAGAAGAGGCTTCCTTCTGGGACGACAGCCATGCAGACCAAATTTTTTTGCAGTGTGCATCGTATGGTCTGATCACTGACATATTGACCCCCCACCCTTTTACCTCTGCAGCAATGCTGGCAGCACTCATACATCTGTTTCCCTAAGACAACCTCTGGATATGACGCTGAGCACGTGCACTCAACTTATTTGGTGAACCATGGAGAGGCCTGTTCTGAGTGGAACCTGTCCTGTTAAACCCCTGTATGGTCTTGGCCACTGTGCTACAGCTCAGTTTCAGGGTCTTAGCAATCTTCTTATAGCCTAGGCCATCTTTATGTAGAGGAACAATTCTTTTTTCGGATCCTCCGAGAGTTCTTTGCCATGAGGTGCCATTTTGAACTTCCAGTGACCAGTATGAGAGAGTGAGAGCGATAACACCAAATTTAACACACCTGCTTCCCATTCACACCTGAGACCGTGTTACACTAACGAGTCACATGACACCGGGGAGGGAAAATTACTGATTGAGCCCAATTTGGACATTGTCACTTAGGGGTGAACAAACTTTTGTTGCCAGCGGTTTAGACAATAATGGCTGTGTGTTGAGTTATTTTGAGGGGGACAGCAAATTTACACTGTTATACAAGCTGTACACTCACTACTTTACATTGTAGCAAAGTGTTATTTCTTCAGTGATGTCACATGAAAAGATATAATAAAATATTTGCAAAAATGTGAGGGGTGTACTCACTTTTGTGACATACTGTGTGTGCATACAATACAGATAAATTACATTAATTTGCAAATAACGACAAAAGTACAAATAATTATATTAGATTGATAAATCAAGTATTGAAAACAATCATGTGTTGAAAAGCTTTTGTGAAGCAGCTGGTTGTAAAGCTACTAAGCCTGAATAATGTGCAAAATCAAAATTGATAAACCGCACTCCCAGTGCAGCCAAATATCTAAAAAACCTTAACTTGTTATAAAAATGTCTATTAACACTAAAGTGCTTCAATATGGGCAATAAACAGGGTTGCAGAGATCTTCTCTGAACACTTCATAGAATTAGACTGTGATCTTTGTGCTCTCATCCACCACCATTGAGCAAAATACCTACTCACCAGAGTAAAGTTTGGATATCACATGTAGGATAGAACTCTCGTATCATTAGAGGAACCCCTTTTTCCATCAGCTCCAAGCAAACTCCAAACGGTTATATAATAGGAACAGGGGAAACAGAAAAAGACCTTCTATAGTGCAGTATTTAGGTAAGTTTATTAAAATGCAAGGTTAAAAATTACACTTACAGTGTGAACATAAAGCAGAGCTCTCTTTGTTTTGCAGGGACACCGCTATGTCCCTGCATGTCATGTTGCTGCTATCCTACGCGTTTCACCTCTGACGAAATGCAATGGGTAGCAGCAACGTGACATGTCACTTACGCCATTTGAAACGCAGATCCAACGCATAGCAGCGTAAAGTGTACCAGCAAATTTGTAGTATAAGGGCCTACAGAAACCATTAATTTAACCACTTGAAGACCAGGCTTATTCTGACACTTTTTGCTTACAAGTAAAAATCTGCTAGAAAAAAAAAATTACTTAGAACCCCCAAAACATTATATATTTTTTTTCACTGGGGGCCCCAGAGAATAAAACGGTGGTTGCAATTTTTATGTCACAGTGTTGTGATAGCAGTTTCCTTTCCAATCATTTTTATTAAAGTTTGAACAGTACAGAAAGAAATAGTACTAAATTACAAGGCAAAATCAACTGTACACAATTGAAAACATATGCTTCCACATAGAATGAATTACAACAAAGATAACAAACCCTGAGTTCTGCATAACATGGCATAGGAGAGAATCTTCACAGCAAGAGGTGTCTTCTTTAGGGATCTATAGACGCCATCATTTTTATTTAGTTATTTATTTAATTTTTTTATTTTTACACTGTCCCTGTCCTTTTTTTATCACTTTTATTCTTATCACAAGTAATGCAAACATCCCTTGTGATAGAAATAAGGCATGGCAGGTCCTCTTTATGGAGAGATCTGATCTGGGGTCTATAGGACCACAGATCTCTCCTCTACCCTGGAAAGTAGGAGATTAAAAAAAAAAGAACAGGGAGAAAATTGTTAGACTGAGGGTTGCTATAAAAGCTCCAGTCCATCCCAGGTACTTGTTGGTGACTGTATGCAGGATGGAAGGGAGAGTAGGGCCAGTGGGGAGCAGCGTGCCAGAATAAGTAGATCTAGCAGAGCAGTGCCCTCCTGAGCTCCAATACCAGGCCCCGCTGAGCCCCCTATACTTCACCCCACAGACCCCAGTTCACTGCCCTACTGATCCCTGCACACTGCTATACATCAGGGGTCTCCAAAGTTTCTAAACAAAGGGCCAATTTACTGCCCTTCAGGGGGACCAGACTGTGGCCAGTGGGAACAGAACATTTTTCTGGCATCAGTGGGAGTAAACAGTGCCCCATCCTTGGTATTATGGGGAGGAATAGTGCCCCATTGTTTGTGTCAGTTGGAGAAATGCACCCCCCCCCCCCCCCATGGTTGATATCAGTGTGAGAGGTAGATCTCTACCTCTCAAATATTGCATACTCCTGATCTATTTAATAACTATTATTTTTAATATAACCAGCTAATAACATTTCTGGGTAATATCAATATTTGCAGTAATTGTTGATCCAGTTGTCTTAGGGCAGGGATCCTAACCTTTTAAAAAAAAACACATCAGGGTCCCCAATAATTTTCCCTCTTACGTCAGGGTCCCCATCAATGCCCCTACCTTTACATCCAAATCCCCCCTTACACCTTTACATTAGGGTCTCCAACAAGGTCCCCATCAGATCCCCCCATCTGTCAAGCTTCCCATCAATGCCTCTACCTTTACATCTGAGCCCCCCCTTACATCATGGTCCCCACCAGAGTCCTCCATTACACTAGGGTCCCCATCAGATTCCCCCCTTCTATCAGGGTCCCCATCAATGCCCCACCCTTACATCTGAGTCTGCCCTTACAGCAGGGTCCCCACCAGAGTCCCCCATTACATTAGGGTCTCCAACAGAGTCCCCATCAGATTCCTCCATTCTGTCAGGGTCCCCATCAATGCCCCATCCTTACATCTGAGTCTGCCCTTACAGCAGGGTCCCCACCAGAGTCCCCCATTACATTAGGGTCTCCAACAGGTCCCCATCAGATTCCTCCCTTCTGTCAGAGTCCCCATTAATGCCCCACCTTTGCATCTGAGTCTCCCCTTACATCAGGATCCCCATCAGATTTCCCCTTAAATCAGGGTACCCATCCTAGTACTCCCTTACATCAGAAGCGGAGACTATAGGCAGCCTCTCTGCTGACCTAATCCACAACACAGTGCACATACCCCACTGACTCTAGTTTTGGACTGGATAAAATCTTGTATTGGACTGTAAGTGGTGCACAGGCCATAGTTTGGTAATCCCTGCCATAGGGATCAGAAAGGATTTAATTTTTCACACAGTCGAGCAAATCAGACCAAGCTTCATAGGTTTTTTTTTTTTCCTTCCCCTGAACCCACTGTGGTTATAAGGTCCTGTATATAGAGGTTTTCAATTCTTTGAATTATTTATTTTTTTCTGCAAGTTGGCCCTCATAAAATTGTGTCTTTTTTTTAGCCAGAGTATCTATCTGCTAAAAAATCAGTACACAATCCCATTCCATAGGTGGCGCTGTTGCTTCAGGCTTGCACCTCTACACATAGTTGATATCCAATATCAATGTAATATATTGGTATCTTTTCATTATATTTTGTGTACTAGTATAAGTACTTTTTCTGAAGATATAAAAGATAACCCTGGATTATGTATATTAGATAACACACAATATAGACTGTTTTAAAATAGTAGGAAATATTTTGATAACATTTTACTTAAAAATGTTAAACGCTATTTAAAGTGTAATTAAAGCGGAGTTCCACCCTGGATTTGTTTTTTTTTTTTTTTAATACCCCCGGGACAGTCAGGGCTAGTGCATTCCACAATGGCTAGCCTCTGATCTGTCCCGGGTTGCACTTACCTGCAAGACGAAATACTTACCTTGCAAACGTCTTGTCCAGCGCTGCCATCTCAGATGTGGGCAGCTTGAAGCCAGCGCGTCCTCTTCGGCGTCTTCTTCCGCCTTCTGTGGTCCCACGATGCTCTGCGCCGGCCCCGACGTCACTTCCGGGTCGCGCGCGTCACCCCTCCACAGCTTCTGGGCATGCCCAGAAGCTGTTTAGAAGGGGATGACGCGCGCGACCCGGAACTGACGTCGGGGCCGGTGCAGGCGCAATGATTCCTGGGAGCTATGACGTCCAGCTCCCAGGAATCATTGCAGAGCCAGGAAGTGACGACGGGCCGCGGCCGAGGAAGGAGGAAGAAGGAAGTAAGGTAAGTATATTTTCTTCGCTACGAGGTAAGTAAAAAAAAAAAAAAAATATGCGATTATCCATTTCTTTTTCAGGTGACCCGGAGCGAGAAGATGGAGGTAAGTATAAAAATAGGGTGGAACTCCACTTTAAACCTCTGAAAAAAAAAATCTTACTTGGACCCCAGGAGTTTTTCGCCATGATGTGTTAGTGTGCACATCATAGTAACACATTATGGCGACTTACCTGGCTACTGATCCCGTTCAGCGCTGTGAGCGCTCTCATCGGGCATGAGTGCAGCCACCTTCACCTGATCTTCCCTCCGGGTTTCAACTCTTCAGTCACTTGGTTGGCCTGGCCATGAGGACATCACTCCCACACAGGGAGTCCCATCATCGCGGCAAAGTGCGGTGCTATAAATGTACGCTGAGCTGCGTATGCGTGACTCAGTGTACACAAATGCTGTCAAGCAAGGAGAAGGGTTAATGACAGAGGGATCCAATAGGGTATCTTCGGTCATAAAAACATTACTTGTCAACGTTGGTTTTTTTGGCTTTAGAAAAGAAAATCTATAGATCTCTCTTTATATCAGCTTCTGCAAACCCTTTGACCAGTGATGGCGAACCTTGGCACCCAGATGTTTTGGAACTACATTTCCCATGATGCTCTGGCACTCTGCATTGTCGTTGAGCATCATGGGAAATGTAGTTCCAAAACATCTGGGGTGCCAAGGTCCATCATCACTGCCTTAGACTAACCATACACTGTACAATTTGACTGTGCAATATCCTTTATGTCTACCAACAACTATGTAATATATATATATATGTGATTGGATATAGGTTGAATGGGTTGTTTAGGTTTGTCCCCCTATCACATAGTTTTGGTAACTCTAAAGGAAATGGTATAATATGATTGTATGGTGTATGGCAGCACTCACACTGGGAGAGGGAGGGCTGATACTCTGATCCAGTGGTCTCCAAACTGCGGCCCGGGGGTCAGATGTGGCTTGCTGCTTGCTTTTGTCTAGCCCTTGGGGCACTATTTCATTTACTGACACCAACAATGGGGCACAATTGTTCGCAATGACGCCAACGATGGGGTACAATTCCTACCAATGACACCAACGATGGGGCACAATTCCTCCTAATGACACCAAAGATGGGGCACTATTCCTCCCACTGACACCAACGATGGGGCACAATTCCTCCTAATGACACCAACAATGGGGCACAATTCCTCCCAATGACACCAAAGATGGGCGCTATTCCTCCCACTGACACCAACGATGGGGCACAATTCCTCCCAATGACACCAACGATGGGACACAATTCCTCCCACTGACACCAACAATGGGGTATAATTCCTCCCAATGACACCAACGATGGGGCACAATTGCTCCCAATGACACCAACAATGGGGCACAATTCCTCCCAATGACTCCAATGATAGGGCATAATTTCTGCCAATGACACCAACTTACGGCCCAATGATACCAATGATGGGGCACAATTTCTCCTAATGACACCAACTACAGAGCCCAATGATACCAATCATGGGGCACAATTTCTCCCAATGACACCAACTACTGAGCCCAATGATACCAATCATGGGGCACAATTCCTCCCAATGACACCAACGACAGGGCCCAATGATACCAATGATGGGGCACAATTCCTACCAATGACACCAACTACAGAGCCCAATGATACCAATGATGGGGCACAATTTCTCCCAATGATACCAACGACAGGGCCCAATGATGGGGCACAATTCCTACCAATGACACCAAAGATGGGGAATTGTTTACTCCAACTGATGCTGGGACATTTTCTTTTCCCGATGACCACAGTCCAGCCCCCCTAAAGGCTGAAGGACAGTAAACCGGCCCTTTGTTTAGAAAGTTTGGAAACCCCTGCTCTGATCCAATAAAGGCTTCGTAAAATTGTCCATACACTATACAATCTAAATGTACTAACTAACAGATTCTGCCATCTCCACTGAAGACACGCTTTGCTCTCGGAATATACTGATCAGTGGTTGCGGCCCATTGGCTGCAGCTGCTGATCTATTGAAAATGTTCTTACATGTCCCTTTGACATGTTCTTTCATCATAGGGTGCCCACACACTGATCAAACTTCAGCAAGTCCAGCAGAAAAACGGTTCAGCAGAGATTTTGATTTTGGTTTTGGTTTTGGTAAAGCTAAAGCAGATTTTACAATTAGATTGTATAGTGTACGGATAGTTTAGGATTTACCAAAAACAATGTATCAAAATGGGCAGATTGTCGTCATCCTGTAGGCAGGTGGCAGAAAAACTGAAGCTCATCCACCTGTTTTTACCACCCTGCTACATTGTTTTTAGTCAATCTAAAGTAAATTTAACAGTCAGATAGCAGCATGTGTGTCCTCCTTACCGCTAAACATCCCCTACATTGTCCTGTCACCAGGGTGTTGCTAGGAAGGTAACTGAGAACAGGGAAATACGGCATCTTTTTTCCTAGTCGCCCATCAGATGACTGATTACATTGTCCAGGATTTTGGAACAATGGGAGAGAAAATTGTTAGACGGAAGGTTGCTATAAAAGTGAGGTAGGACGGTCAACTGGGAAGGTTGATGTGATACTGCTAATTGAGTCTACAAAAAGCATTGAAACATGGATTTTGGGGGCAGGGCAGAAGCTCTCTCAGTTTCCTGTCATTCTAGTTTTTATTTCATTTATTTAATTTTTTCTTTCTGACTACTCCTTCATTTGGTGCTGAGTGGCGGTTTATTAGAGATGTTTTGTTTTATTGTATATATTGAGCTGGGGAACGCCCAGAGGCTCTGTTTTGTATATTTTACTTTTTATAAATCATTAAAAAATAATTTTCAAAAAAAATTTTTTACCAGGCCTGTGAGTAGTGGGCATTGTGGGCCGATCCCCTGCATCCACACACCTGCCAGGTTGAGATGAGGAATTGTGTCTATGCAATTGCTGTCCAGATAGCAAGCAATTGTATAAGTACCTGAAATAATAATAATAATAATTGTGCTGCAAGTTTGAAAACGACTTGCTAAGCTATAGCTAGACTTGCCAGGCTTCACAAGTTTGTTGCGCATTTTCAGCAAGTCCGCATTGCATGACTCCAAATCAACTTTCTTTGCAAACATTCTGCAAGTCTGCTGAAAATTCTGGTTCAGTTATGTTGTGTAATAGTCATCCCACCACAGGGGGCACTGTGACTGAATTTTCATGCTGTAGACTTGCAGAGCTCTTGCTGTAGACTCACCACTGCAACTTTGCTCTTGCTAGAGAGTTGCCATGCAAATTTTATACAAAGTGGAAAAGTGTCAACTAGAACTTTTGCTTCAAGTGCTCTGCAAGTGTACAACATGCCAGTAAAAATGTGCAGCAAGTTAACAGACTTATAATACAACACTACCACAAAACTGTGGCAAGTTATCCTTGCTATCTGGGTGCGTCTCCAGAGGCTTACATTGGCTGCCTACATACAGTGCCTGGCATCAAGCTGCATAAACAAATGGCCCATTCGTGGACTAAGGGCCTCAGCGCCCATGTGAATGAGACCTATATGTGCCTCCTTATTTTAGACTGTACTGCAGCTTATACATAGGCTTTTGTTTACTAGGGCTGCTACTGGTTTCGAGTTGTTGACCTTGGGTTGGATTATTTGTCTATTCCTCAGGGTTGCCCTGGTAGCTCTATGTTTGGCTTCATGAACACTGTAGCTTGAAAAAGCTCAGTACAGCGTTTTTTTTTTACTGATCTAAAATGCAGCCCATTGTATACAATGTGCATGTATACACAAAAAAATAGATAGAAAAAAAATAGAAAAATCTGCGTTCCCATCAGTATTTTGCGCTGGTGCGTGCAAATACGTGCACATGAGCATAAAAATGAATGAATTTTTCCTAGGAAGAGTTTGTGTGCGCGAATGTGAATATATGTGCAAAAATGCGCATAAATACGTGTCAAGCAAAAACTTGAAATTAGCTCCAAAAAGCAGAAGCTCGAACATCAGTACCGTGTGCAAGAGACCTAAGGCTTCATTCATGGACACTGGACATTTTTAATGTAGCTGTTAGGGGTGTCTGAGATTTTTTTTGTTCCTGCCTCTAAATGCCCCTGCATGTTGGCCAATGTGTCCATGCACACATAGGTGTTTAAAGGCAGAAAAAACCTCACTGCCAGGGCATCCAGGAGCAGCAGTCATTTGGCAAAAAATACAACTTGCATGTAAGGAAGGGTAGTAGACAGGCTGTCCATCGTGTCCTCCATCTTTCCCTCTCTCATTAGGCAATAAGAAAGATCACATGAGAGGTTCCCCCTAGGGGTGGGTTCTTCAGACTTGCAAGGGGTAATACTTCACCTGAGGCGTTCTCACCAATGCCCAGGCACTAAGCAGGAGCCACAGTCATGTGAAAAGTCAAACATTATGGCGGTCCTCTTAACAGATGAGCCACATGTGTGTGGTTTCCACGACATGTAATACCTCCTTAAAGCGGAACCAACCAAAAGGGAAAGCTCCACTTCCTCTCATCCCACACCTCCTATCCGTCCGTCCGTCCGTCCGTCCACTGCCAAGTTTTCCACGTTTTAGGGGGAGTGGGTACCTGGTTTTGACAGGTACCCGCTCCCACTTCTGGCTCCCTCTCCTTCCCCCGCAGCCAGCCTATTCACAAAGCGCAGCGCGATTCACAACAAGCGCAGTAGAAAACCGGCTGTGAAGCCGCAAGGCTTCACTGCCAGTTTCCCTTAGCCAAGATGGCGGCACCAGCACCTGAGAGCTGACTCAAGGATCATTTAGGCTGAGGACACCGCTGGATCCCAGGACAGCGCTCCACCCTTGGTCACGTGACCCCAACGCCCTGTCCACCCACTGCCGGCAAACAAAAGAGCTGGCCGCTCAGGAAGTCAGGAGTGAGAGCACACAGCACACTCGGGAGTCAGGAAAGCGGGCGTGGAACAATGAATGGGCTGACAAAAGCCCAGGTGCCAGGATGCAATTTCTAGTCACAACTTTAAGGACCCAAGTTCTTTAATAATGTGCCAGGATCTTACATGAACCCCTTTGAATAATTTCAGACCAGGCTCTGAGCCATTTAATCAACTTGGCAACATGTACAAAATGCAATAACATTCTGTTCCTAACTGATGCTGCCTTAGATTACCTGCACAGGTGAAGTCTCTTAGAGGAGAGTCCAAACTTGGTGGCGATGTAACAGAGATGTCCATGTTCCAGGGTTCTTCCAACTAATCGGCGTTCCAGAATGGACATTAGGTCCCAGCAAGTCTATAGCATAGGTTCTCCTTATGTTTCTTCCAAGTGTTTCCTTGGCGGCGTCTTTCATTCACCATGTTTTGTGAATGGGAAAACTACAAGTACCAACAGGCTTTGTGGCTGTCAGCTTGTAGTTCTCAAAGAACTACCAGGGAGCTGTTGATCGCTCTAATAGTTCTTTGAGCTTCCTTTCAGAGTGTAACTGCCTGCCTGTATCTGAGGTTTTTTAAACAATAAAAAAACTGTGTCCCCCAATGTAATTTCATTGTCAATCACACTGCCAAGCACACCCGAAAAAGAAAAAAAACGCTCCCGCCGTCCTTGAAGGCTGGCGACCTACTGCAGGCTCCGCCTTTTGATAGGGCAGGGGCTCTGCCATTTGAAGGGAGGGGCCACCTGGCAACATCACCTGGTGGCACCCCCCCATGTCATGTCGCTGACCCAGCATGCACTGGTCCGAGACATCACAAGGGGGGGTCCCGCAGGGCCTGGTATGGACAGGGTGGGGGCTACCTGCAAATTTTTTTCCATTCAGCTGTCAGCGGGTAATGCCCATTCACAGCTGATTACTCATCGGTTGTTAAAGATGTCGCAGCTGGTTTCCCAGCCCCCACTCCTAAACCACCAGCTTTTACTGCGCCCTGATTGGGCAAAGCTCTGGGCGCAGGGAGCAGAATGCTCTGTGCAGCGAGCAGTGCATTGCATGGTGAACACCTGCCAACCACCTTGCAAATTTGGGTGTTCCCCAATTTGGGCGAACAGCCAATGTTTAGCCCGAACTCATGCTTGGGCCGAACCGTTCGGCCAACTCTAATAATAAATAATACATACTACACTATTGGCAGCTTCTCCCTCTATTTCATGGTGAGCACCATAGAGACGCCGCTCCTTATAGAAATTATCTAGAGACAAAGAGGACCCATGTGGATGGTCAATCAAGGATTGGAAGTCTGAAAGAGGACCTGTTGATTCAAGCCCTGTTGACCTATATATGTATATGTAATGGCGTGAGAACAACATTCAGCTGATAGTGGAGCACTGGTGAATTGATCGTGGAACACGAAATGTATTGATAAAAAAGCACAGAAGAACACTGTTTTATCATTATTGCTGAACTTTCCTCTGGGGACTTCTTTACTTTTTCAATAATAGTTTTAGCTCTTTTTGTTTTGTTCTGGGAAAGTGTTATCAAGATTGTATTTCATACACATTTATGCTTGGTTGTTTATTATCCTATGCTTTTTAAGATATAATTGATTTTTATAGTGGTTTGCAGTGGCAGCTGGTGCTCCATGGGTCGGGGGGGGGGGGGGCGGCAGACGGGCCTGACCACGGAACACACCGCACACTATGTCCCCCCCCCCGGTCGTCGGCTCACTCACCCTGTGCTGCCCCTGGACTGACATGTGGAGGTGGAGGCTTCCCCCTCAGTCTCCTCCGTGTCCCCTTTGAGCTTCCCCTGTGTCTCCTCTCTCCTCCTCCTTCGCCAATAGGATGGCTTCCTGATTGGCCAGGAGGAGAATCCGTGTGACAATAGCGAATATTCATTCACTATTGTCACACAACTGGGTGGGCTCAGGGCGCAGTGCTCTGTGCCCCGAGCCCACCCTTTTTTTAAGCCTGTTAGAGTCTCTGGCTCTAATCACGTGCTTAAAAAAAAAAAAAAATCCCCCATTGGAATCCATGCATCCGGCGCCCTGCATGTAGATTAGGGGGCTGGACACCCGTCCACTGACTCTTCTAGCTGAAGGGATGGCCCTCTCAGGACTCTTGACACAGATCTGTACTCACTGTATGTAGTATCAGATCCTTTCCAGTGTCTCACTTCTAGTCAGCTCTGCAGGACCTCCAGAGGGTTCAGTTCCTCTCTAACTTTCAGGCCCTCTGGTTGACCACCTGAGGCTGCATGGCAACTTCTACAGAGGAGGACCAGCCGCCCCCTTCCTCCGGGACCACGTTCTCCTGCTGAAAGTCCTCGAGCACATGTGCCCTTAGCATTTATACAGTATCCCAACATGCCCCGAGGTACTTTCCTCGGCCAATCACCAGGGCTGTACTAAATGCCTGTGCATTCATTCATCAGGTTTCCTCCCACTGTCCAATATGCCTCCCTATTGGGCCAGTGTAAAACACTTCAGTCAAGCGGAGCTGCACCTGAGCACCATGAGCAAACCTCACTAACAGATCCTGCCCTCTGGTAGGCAGAGAACAATATAGATTTACCTGGCAATCTTTCTGGTATGCAGAAAAGATCCAAAACTATACTCTTTCTCTATCACCTACCTAGGAGGGTGCTACAGGTGTATTTAGCTGTTTGCCTGGAGTTCATTTTAAAGCACCTATACTGTACAGAAAAGTGTCCCAATGGAACTGGGATCAGCACCTAAGCCCCCAGACTGCTCTACAACTACATCTCATAGCCATCATCATGTACCCTGAAAGTCAGGATAATCTCAACGATGGAGTTCAGATGCTTTTGCTTTCTTTACCACATCTTGGCTTTCAGGGCCAGGCTTTTAGATTTAGCCTTCACATCTGAGCACCAATATAAAAAGTGGATGGGTACTGTCAGTGAGGATAGGGAGACGTAACACTAGCCATGCTTATTGCTCCCCAATCAGCTCCACTCACTTATTAATATTACCTTCCCTATAAGGAAGGACGTAGAGTGATAGATGAAAAAACAATGAGGGAAGTAAAGTCTGCAACAGTACACAATGAGACATACTGTATGTACACAATTTCAACCAGTTTCTGTAGATTAAACCGGAGCCCCAGTCGTTATTGTGTTAAAAGAGATGTATGGGTATTTTTTTTGTTTTTTTTAGGAATCACACTTGATATTGACAAATATTGTCAATCGCTAGGTTCTCAGAGCTCTGCCCCCCCCCCCCCCGCTCACTGGAGCGCTGGGCTGTGAAGCGGGCAGGAGTGGCCGGCTCAGACTAGGTGCCAGTCCAGGCATGTTGGACAGATCCCAACTTCATTGTCATGATCTTGCCCGAGCCTGTGCCAGGTCTGTGATGTCAGCAGACAGCAGGCTTCAGCCCGATGTCTGCTGAAAAAATGGGTCACAGGAGTGCAGAATGAACTGCACTCCTGAGATCCACAGGAGAAGTACAGCCAAATAAGCTTTGGCTGTACTTCTCCTTTAATTAAAAGTCAGCAGCTACAAAAAGCGTAGCTGCTGACTTTTAATAAACACACACACACCTGTCCCAGAATCCAGCGATGTGGTCACCCTAACCGTCACTTCTCTCTCTCTCCTCTCCCCCGCACCGGCAAGTCAACTGTGGGCACCTGGTTGTGAAAGGCTGCGGCTTCGCAGCTAGGTGTGCACTGTTCATGCGTGAGTTGCATTGCGCCTGCTGAATGGTCCGGGACAGGTCCCAGGCGACTGCGGGGAGGGAGGGGGAGAGGAGAACTTCTCAAGCAGAAGTGAGAGCAGGTACCTGCCAAAACTAGGTACCCACTCCCCACCGAAAAATTACAAGCCAAATGTGGCAGGGGAGGAGGGAGGAGTGCTTAAAGCAGAGCTCTGCTCTAACTGGCTGGGCTACCAGACTCTACTTCAGTGGCTTTCTAAGATGGGCACTTAAATCTGAACAATTGAATCTTTTCCCCCTGATTCGATCTTTGGGATTATTGAGAAAAAAATGATTTTATAATGAGTGTCTCATTGAAGTTGGCCATAGATCAAATATGGCCAGTTCAGCCCGCTGGCTGAATGAATAATTTAAAAAAAAACATCCATCTATGGCAAGCCTTAGTAATACCTGTAAATATCAGAGAGGATAACTCCACTTTTGTTGAGAAAAAAACATTCCCCTCTGGGTGATCTATGTACATGACTGATAGGTAGAACAGATGTCTCCAGTCCTAATAAAAATGACCTGCTATGCCATACCAAACCAATCATGTACCTATACCTGCCAATAACCAGACTACACCAGAGTTTGGATACAAATTGGCCATAGCAGCCTTTTATTAACATGTAACAATATTTTAAAACAGAAATATATGTATTAAGGTAGCTGATCTTTGGAGGCACTACACCCAAAAACTGGTTAATTTTCTCTGCGAAATAATAGGCCCCCAGCCGCAACACACCAGCTTAGGGACAATGACCAAACTATTCGCAGAGACCTCTACGTCCCCAGTTAACCCATCGTTAACTGGAACGTACCCGAGGACGCCATACAACAGATGGGTCCCCAACCATTTCCTGAGGACGCCATACCACAGATGGGTCCCCAACCATTTCCCGAGGACGCCATACCACAGATGGGTCCCCAACCATTTCCCGAGGACGCCATACCACAGATGGGTCCCCAACCATTAGACTATCACTTATTTTTTTAGCGCCTCCAAAGACCACAACCGCCAGGCTGCTGTGATTTCAGACCTTGAACCAATTCAAAACACAGGGAGGGTGGGTGGGCAGTTTTTTCTCCGTCCGATGACCACCGACTGAGGTATCTGTTTCTCCACCTCTTCCTGTGACTGTCCGAAGCCCCACCTGGACTCCTCGCTTCCACCAATCAGGTCAAATATACTGTACCCACTATGCCTTAACCCCTTACCTCCCTGTCTCTCCTCTTCACCCAGTCATGCATGCCCTTTGCTTATTTTTTTTGCTTCGGGCCCACCTTTACAAGGATTTTAACAACCTTTGTTGCAGATTCCTACCTTTTGTCATTCTGAAGAAACCACTGTTTGTTCCTCTGTGATGAGTGGGTCTAATGGGAGTGGTTTCAAAATTATCATTCAGCACTAATGAGGAAATCTGCTGGGTCTGCATCCCTTTAGACATGTTCCTATTGGGAGTATCTCACCAAAAATGACATTTTTGTTGCAGGGGATGCCAGAAATCTGACTTGTATCTTAGGCAGACTTCTGGAAAAATTGGTGAGCCAATCACACAAGCAGGAAATTATGTTTCTGGGGTGTGGTCATTCTGTGTACAGAACAACTCAAGGTAGCCATATTGCATTGCATTTTCAGAAAATGACAGCGGCTCCAGATTGAAAAGGAAAGGTAATTTTTAATAGCATTCAATTCACAATATGATTTGTGTCACAATTGTATACGCTATATTGTTTTTTCTTTATTTGCTATTTTTTTTCCCCACAAAAGTGGAGTTAACCTTTAAGGCAACAGCATCACATACATGGTCTATTTACCTGGAGATTTTGTCTACTTGGTCTTTGTGTTCTGCATTCTTATCATCCAGCTATTCAGAACAATGATCCTTATTGTTGGTGAAGACAGGGAGGAGGGAGGCTGAACCACATTTTGGAGACGGCGCCTTTTCCGTGATTCCTGGTGTGGAACCTCATTTCTCCCTGTTTTGTGTGTGGCATTAGAAAATATAAAGTCTATATGAACACAACACTTTTATTGTCCAGTTTTTTGTTTTTTTAGTAGATGCTGAGGAGGTAAATAACAAGACAGTGTCATATATAGCTTTGATAATCTATATTCATTTTGAAGAATACAGCAGAAGTGTTTTTAAACACACAAAGACGACCAGAAACATCAAATACCTCCCGGTGGACAGGAACAGGAGGTAGAAGTACATTGCAAGCTGCACAAAGAGGCACCAATGAATTTGTATTCTGTTTTGTAGAAAAATAAAATAATACTGTATAATGTACACTGCAAAAGGTAAGAAGTTAAAAACACCAGGTACACATAAGATAGTGATACTTCAGCTTAATAATTTACCTACTGGGTACTTCCTGCCTAGGCCAATTTTCAGCTTTCAGCGCTGTCGCAAATTAAATGACAATAACGCGGTCATGCAACACTGTACCCAAACAATATTTTTATCATTTTTTTTCTCACACAAATAGAGCTTTCTTTTGGTGGTATTTATTCACTACTGGTTTTTTTTTTATTTTTTTTTGCTAAATAAATTAATAAAGTTCGATAAAAAATAAATAAAAATAAAAAAATATATTTTTTATTTTGTTATAAAATTTTGCAAACAGGTCATTTTTCTCCTTGACTGATGTGCGCTGATGAGGCGGCAATGATAGGCACTGATGAGGCGGCACTGATGAGGCGGCACTGATGAGGTGGCACTGATGAGGCAGCACTGATGAGGCGGCACTGGTGGGCACTGAAGAGGAGGCACTGGTGGGCACTGATAGGCAGCACTGATGGGCGGTACTGATAGGTGGCACTGATGGGCGGTACTGATAGGTGACACTGATTGGCACTGGTAGGCGGCATTGATGGGCACTGGTAGGCGGCACTGATAGGTGACACTGACGAGGAGGCACTGATGGGCACTTGAAAAGACAAGAACTCACTGCTCAAGGTGGTGTGATTTCCTGATGACTCACACCGGTGCATGCCCCGGCTCGCCTCCGTGAAAACTTGATAAAGGAAAAGGAATTGGCAGCACTCCAGGTTGAGTCAAAATCCAGATTTATTGACTGGACATCCAAATATGACAATCGTGACAAGGTAGACGCGTTTCACACACTGACTGTGTGCTTAATCATTACCAAACTGATGGGCACTGATTGACAGCACTGGTGGGCACAGATTGGCAGCACTGGTGGGCACTGTAGGGAATGCACTGATAATCAGGACATTGATAATCATTGCCCTGATTATCAGTGTACATGTCCCTTTTAGGCCGGGGTTCACACTGGTACGCCACGAGTGTCGAGCTGACTTTGCCCTGCGACATGCGTCCTTCATCAGTCCTTCATCGGTCCTACATTGGTCCTACTTTCATCCGACTTGATTGAACAGGATACGATTTTGCTCCAACTTTGAGATAGTCCAACCTGTCCTTTGACCAATCAAAACAATCCCAGCGTGACATAAATTCCTTTTCCTGCTGCTATAATCACTATGTCGGATGTCACAAGTCGGATGGTTAGGACAAGGATCTCATTTTGATACGACTTCAATGGTATTGAATGGGCTAAAGTGTAGGAACCTTTTTCAAAGTCGGACCGATTTGTGTCGGACTAGTTAAGACGGCTCTATAGGGAAGCATTCATTTGTACACGTCATGCGGCATGTGCTCCCAAAGTCGGAGCGTATGTCGCACCAGTGTGAACCAGGCCTTGGAGAAGACGGTTATTGGCTCTCTTTTTCTCTCCTCACACTCTTAGCATGAGGAAAGGAGTGCCGATAACCGGCTCCTGCCTACATCTGTGATCTGCTGTGATTGGATATGCATATGACAGCTTCCTAGAACTGCCTGTCTATGCTGTAGCGGTCATTCAGCTCTAGCGCAGTTGGCAAGTGGTTAGGGGCCCATTTACACCAGAAACTGCACATAGCTGTGTGTTTTTGACTGCATGTTTACATGTATTTAAAGCCTATTTGAAGCGTGCTTGACGTGCTTTTGCATGTGTTTTGTGCTGCGTGCAGTGCAGTTTTCTGTCCGTTTTTGGGCTTGGCTTTCTTAGCATAAAGGGACATAGTGCAGTGCAGTGCGGTGCGGTTGTAGCGTGTTTGCAGCATGTTCCCTGCATTTGCGGCGCAGAAAAATGCAGCATGCTCTACTTTTTTTTAACTGTGCTGAACTGCACTGCATTGATGTGAACTATGCCCATAGGATTACCTTGATTTTGGGCTGTCTTAGCAGTTGCAGTGCAGTTCAAAATGCAGCCAACTGCATCCCACTGCATTCAGTGAGAAAGAAGCCCTTAAAGTGTACATCAGGACAAAATTAACCACTTAAGCCCCGGAGGATTTGGCTGCTCAAACACCAGGTCCTATTTTGCGATTCGGCACTGCGTGAATTTAACGGACAATTGCGCGGTTGTGCAGCGATGTAACCCAAATGAAATTGACGTCCTTTTTTTCTCACAAACAGAGCTTTCTTTTGGTGGTATTTGATCACCTGTGTGATTTTTATTTTTTGCACTATAAACAAAAAAAGAGCGACAATTTTGAAAAAATAACAATATTTTTCACATTTTTTTATATGAAATTCCCCCCAAAAAAATGTAAAAATCAAAATTTTTGAACATTTTAGCCCAATTTGTTTTCTGCTACATATTTTTGGTGAAAAAAATCGCAATAAGCGTATTTTGATTGGTTTGCGCAAAAGTTATTGTGTTTACTAACTACGGGAAAGATTTATGTCATTTTTATTGTTTTTTTTTTTAAACTAGTAATGGCAGCGATCTGCGATTTTTTTTTTGCGGGACCGCGACTTTGCAGCGGACAGATCGGACCCTTGACTGACATTTTTGACACTTTTGGGGGTACCAGTGGCATTACTACAGTAATCATTGCTATACAGTACATATGCACTGTTACTGTAAAAATGACACTAGTAGGGAAGGGGTTAACTTTATTAGAGATCCAGGGATTAAGTGTGTCCCTAGGGGCGTGCTTCTAACTGTCAAGGGGCGTGGCTTGTGATGTAACCACAGAGACATACGATCCTACATAGCAGGATCATATGATCTCTGCAGTTACACCAGGTAGAATGACAGGCGGCTTTGTTTACATCAGCCGCCGCCGGTCACTCGCGCGGTGATGGCAGTGAACAAACTCTGGGCGAGTGACGTACCGATACGTCACTTTGCCCAGGAGGGGCTGACCGCCGCAGTATATGCACTTGCGGAGGTCTGCAAATGGTTAAATAAAAACATATGTAGTACATCTCTGTAATACATGCACATCGCCATGTTTTTTCCCCATTTAACCTTGACGGACGCAAGGTGGCTCTCTCATTCTGGGACAACCCCATATGACGTCGCCCCGCTCTTGCCATGTTTGCGCTCCCGCAAGGGCACGCAGTGCAGTAATTGGCGGCGCACTGTGTCTCTGGGACATGGCGCATCCCTGATCTCCATAAAGAGCCAATGACAAGGTTCTTTACCCATGTGATAAACGGTGTCCAAACTGCTGATCACATGTAAACGAGGACATGTCGGTTATTGGCTTTCCTCTCCTGACACTGACAACATGTGAGGAGTGGAGAGCTGATCAATGGCATTTCCTCACAGGTGAGACCTGCACAGATGGAGCTGCATGACATAAAAAGAGAAAAGGACTGAGTTTATTCCTGGCCTTTGTAGGCTGTGGCCGCATCTCTCTTAACAGTAAACTGTTCAATGCTGCTACTTAGCCATTTACCTCTAATGGTTAGTTATCCACGGTTGCTTAGGTATTTATGTTTCCATTCTTCCATCCCGCAGCTGAGACTGTCTGAGGCTGAAGATAAGAGGTAAATCAAATAAAGCTAACAAAGAAACCAAACCCGCCCCTAGCCCAGGGGGTATCCAGCGTTACATGTCAATAAGGACTAGTATGTTGGAAGAGGGGCTTGGTAGCCCTAAACAATGGGCCTCAGTGCGGTCAGGGATGGGAAAGCAAAGACTAATAATGGAAGAACTTCCCGCTGGGAGAACCAGCGGCCTAGGGGCCAACTAGGCCAAAAAGTACTGGAGGGGACCTAAAGCGCAAAATGGAGATCCTAAAGAAGGGAGCTTAGTCTCAGCAGCGGAAGGAGACGCTAGCTTCGAGGAAGGTCAAGCAAGTATTCCTCTCATTATAGAAGCATTTAACGGGGTTGCTGTCTAAAATGGAAACATTTTTGAAAGCAGATAAAGCTGCAGTCCGGGCAGATATTGGGCAGGTACTTGGCCGAGTGGAGGAGGCGGAGGGGAGACTATATGTACATGATCGATTTTTGGAGGAAATGAGTAAGCAGATGAAGTCATTGCAGAGCTAATAGATCCCTACTATATAAATTAGAGGATCAGGAGAATCAAAGTGGTAGGAAAAATGTGCGAATAAATGGCCTACCGGAGAAGCATGAGGAGGAAGATCTGATAATAGTAATACGTGGCCTCTTTAATCCTCTGCTGGGAAAAGAGCCCCCAGAAATTCTAAAAATTTACAGAGTGCATAGAGTGGGAGGATACCGAAGCCAAGCCCCAAGAGAAGTGATTGTGAGGTTCCATTATGTAGAGTAAAAGATGATATTCATGGAAAAGGCCCAGAATTCGGCTAGGATTACTTTTGAAGGAGCGAATCTACAGTTATATGCCGATCTTTTTCGGCTGAAAATTTGGCAAGAAGGAGATTCCTTAAACCGCTGACAGACCAAACTAACTTCCCATATCGCTGGAGTTTCCTAGCCTGCCTCAAAGGCAAAAAAGACGGGGGCACTGCGGTTTTGAGACTCCCAATAGATCTGAGACAATTTTGTAGCAAGTTGACTCTATCACCTCCACCCCTTCTGGGATGGGAAGAGATCCTAAATACACCAATGATGTTAAGGGAGTAACGGTGGTCTCAGGTAGATGGAGGAAGGGGAGAGTAGATAAATGAGAGAGAGAAAGGAGGGAAGAATGGGAAGAAGTAAGAGGGAATACAATGACATTTGGTATTAAGAGACTCATGCAGATCCTCCTCTTTGCCTTTTTACTAAGCTCCTTCCTTTTTTTTTTTCCTCTATAGGCGGGACTTAGTGGGGGGGCTGAAATAGTGGGAGATGAGATAGGTTGTGGTGGAAAATAAAAGAAGCGTGTTGGCGGCGGCAGGGGGGGTTGTCGGTCTAGTGGGTGGGGATGGGTCAAAGCGTCAGGGTGGCTGCCCTCTGGGAAAGTATGGACAGGTGGTGGCACTTAGTTGTGCATCACCAGATCCGTGCACTGAACAAGATCTGGACAATTGTTCAGCCCTCCAACGGGATAACCTTGGGAAGAGTGATGGGATGGAGTTGGTTTTCCCTTTTTTTTTCCCTCTCCAGGACTTCTCTCCAGAAAAAGATATGACAGCTGCTCTTTTGGCTGCCCATGGCCCTGATAAATCTAGTGTTATATGTTAGAGGTTAGAATACCCCCAGCAAAGGGCATAAGGTAATTACGGAACTGCATCACTATGGTCTGGAGTGGTTTGTCTACAAGAGACCCATATTACACATGCCTCAGGGATTAAATTGTCATCTCGCTTTTTCCCTATGTCGGTTTTGAGCCACTCACGGGGAGTGGCAATTGGATTTGATAGGGGCACTGTGTTTACACTAAAGGAGCAGCTGGCAGATCCTGAGGGGAGGTTTTTGTTCATCAAGGGTATACTATTTGAAATGGAGTGTAACTTTGCAAACATTTACTCCCCTAATAGAGTGCCAAACAAGTCCCTGGGGAAAATTTTGATGTTTAACCACTTCTGGACTGGAAGGATTTACCCCCTTAATGTCCAGGCCATTTTTTTGCTATACGGCACTGCATTATTTTAACTGACAATTGCATGGTCATGCGAAGCTGTAGCCCAATAAAATTGATGTCCTTTTTTCCCCACAAATAGAGGTTTCTTTTGGTGGTATTTGATCACCTGTGCAATTTTTATTTTTTGCGCTATAAACAAAAAAAAGAGTGACAATACTAAAAAAAAAACCCACATAATTTTTTACATTCTGCTATAGAACATTCCCAATAAAAAAAATAAAAAATAATCATCATTTTAGGCCAACTTGTATTCTGCTACATATTTTTGATGCAAAAGTTACCCCGTTTACAAACTAGGGGAAAGATTTATGTCATTTTTATTTCTTTATTTTTTACTAGTAATGGCGGCGATCAGCGATTTTTAGCAGGACTGTGACATTGCGGAGGACAGATCGGACACCTAACTGACATTTTTGACACTTTTGAGGGGATAAGTGACATTACTACAGTAATCAGTGCTAAAAATATGCACTGTTACTGTACTAATGACACTGACAGGGAAGGGGTTAACACCAGGGGCGATCAAAGGGTTAAATGTGTCCCTAGAGGTGCTTTTTAACTGTGTGGGGGGTGGGCTTGCTGCATGAACACAGAGACCTGTGTTCCTAAATAAGAGTGTTTATAACTGACAGAACAACAGTCTGCCATGCTTACAACAGCTGACCACTGTTCTGTCGCCACGGGAAGCGATTGCGGGTGCCCCCGCTAGCGGTTTTGGGAAGTGACGTACAGGCACGTTGTTTCGCGGGACAGAGCCAAAAACTACAGCGCTGGTCGACAAGTGGTTAAAGAAGGGAGGCTTGTTGTAACTGAAGACTTTAATATGGGGTTGGACCCGCGTATGGATTCAATGACGGGTTTACAAAGGCAGAACGAAATTAGGAGATTACTGGGGGAGTATCAGTTGGTGGATACTTGGAGGATTAGATATCCGGAACTCAGAGACTACACTCGTTACTCCTCAGTACACTGGTCTTATTCAAGGATTGATTATATTTTAATAGGACATCAACTATTAGCTCCCCTTAAAGATGCGACTATTAAGACCATCACACTCTCTGACAATGCTCCAGTAGCAGTTCAGTTAGATTTAGTGTCAGTGGCACCCAGAGAAATGGCCTGGAAACTGAATGACTCACTTATTCAGAATCCTAAGGTAGTCGTGAAGGTGGAGCAGGAGCTGGAGATTTTTTTTGCTATTAATGACACATCAGAGATCTCACGAGCTACCCTGTGGGAGTCGCATAAGGCTTATGCAAGGGGAATAATAATAGGCATTGGGACACAAAAAAAAGAAGGAAAAGAAGGAGAGGATGAACCATCTACTTAGTGAGATCCACATGCTGGAACAATGGACTAGACCCAAAGGAATCCCAGAGAAGCGAGAGTTAATTGAGAAGAGAGAGCAACTAGCGGCTCTTATGGAACAAGAGACAAAAAGTGCATTTCATATAGTCATGAAAGAAAAATACCAATGGGAAAATAAACCTGGGAAATGGCTGGTAAAAGCAGTAATGGAGAAAAAAAATGCATCCTATATCCCCAAAATTAAAAACGAGAAAGGGGAAATAGTGCACTCATCCCCAGAAATTGCTGGGGTATTCCATTCATACTATGGCCAGCTTTATGATGTTAGACAGAAAGAGGAAGTTAGGGAGAGAGGAAAGGAAGATCTGGCCATGCAGGAATATCTGCGGGAGCTTGACCTCGCAAGGATACCCAGAGATGAGTTATAGAAGATCTAGAGGTCCTGATCACACACAAATAAGTGGGGGGGGGGGGGGCAATAAAGAATATGGCCCTGGGGAAGAGCCCGGGTCCCGATGGATACTCGATTCTGTATTATAAAAGTTCCAAAAAATCCTAGTCCCCAAAATATGCAAATACTTAACGAACTTAAGAGAGGAGTCCTTGCTTGCTTATATATCCTTTATTCTGAAGGAAGGGAAGGACCCTGTGGCACCGACGAATTATAGACAAATTTCTCTTCTAAATACAGATATAAAAATTTTCGCTAAAATAATAGCAGAAAGATTAAAACCTTTATTGCCAAGATAGATCCATAATGATCAAGTCGGTTTCATGACTGGTCCAGAGGGGAGGGACAACTGCCTTAATTCACTACTCTTGATCCATGAAATGAAAAAGAAGGGGGCCCCGGGCCGTATTACTGTCAACAGATGCTGAAAAGGCCTTCGACAGGGTCGATTGGGGCTTAATGTTAGAAATTTTTAGATATCGAAGTATTGGTGAAAGAATGACATGATGGATCTCTGCCTATTATTATCACCCAACGACAAGAATAAGAGTGAATGGAAGTTTGTTCCCCTTCTTCAAACTATTCAATGGGACCAAGCAAGGGTGCCCCCTTTCCCCAATGTTGTTTGTTTTAGCCCTAGCAGCAATTCGTAAAAATGCAGATATTAGAGGGGTGAGAGTAGGGAATAGGGAGTATAAGGTGGCCGCATATGCGGATGATGTACTATTTTTTATCTCTAACCCTAGGCTGACATTACCGATAGTGATGGAGGAACTGGAGACATATGGGAAGTTGTCAAACTTTAAAATTAGTATAGCTAAATTGAAATTTTTTAATATTACAATACCAAAGGGAGAACAGCAGGCAATACAGCCTAAATTCCCCTTTGTATGGTGTAGAGAGGAATTGGGATACTTGGGAATTAAAATAACTACATCTTTAGCGACTTTGTATGAGGCCAATTATGTTCCAATGCTTAATAGGGTGAAGGAACAGTTGAACTCCCTGAGACATAGACCCCTCTCATGGCAGGGCAGAATCAATGCATTAAAAATAAACATTCTCCCCAAGCTCATATATACGTTCCAAATGGTCCCAATCACCCTTCCTCAGGCTTATTTCAGGAAATTGAGAGCAATGGTACAAAAATACATATGGGTACATAAATGTCCTAGAATTTCTTATGCAGTATTAGCAAAGGGAAACGGGTCGGGGGGGGGGGACTGATTTTAAATATCAGGCCATTTTTATAGCGTGAATAGCAGATTGGATGCATAATAAGGAAGTCAAGAGTTGGGTGGAAATTGAGTGTTCACAAACCAGGGTAGATTTGGAAAAGATGGTTTGGATTCCATGGGCACATCGAGATTTGGAGCTCACTGACTAGGAAAACTTTAGGGATATGGGATAGTCTATGTTGATTATTTCATTGGGATTATAATGCACCTTTGATTTTACTAATAGACACAAATTATTTTAAACCAGGGAAAGGGTATTATTTATATTTCGTTAGATGGGCAAAAAAAAAAAAGGTGATACAGTTACAGTATGTAATGGTGGGAAAATGTGCAAGTTTTCTGGAATAACACAAGAATGGGGGAACCCGCCACTTGATAAATAGAGAATTACACAATTACAGCACTTTCTGTACTCTTTACAGCAGCCTCTGTGGGGGGGGAAGGATAATATGAGACCAATGGAGAAATTGATTAATTGAGAACATGTATACCCAGAATATTTAGGGAAATGGGAGCAGGAATTAGGACCCCTCCGAGATGAGGAAAAGAGGAGGAAAGTTTTGAGACTAACTTGTTACTCATGGGTTGATGTAAGGACAACAGATATCTGCTGTAAGCTTTTTGCTAGGTGGTATGTCACCCCACAGAGGGCGTGAAGGTTTGGTCCCCAACTTGTTAGAGGGGATGTGAAGCCCCTGGGACCTTCGTGCATCTGTGGTGGGAATGCACAAAGATACAAGTTTATTGGGGATCACTAAGATAATTCATCAGATCACAGGAGACTACATCCAGGTGAAACCTCTGAGCTGTTTTTTTTTTACAGCACGGAGAAAAGGGGGATTGAATATAAGAATACGTTAGTGCCTCACTTATTGAATGCGGCCAAAAGCCTGATACCGAAACTCTGGCGATTGCCAGAAGTCCCGAATATGAGGGGTTGGGCTGTAAAGGTGGAATGGGTAAGATCCATGGGGAAAATCATGTTTGTAGCAGAGGATTCCCTCAGGGAAATATCTCGATATCTGTGGGGATTGGTTGAAGTTCAAAAAATTTGAGGGATATTTGAAGATGCTTGGTGTTTGAGATTAACAACTGAGACAGTTTAAGGAGCAGAAATACCTGGGCCGGAGAGGACAATGTCAGGGCTATGAGACATGACGTAAAAGAGAAAGTGAGCCTGGCAGGGAGTCAGGGAGGAGGAGGATAGAACAGGAGGGGATTAGGTTTTTCCTTTTCCTTTTTTTCTTCTTTTTTCTTCTTCTCTTTGGGTGGGGGTGGGTTATTATTATAGAAACCTTATATGAAGTGCTTATATTGGATTGTTAAACTTGTGTAACGATTTTTCATTTTTTTTTCCAAATCCTTTGTTAAAAAATCTGAATAAAAATGTTAATATACAGAAAAAATATATATATGTTTAGGTTCAATGAATATACAGCAGGTAAAAAAAGTATTGAACATGTTACCATTTTTCTAGGTAAATATATTTCTAAAGGTGCTATTGACATGAAATTTTCACCACATGTGGGTAACATCCCATGTAATCAATGCATACAAAGAAACTAAAACAAATTAGTTCAGAAATTAAGTTATGTGTAATAAAACTAAATGACACAGGGAAAAAGTATTGAGCACGCTAACTAAAATTTATTTAATACTTTGTACAAAATCCTTTAGTGGTAATGACAGCTTCAAGATGCCTCTTTTATGGAGAAACTAGTGGCATGAATTGCTCAGGTGTGATTTTGGCTCATTCTTCTACACAAGCAGTCTTCAAATTTTAAAGGATCCATGGGCCGCTTCTATGAACTCTGATCTTTAGTTCTTTCCATAGATTTTCACTTGGATTCAAGTCAGGTGATTGGCTGGGCCATTCCAGCAGCTTTATTTTCTCTTTGAAACCAATTGAGAGTTTTCTTAGCTTTGTGTTTGGGATCATTGCCTTGCTGAAATGTCCACCCTCGTTTTATCCTCATCATCCTGGTAGATGGCAGCGGATTTTTATTAGGAATGTCTTGGTATGTTTTTCCATTCATCCTTCTTTCAATTACATAATGTTTGCAAGTACCTTATGCTTAAAAATAGCCGCACACCATGATGTTCCCACCTCCTAACTTTACTGTCGGTATGGTGTTTGTGGGGGTTATGTGCAGTGCCATTTGACCTCCAAACATGGTGTGTATTATGGAATCCAAAGAGTTCAATTTTGGTCTCATCTGACCAGACTTTATTCTCCCAGTATTTCACAGGCTTGTCTAAATGTTGTGCAGCGAACTTTAAAGGAGCTTCAACATGCTTTCTTCAGCAATGGAGTCTTGCGTGGTGAGCGTGCATACAGGCCATGGCAGTTGAGTGCATTACTTATTGTTTTCTTTGAAATAATTGTACCTGCTAATTCCAGGTCTTTCTGAAGCTCTCCACAAATCTTGCCAGGAGCACCTAGTCGTGGCCGGTTTATGGTGAAATTATGTTCTTTCTACTTCTGGATTATGGCCCCAAAAGTGCTCACCGGAACATTCCGAAGTTTGGAAATCCTTCTGTAACCAATGCCATCAGTATGTTTTGCAACAATAAGGTTGTGAAGGTCTTGAGAGAGCTCTTTGCTTTCACCCATCATGAGATGTTTCTTGTTTGACACCTTGGTAAAAAAACAACTTTTTATAGACCATCAGTTGAGACTGAACAAGCTAATGTTAATTTGCAGTGACAAGGGGCAGGATTGCTTTCTAATTACTGATAGATTTCAGCTGGTGTCTTGGTTTTCCATGCCTTTTTGCACCTCCCTTTCTTCATGTGTTCAATACCTTTTTTCTGTGTCATTTCATTTTTTTTACACATACTGTAACTAAACCTATTTGTTTTGGTTTCTTTCTATATATGGACTGCATGGGTTGTTACCGACATGTGGTGAAAACTTCATGTCAATAGTACCTCTAGAAATTTATTTACCAAGAAAAATACTTATTTTACCCACTGTATCTTTAATTAAATACAGATTTCTAGAGCCCTGAAATGTTTATCTGAAGAAGCAGACCTTGATCTACGATTGCATCAGAAACAACGACTGAAAACCATTCTTGCCCAATAATGACAACAGGACGACATGGAACGTTGGTGATAAAAATTGCAAACCCACGATTTTGTAGATAATGAAATATATCAGTGCACATGGATGATACATATATATATATATATATATATATATATATATACACACAGTACACCCCTCACATTTTTCTAAATATTTTATTATATCTTTTCGTGTAACAACACTGAAGAAATTACACTTTGCTACAATGTAAAGTAGTAAGTGTAAAGTTTGTATAACAGTGTAAATTTGCTGTCCCCTCAAAATACCTCAACACACAGCCATTAATGTCTAAACCGCTGGCAATAAAAGTGAGTACACCCCTAAGTGACAATGTCCAAATTGGGCACAATTAGCCATTTTTCCTCCCTGATGTCATGTGACTCGTTAGTGTTACAAGGTCTCAGGTGTGAATATGGAGCAGGTGTGTTAAATTTGGTGTTATCGCTCTCACTTTCTTATACTCGTCACTGGAAGTTCAACATGGCACCTAATGGCAAAGAACTCTCTAAGAATCTGAAAAAAAAGAATTGTTGCTTTGCATAAAGATGGCCTAGGCTATAAGAATATTGCCAAGACCCTGAAACTGAGCTGCAGCATGGTGGCCAAGACCATACAGCGGTTTAACAGGACAGGTTCCACTCAGAACATGCCTCCCCATGGTCGACCAAAGAAGTTGAGTGAATGTGCTGAGCGTCATATCCAGAGGTTGTCTTTGGGAAATAGACATGTGAGTGCTGCCAGCATTGTTGCAGAGGTTGAAGGGGTGAGGGGGTCAGCCTGTCAATGCTCAGACCATATGCCGAACACTGCATCATATTGATCTGCATGGCTGTAGTCCCAGAAGGAAGCCTCTTCTAAAGATAATGCACAAGAAAGCCTGCAAACAGTTTGCTGAAGACAAGCAGACTAAGGACATGGATTACTGGAACCATGTCCTGTGGTCTGATGAGACCAATATAAACGTATTTGGTTCAGATGGTGTCAAGCATGTGTGGCGGCAACCAGGTGAGGAGTACAAAGACAAGTGAGTCTTGCCTATAGTCAGGCATGGTAGTGGGAGTGTCATGGTCTGGACTGCATGAGTGCCGCTGGCACTGGGGAGCTACAGTTTATTGAGGGAACCATGAATACCAACATGTACTGTGACATACTGAAGCAGAGCATTGTCCCCTCTTGGAGACTGAACCCCAGGGCAGTATTCCAACATGATAGCGACCCCAAACACCCCTCCAAGACAACCACTGCCTTGCTAAAGAAGCTGAGGGTAAAGGTGATGGACTTGCCAGGCATGTCTCCAGACATGTCTTCCTACCTTTTGTTATTCTGACAAAATCCCTGTGTGTTTGTCTTTGTCCATGTGGGAAAGTGAGTCTAATGGTGGTTTCATAATTATCAACCAGCTGTGTACCTGCAGGGCTTTAATGAGGAAAGCTGCTGGGACTGCATCCCTTTAGCCGTGATTTTCTATTGGAAATATCTCAACAAAAATGACAGGGATGCCTGAAATCTGACTTATATCTTGGGCAGACTTCTGGGAAAATCAGTGAGCCAATCATACAAGCAGGAAATGATCTTTCTGAGGGGCTGTGGCGGCATGTCCATTGGGGGCTCAGGAGCGCCACCCCCCATCCATGCATCCGGCCCCCTAATCTACATGCAGGGCGCCGGGCGCATGGATTCCAATGGGATTCATTTTTTTTTTTTTTTTTTGAAGCACAAGTTTAGAGCCAGAGGCTCTAATAGGCTTTAAAAAAGGGTAGGCTTAGGGCACAGAGCACTGCGCCCTGAGCCCACCGAGTTGTGTGACAATAGCAAACGAATATTCGCTATTGTCACACGGATCCTCCTCCTGGCCAATCAGGAAGTGGGTCCTGAGACCCGTTTCCTGATTGGCCGAAAGGAGAAGCCATGCCATTGGCCAAGGAGGAGGGAGGAGACGCAGAAGACTGAGGGGGAATCCTCCACCGCCGCTGCCTGCCTGCCCTCCATATGTCCAGGGTGTGTGAGCTTTATTATTTTTTTCTTTATTTGTTAACTTTTATCCCCTCAAAAGTGGAATTACCCTTTGCATGTACTTTACTTGGGGCAGTACTTTGTGTACTTAGCACAAGCAAACTGTAAATTTTTTAAAAAAATACAACTTTATCTGGTTGCAAAGACAGGAGCTATTATTTCACTGAAATTGGCCTTTCTCAGTATCAACAGAACAGATACAGTCTGCAATAAAATCTTTGCAATATAGGTAGCTAAACTACAGCAAACAATTCTAGAATGATATGGCCTTTGTTGGGTGCATACACCTGTTCATGCTGTTGTATTTCCATAATTAGAACATTCTATCACCTGCCTCCATCTCAGGGACCATTGTATTTGTGCAGTGAGCTTTATTGCAACTTGAGCTTTTCCTCCAAGGAGTTCTCTATCCTTGAGCAGTGAATTCACAACTAATAATGACTCTTGCAGCCAGAGGTATCCACACCAAACTCCACCTTTCTGAATACTGAAGAATAAAAAATTGGGAGAATTCTAAGGCATATTTTGCATAAGTCATAAATGGGGGTTCACTGTATGGTGGTTTTTTGGCAAATCTTGCAGGTTCCAGGTTTATTGTATCAATTTTCTAATAGACCCATAATGCCCTGCTTTAACTTTCACCTGTAGTCAAAAGAGTTGAAATGGCCAATAATAGAGACTTTATGTGCCAAGCTTCTCACTATAAAAGGGTGGATTCCCAGCAGCCATTTATCAGTGTGTGTTGGAGTAGTGTAGAGAGCGCTGACAATCTGTGTAGGAAGAGTTAAAGCGGAGTTCCACTCAAAAGTGGAACTTCCGTTTTAAGTGGTCCTGACCACATGTGGCATGTCATTTTTTTTGGGGAAGGGGAGTGGGTATCTAGTTTTGACAGGTACCTGCTCCCACTTCTGCTCAGGCGGCCTAGGCGGCTCGAGCAGAAGTTCTCCTCTCCTCCTCCCACCCAGCAATCTTCTGAGACACGTCACAGATCCCAGAAGATTGCCTGGGCAGTCACAACGCACAGTGTGACTTGCGCATATGCAGTGCGCACCCGGCTGTGAAGCCACCACAGTAGTGATGCCGGCGCCGCGGGGAGAAAACAAAGAGAACCGAGTCTTCCCCCGGCCGCATCGCTGGACCGTGGGACAGGTGAGTGTGTGATTATTAGATGTCAGCAGATACACTTTTTGTAGCTGCTGACTTTTAATAAACACAAAAGCCAATGGAACTCTGCTTTATGCTGGCCATACATGGATCAAAATGTGTCCGGTTCAGCAGGGACCATCTGAAATTCGATCCATGAGTACAACCAGCCTTTTGGGTCTTTTACATTTGATTACTGCTGGCGGCTATAGCTGCTAGCTTTAATCATTGTGTTCTGCCAACCTGGGAAGGCTCTCTGCACCCCTTCCCTGCTGGCAGAACATAATAGCACTGCTGGGAGGATTCCCCTATCAACATGATTGTGTTGATTGGGGGATCAAAGCTATTTTCTTTCCTTCTACTCGTGGTGGAAGGAAATAAAATTGAGTCATCTATGGGCTGTATTAGCTGCTATCAGGGGCAGCCCATCCATTGAGGGCGCAGGGGTGCCGCCCCCCCATCCATGCGTCAGGCCCCCTAATCTACATGCAGGGTGCCAGACGCATGGATTCCAATAGGGGGATTTTTTTTTTTTTAAGCACGTGATTAGAGCCAGAGGCTCTAGTAGGCTTAAGAAAAGGGTGGGCTCAGGGCACAGAGCGCTGCTTCCCCCCCGAGCCCACCCAGTTGTGTGACAATAGCGAACAAATACTCGCTATTGTCACACTAACTCTCCTCCCAGCCAATCAGGAAGAGGGTTGTGAGACCCCTTTCCTGATTGGCTGAAAAGAGAAGCAATCTTATTGGCCAGTGGCCAGGAAGAGGCAGAAGACACACGGCGGATGGAGGAGGCAGGAGGACAGTGGCTCAGCCATCCAGCACTCCCTGGCTCCCGACAGGTGGAAGGAGGTAAAGAGACAGAGGGGGGGGGGGTGGAGGAATGTGTCGCCTGACTGACTGACCCAACCCGACCGACCCCGGGGGTGGGGGGCGTGCGCATTGGTTTGCCCCCCCGAATTACCGAGCACAAGCCGCCACTGGCTGCTATACTGTACAATATGGAACTATATCGCACACAAATACTGTAGATTGCAGTGTGGTGGGCTACATATTCTTGTGTTCCCCTCCCCTGTGTTCACAATCCAGAGACCCTAAAGTCCATTAGGTACTACCTAGCATATTTTTTTATATTGCTTTCTTTTTTTGGGGTGTGCAGCATACAGTTGACCCAGGCACCTCATATTTGTACGATAGAATTTTATGCATCAAATCACCACATATTTATCCCCCTTATTTCCATAGTCTCCAATGGAAGCCAGGCAATCCCTTTATTATAAAACAATGAGCAGCACAGTAGCTAAATGAGTAGCACTTCCGCCTGGCAGCACGAGGGTCATCGGTTCAATTTCCAACCACAGCACCACCTGCACGTAGTTTGCCTGTTCTCCCTGTGCCTGCATGGGTTTCCTCTGGGTACTCTGGTTTTCTCCCACACTCCAAAGACGTCTGATAGGTCAATTGGCTGCTGTCTAAACTGGCCCTAGTATGTGTATGTATGAATGGGAATTAAGGACCTTAGATTGTAAGCTCCTTGAGGTCAGGGAATGATGTGAATGTAAAATAAATATGTAAAGCGCTGCATATATTGATGACGCTATATACGTACCTGTAATATATAAATAAATGAGAGGCAGAGGTTCTGTATGTGGAGGTTTTAGCAGGATCTGCAAGACTTATGTAAGCAGTTTATGGCCTGTACTTCACTGTAGTGGCAGGTTCCCAGGCACAATTATTTTGATCACTGACCTCCACCATTATTTTATTCTATGGCCTCCACTACCGTGTGGACTGTAATGTATCTATGTCACTTAATCACACTGTCAGCATTAGGGTACAAAGGTCCATGGACATGTGGTCCAGTAAGCATGGGCAGAGATGCTACTTATCCTTTACGGCACACTGGGTGAAACTTCTGGCAGCTGGGAATTACTGGTGGAGCTAGTAGTGCTGTTGCATGTCTTGATGTCTGCATGTCAGATGGTAACAGCACAGTCACCTATACCCCCTCCTCCTTATTGGCCTTATTCTCTAAACCCCTTTGGCTAAACATTCCCCTAAACATTCCCCCAACCCTTCCCCATGGCATAAACATAGTTGTAGGTTAAACACTGCCATGCTGTGTTGCAGTTCGTATGCCTGAGGGGCAGGAGCCACACAGGGCCAGAACTGCTGGCAGCTCTCCTGGTCCAGAGATCAGGTCCAGAGGTAGATGACACCTAGCCATCTTCAGCCACATTAGGTTCACTGTGTACAGGTGTGCAATATAGCTCATTGGACTGCAGATCAACAGGTTCTAGGTTTATATCTAGGGGCTCCCTGTATGGAAGGGGCATCAAACTCTATTTAATCGCAGGCCACATCAGAATTATGGTTGCCCTCAAAGGGTCAGTTTAATTTTTAAGACTAGATGTCCCCCAACTTCCTTTACATCACAATGCACCCCCTTTACCTTTTGCTGCTGCTGGGAAGAAGCTGGGGTGGAGCTCGAATACAGAAAGTGCAAAATCTGGAGGAGGACCAGAGAAGGGTTAGAGTTTGCTGAATGGTGATATCAGGGGAGGGGGAGATGAGGGGATGCTGTGGCTGCACAAAGAGGTACAGGAACAGTATGAGGAGTTCTGTACTCCTGTCTTCTGGCAATTGCTGAGACAAGGTGGGGGCAGAAACGAAGGGGGATGCCACAATTGCAGGTGAGGTGCAAAGACCACATTAAATGGCCTGGCAGGCCAGATTCGGCCCGCGGGCCTTGTGTTTGACACATGTGCTGTATGGTTTAGCCTTTGGGTCAAGTGGTACTGTCCAGTAGTGACAGACACTGAAGGTTTTAGCTTGTTTATTTACAATGATAATGTTCCTTATCATGTCGGTTGTGTTGAGTGGGGAGAGTTTTATGTCATTCTAAAGGATAGGATAATAGTTACATTTTCCAAAAAAAGTGTTTTTTTTGCGGTGGCTGAACTTTTTTTAATTTATTTAGTAATGAGTGGATGTTGGCTGGATCACCATTTTTTTCACTTCACTGTTGCAGTTCCTCATTAAGTCTACTTAGTCACTGTTGTCTGATTTGTTATTGACTTATTGATGTGGCAGTCTGTGATTGGTTATGGAGGATTTTTAAATGTGTGTTGGTGTTATTTTATTTGGCTTGAAAAAGAGCTAATATGAGCTTAAAATGTCACCATTTATTTAAGATGTAATGCTGTGCTGCTGGTTGGAAAAAAAAAAAAAAAGAGATATTTTTACACAAAGTTCTTTTCAAAGTCCTTGTTGCCGGACACCTTTTAGTGCAAAATATTCGAGTTAACCCAGTGGATGCCATTGAGTTTGACACTACAGCAAAAGGCACTTTAATAAGACGGTTTGGTGTGCACTCTGTAATGTACAATGAGGGAAAAAAGTATTTGATCCCCTGCTGATTTTGTACGTTTGCCCACTGACAAATAAATGATCAGTCTATAATTTTAATGGTAGGTTTATTTTAACAGCGAGAGACAGAATAACAACAACAAAAAAAAAGAAAATAGAGAGAATATTTTGAAAAAAAAAAAGAGTAAATTTTCAAAATAAATAATTTTTCTCCTTCACTGATGTGCGCTGATAAGGCGGCACTGATAGGCTGCACTGATGAGGTGGCACTTGTGGGCACTGATGAGGTGGCACTGATGAGGAGGTACTAATATGCCACACTGATGGGCACTGATAGGTGGCACTGATAAGCGGTATTGATGAGCACTGAGAGATGGCACTGATGGGCACTGAGAGATGGCACTGACGTGCGGCACTGATGGGCAATGACAGGCGGCACTGATGGACACTGACGGGTGGCACTGATGGACACTGATGGGCAGCACCATCAGTGCCCACAATCAGTGCCCATAGTGCTGCCAGTAGGTGCCCATCAGTGCCTAGATGAGCAGGCACTGATGGGCACTGACTGGCAGCACTATGGGCACTTATTGTGGGCACTGATGGCGGGCACTGTGGGCACTGATGGTGGGCAGTAATTGGCAGTTTATTTACATTTTGTGTAATCAGGGCACTAATGATCAGTGCCCTGATTACTTGTACTTGTCTCCCCTGCGAGGAGGAGCCGCTGATCGGCTCTCCTCGCCTCACACTCTGAAAGTGTGAGGCGAGGAGAGCCGAATAACGGCACTTCTTCATTTACATGTGACCGGCTGTGATTGGACACAGCCGATAACATGGGTAAAGAGTCATGTAATTGACTCTTTACCGAGATCTTGTTGCTAGGTCACGATCGCCGCTCCGTGCGCCAGAGAGGCCGTTCTGGTGCGCCGTCATATGACGGCGTCCCAGAACAATCGCTACACTGCTCTGCCGTCATTTGACTTGGGTAGCAAGTGGTTAATGAGTGAAATAAGTCTTTGATCCCCTATCAATCAGCAAGATTTCTGGCTCCCTGGTATCTTCTATACAGATAACCAGCTGAGATTAGGAGCACTCTCTTAACCACTTAAGCCCTGGAAGATTTTACCCCCTTCCTGGGGGTATTTTGCGATTCGGCACTGCGTGACTTTAACGGACAATTGCCGTACCTAAACGAATTTGACGTCCTTTTTTTCCCACAAATAGAGCTTTCTTTTGGTGGTATTTGATCACCTGTGCGATTTTTTGATCATGCGCTATAATCAAAAAAAGAGTGACAATTTTGCAAAAATAACAATATTTTTCACATTTTTTTATATGAAATTCCCCCCAAAAAATGTAAAAATCTAAAGTTTTTTAAATTTTTGGCCAATTTGTTTTCTGCTACCTATGTTTGGTAAAAAAAATCACAATAAGCGTATTTTGATTGGTTTGCGGAAAAGTTATTGCGTTTACTAACTAAGGGAAATATTTTTGTCATTTTTGTTGTTTTTTTTTTTTTAACGAGTAATGGCGGCGATCTGCAATTTTTTTTTGCGGGACTGCGACATTGCGGCGGACAGATCGGACCCTTGACTGACATTTTTGACACTTTTGGGGGTACCAGTGACATTACTACAGTAATCAGTGCTATACATATGTACTGTTACTGTAAAAATGACACTGGGAGGGAAGGGGTTAACTTTATTGGAGAGGGAGGGGTTAAGTGTGTCCCTAGGGGCATGTTTCTAACTGTCATTGGATGTGTGTAACAGCACAGATCAACGGTCCTACATAGCAGGGCCGAGTGATCTGTGCTTTTACACAGGGGAGAATGACAGGCGGCTTTGTTTACATTAGCCCCCTGCCTTTCTCCCTTCACAGCCGACGATCGCGAGTGACCGGCAGACATCGAGTCCGCCGGTCACACGAGCGGGGGCAGGAGCGCGCCTCCGGTGGCACGCGCGCGCCCCCTATTGGCTCCCAGGCTAGTAATGTACCAGTACGTCACTTTGCCTGGGAGGGGCTGACCGCCGCCGTATATAGTCGGGCGGCGGTCGGCAAGTGGTTAGAGGGAGTTCTCCAAATCTTAGCTTGTTACCTGTAGAAAAGACACCTGTCCACAGAAGATTCAATCAGATTCCAATCTGTCCACCATGGTGAAGATCAAATTGCTGTCCAAGGTTGTCAGGGACAAGATTGTAGACCTACACAAGGCTGGAATGGGCTACAAGACCATCACCAAGCAGCTTGGTGAGAGGGTGACAACAGTTGGTGTGATTGTTCGCAAATGGAAGAAACACAAAATAACTGTCAATCTTCCTCAGTCTGGGGTTCCATGCAAGATCTCACCTCATGGCGTTTCAATGAACATGAGAAAGTTGAGGAATCAGAACTACATGGGAGAATCTTGTCAATGACCTCAAGGCAGCTAGGACCATAATCACCAAGAAAACATTTAGTAACACACTACGCCGTGAAGGACTGAAATCTTGCAGTGCCCACAAGGTCCCCCTGCTCATGAAAGCACATGTACAGGCCCATCCGAAGTTTGCTAATGAACATCTGAATTATTCAGAGGAGAACTGGGTGAAAGTGTTGTGGTGAGATGAGACCAAAAATCGAGCTCTTTGGCATCAACTCAACTCGCTGAGTTTGGAAGAGGAGGAATGCTGCCTATGACCCCAAGAATACCATCCCCACTGTCAAACATGGAGGTGTAAACATTATGCTTTGGGTGTTTTTCTGCTAAGGGGACAGGACTACTTCGCCGCATCAAAGGGACGATGGACAGGGTATTGAAAATGGGTCGTGAATGGGTATTCCAGCATGACGATGACCAAAACACACAGCCAAGGCAACAAAAGAGTGGCTCAAGAAGAAGCACATTAAGGTCCTGGAGTGGCCTAGCCAGTTTCCAGACCTTAATCCCATAGAAAATATGTGGAGGGAGCTGAAGCTTTGGGTTACCAAACTTCACCCTCGAAACCTTAATGACTTGGAGAAGATCTGAGTGAGATAAAATCCCTCCTGAGATGTGTGCAAACCTGGTGGCCAACTACTGGGGAAGCTTTGTCCTCAGTCCCTTTCTCTTGGTTTAAAACCCTTGATATTTCACCAAAGCCCTCAATGGGACTCCTGAAAAAATTGTAAAAAAAATGACAAATATTTAATATTGTAAAAAAAAAAAAAAAAAAAATAATAACATTGTAAAAAATATAAATAAATAAATAAATAAAGTACTGACAACGTCAACTGCCCTACTGACACCGTCCACTGCTCTGCTGATATACACACATGTATGTTTGTGCTCTGAGGTGCACACCAATGTGTACACTATAGGACTCATACAAAGTAAGATTTCTTGGTTGATTTCCCCATCCTAAACAGTGTAGATGGAAAAGCCTCCCCTGCCAGCTATTGTATTACGATGGCAGGCACCCATAGCTTTAAGTCTAGGTTCACATCAATGCAGCTGCGCTTGATGTGTTTTTTTACCGGTGCATTTTGCGGTACGCGTTGCGTTTTTAAACCCGCGTTTTTAATGCATTTTTGCATGCAGTTTTAATGCATTTCGTGTTTTTTTTTCTCTTTAACACACTGCGTATAGCTGGTTGCTAAGGAGTGGGCCCTAACAACTGATGGCTTATCAGCTGTCAGTGGGGTTCCCTGCTGACACCTGAATGTAAAAAAAAGAATTGCTGGCAAAAAAAAAAAATAAAACGAATCAGGTAATAAAAATGAATCAGGAAAAAAAATCTGTGTGGTGTCCCCCCACCAAATCCATACCAGGCCATTGTCCGTGCATGCAGCCTGGCAGATCAGGAATGGGATAGGAGGAGCAAGCTGCACCCTGTGATGTTAGCAGCCCAGCATGCACCGGTCCACGATGTCGCCGGGTGGCCCCGTCTCTTAGCTATTTAAGAAATGTTATACGGCGGAGCAGGCAGACCACAGGAGCGTTTGTCGCGAGCAGAGCTTTTCTTTTTTTTTTTTTCAGGTATGGCGGTGGGCGGCAAGCGTCATGATTGATGTTGGATCTACATCGGGGGACATTGTTTTTTTTTTTTTTTTTAAAAAAGGACTTGTCAAAAACTCTTTTACTGTCTTTATTCACTTTGACACTTTTTTGGGGAATGGGTAGGGGTAATGGTATGGTTCAGGAGGGGGGGGGGGCGCTCACTCATCCCCTCACTGTCCTGACCTGCCAGGCTGCATGCTCGGATAAGGGTCTGGTATGGCTTTTGGGGGAGGGGGCCTCTTCCCCACATGCAAAAATAAAAAACGCATCAAAAACACAACACTTGTGTTTTTGGTGTGGGTCCATTGAAGTCTATTACACTTCAACGTTTCATGCCATTTGACAGATCAAAGTCGCACGCTATTTCTGGCTATGGAACCATTCATATCGGTGCGACTTCGACTTGCTCCAATTTTGAAAAGGTTTCCTGTGCCATTTTTGGCAACATGCATGAAGTCGCACAGATGTTGGCAAGCCACACATGGAATTTGAAGTAGCACGATTTAAAAGCCGCATTCGGTGTGAATCGGTGTTTAGAAAACCTAAACAGTGGCAACAGAAATTGGCTACACTTTTGTTCCTGACTGCAAAGCAAATGATAAGAAAAGCCTGAAAAAAGCCCACTTCCAGGAAGTTAAAAAAGAAGGTCGGGTTTAAAAAAAAAAAAACAATTATAACAATTATACCAAGGTAGATGCAGCATTGGTGTGATGCTGCATCTGTCCCCCGCCGCCTCTAAGAGAGAGAGCTGATAGATCAAAGACTGCCGATCTTCGGACTGTCAGTCACCGGCTCTCTGCTCTTCCTCTCCAGCACTCACTGGAGCACCCAGGCTGGGAAGGGGGTGGGAGTGGCTAGTTTATTTTTTCCCAAAAAATTGCATTTGAAAAACTGCTGCAAAAATATTATGTGACATAAAAAATTGCAACATCCACCATTTTATTCTCTAGGGCTTAAAAAATATATAACGTTTTGGGTTTCTAAGTAGTTTTCTAGATAAAAAAAATGCTGATATAGAAGAATGTTAGAATTAGCCCAGACTGGAAGTGGTTAAAAAGCCTTTTCTGTACCAGGAGCTCCTTCATCTCTTTGACCTGGCAGAAACCATGACCTACTTTTGCCTTGAAGAGAAGGCACAATGGTATTTGCTTTGGTTCTGCTAAAATGGATTGCACAAAGAATGTCCTGGTCAGCTTAACTCCTAACAAGCCATAAAATAATAAGCACCTGCAACCTTCCTAAGATTTATGCATAAATAAAAAAAAAAGAAAAAGAACTGCACGTACACATAAAGAAGCACGAGTTTCTGGAAATGCTTTATCATGAAATAAAATATATTTTACACAGTTTTATATACAGTATGTAGCTAAACAAGGAACGGTCCCTAACAAAGCCATGATGCCTTGTATATATGCTTGCACTAGCAGCAATTAATGTAGATATAGAGTTACAAGGTGACATCTGCCTGCGTCTGCAGAAGGGCGATTGTCATTGTGAAATATTACCTTGGTCTTCAATCTGGTGTGTCTGTCGCTTACACCTAAATACCTGGCCTTGAAACTTCCCCTAATCTGTGGAAATTGTGTATCTAGTGTGCATTCTCAGCTATGGTATCAACAGGAGCTATGGAGAAATCCCCTAGAGGGATCATTACTGTAATAACACAACTGTAAAGCTCTAAAGATATCAAAAGCAAGAGAGACAGCCATTTGCGAAGATTTATTACAAAATGCTTCAATACTGTCCTTGATTTAAAGAACACTTTTGAGATAATAGTCATTTAAAGAGGAAGTAAAGTCTGCTTTTTCCATTTTTTTTTTTTTTTGCTTTTTTTTTAACCTGCAAAGCATACTAGCACATTATGTGACATTTACCTGCAAACGAAGTCCTCAACGTCCCTGCTGGAGGTCGCATCCCTCTTCGCCTGTCTCCCTTTCAGGTCCGTGGACTTTGGCTGTGCTTCTGGCCGGAGGCGCGTGACGTCACTCCGGCGCATGTGCACGGAAGCCGCCAGTCGCGGCACAGGGCTCTGAGGGCTGTTCCTTCAGAGCGCATGCACCGATGACGTCATTGGCGCTGTATACAAGAAATGTCTCCTAAACAGTGCAAGTTTAGGAGATATTTACAGTACCTATAGGTAAGCCTTATTAACCACTTCTGGACCAGATGATTTTCCCCCTTAATGACCAGGCCATATTTTGCGATTCGGCACTGCGTTATTTTAACAGACAATTGCGCGGTCGTGCGACGCTGTACCCAAATAAAATTGATGTCCTTTTTTTTCCTACAAATAGAACTTTCTTTTGGTGGTATTTGATTTTTATTTTTTGCGCTATAAACAAAAAAAGAGCGACAATTCTGAAAAAAAAAAAAACAATATTTTTCACATTCTGTAATATAACATTCCAAAAAAAAAAAAAAAAAAATTAAAAAATCAACATTTTTTAACATTTTAGGCCAATTTGTTTTCTGCTACATATACGCAATAAGCGTATTTTGAATGGTTTGCGCAAACGTTATTGTGTCTTCTAACTACGGGAAAGATTGATGTCATTTTTTTAATTTACTAGTTATGTCGGCGATCTGCAATTTTTTTGCGGGACTGCGACATTGCGGCGGACAGATCGGACCCCTAACTGACATTTTTACCACTTTTGGGGGGACCAGTGACATTACTACAGTAATCAGTGCTAAAAATATGCACTGTTACTGTAATAATGACACTAACAGGGAAGGCGTTAACACTGTGGGTGATCAATGGGTTAAATGTGAGCCTAGGGGAGTGATTCTAACTGTATGGGAGCGGGGCTTATGGAATGACCATAGAGACCTGTAAGCCTATATAGAAGGGTCACAGGAGCTCTGTGATCATTCTCAGCGGGGAGCGATCGCGGGTGTCAGGCGGCAATTGGAGCCGCTTTCCCTGTGCATCCGATTCCTCGCTGCCGAGTGGGGGCGGGAGCGTGCCGCGACCGACCTAGCCCTACGTCCGTCGATTCACACAGGAGTGTCAGTCTGCCGCAGTATATATGTGGTGGGCGGTCCGAAACCAGTTATAGGCTTACCTATAGGTACAAACAATAGAGGGGAATTTACAACCATTTTAAGATACAGTCTTGGTCTGAATGTGCCAAAGAGAAACTTACAGTGCATTGAAAAAGTATTCACACCCCTTGAAATTTTCCACACATGTTACAACCAAAAACGTAAATGTATTTTATTAGGATTTAATGTGATAGACCGACACAAAGCGGCACATAATTGTGAAGTGGAAGGAAAATGATAAACGGTTTTCAAAATGTTTTACAAATAAATAGATGAAAGTGTGTCGTGCATTTGTATTCAGCCCCTTTGAGTCATTGGGTATGTCTCTACCAGCTTTTCACATTTAGAAAGTGACATTTTTTCCCATTCTTTGCAAAATAGCTCAAGCTCTGTCAGACTGGATGGAGAGCGTCTGCGAACAGCAATTTTCAGGTCTTGCCACATATTCTTAATTGGATTTAGGTCTGGACTTTGACTGGGCCATTCTAACACATGAATGTGCTTTGATCAAACCATTCCGTTGTAGCTGTGGCTGTATGTTTAGGGTCATTGTCCTGCTGGAAGGTGAACCTCTGCCTCAGTCTCAAGTATTTTGCAGACTCTAACAGGTTTTCTTCTAAGATTGCCCTGTATTTGGCTACATCCACCTTCCCATCAACTCTGACCAGCTTCCCTGTCCCTACTGAAGAAAATCATCCTCACAACATTAAGAAAAACTGTGTAGCACCAAAAGTAAATGAACAACAATAAAATGTCAGTACTGTGTTTTCATCCATCGCACCCCTGTGAAACGAACACTCACCAGAAAAGCTGGCTGCCTGTAACGCTCCTGCGTTTTACGTATGATGTGGATTTTCAGCTGCAGAAATATTCCACTTCAGTAGTCATGTAGAGAAACGCTGAGACACCATTCCCAACTCTCAATGACTCATCATGTGTGGATGATCTCAATTCAGCAAGTAAATACACACACTCAATAAGATGTTTCCTAGAGTGACTTATGTATATAGTAACACAGTGATGATAGGCTGAAGAGACAGGTTGGGTAGAGATGGTAGATGACAGACACTTGAAAGGAAATGTTCTTGAAGGTAAGATAGTAGCAGATGGGATGCAGATAGGTTTAGCAATCATGTATGGTAGTAGATGACAGAGTAGCAGGTGGACATACAAGAGAAATCAACCCAGTGCAAGAACAGGTGGTAGTAGGCTCAAGAGCTAGCAATCTTAGATAATGCAGATGTAGTAATAGTCCTTAGTATGCAGAGCTAGATAGTGTAAGCTTTAGTATAAAGGTTATAGAGGTTTCCCCTGTGGGGTACTTATCACTAATAGCAATGTAGCAGAGGAGAGGTTCGGCAAGAGCGGATGATCCGGTAGCGGGATACAGGGATCAGCGCAGCATGGTTCCGACAGCGAGGTATGCTTGCAAGCATGTGAGCTTCAAGACAGGTTAGCATCAAGGCACAAAGCAGTTTGAACGAACACATGTGAGTGAGAGCCGGCGATCCAAATAGCCATCCAGTCCGGCGCTCAGCGATGACAGCATCAGTCCAAAAGGTGCATGCGCACCTTACCAAAAGAGAATGGTGGGGCGCATACACTTATGAAAGTGTAACTAGGGTACCCAAAGGTACCAGAACATTACAGTACCCCCCCCTTAAGGCCGGCTCCTGAAGGCCTCTGGAGCTGGTTTGTCTGGGTACTTCGCATGAAAATTGCGGATTAATCTTGAGGCATGTATGTCAGGTGTTTAGCCAGGTGTCGTCTTGGGGCCCATAGTTCTTCCATCGAACCAAGTACTGAAGTCTTCCTCTGTGGATACGAGAATCCAGAATCTCTTTTATCTCATATTCTTCTCCACCTTCAACTTGTACAGGAGGAGGAGGTGGGATAGTAGGCCTTATTCCTTGGTCAGGAACATGGGGCTTCAGTAGCGACACATGGAAAATGGGATGTATTTTGAGGTCTATTGGCAATGTAAGCTGTACTGCAGCTTTTCCAATAAGTTTCTTGATTGGGAAAGGTCCCAAGAACAGAGGTCCAAGCTTTTTGCTAGGGATTTTCAGTCTTAAATTTTTTGTTGAGAGCCAAACGAGGTCCCCGATAGCGTACTGAGGAGAAGGTCTTCTGCGAAGATCATAGTACTTCTTTTGTTGACTATGAGTGTGTGCAATGGTAGTATTAAGCAAACCCAGAGAGTCCTTTATTTTTGGTAAGATAGTCTGAAGCTACTGGGTTATTTGAAGGAAGGATGCGTGGTGGAAGAATAGAGGGATGAAACCCATAGTTCAAGTAGAACGGACTCTGCTTGGTCGTACTGTGGGTTGCGTTGTTGTAGGAAAATTCTGCCAGAGGGAGAAGATCCACCCAATCATCCTGTTGGTAAGAAGTGTAACAACGTAAATATTGCTCGATGCATTGGTTGACTCTTTCAGTCTGTCCGTTGGTCTGCGGATGGTAAGGAGAAGTGAGCTTCCGCTCGATCCGTAGTATGTGACATAGTTCTTGCCAGAACTTGGAAATAAATTGTGATCCACGGTCAGACAGAAGAGTTTTTGGGATACCATGTAACTTAAAGACATGTTTCATCAGGAGTTCTGCCGTTTGTTTGGACGAAGGTAGTCTGCGAATAGCAATGAAATGTGCCATTTTTGTCAGATGGTCCACTGACACTAAGATGGTATTAAATCCTTTGGAAGGAGGCAATTCCACTATAAAGTCCAAGGACACAACTTCCCATGGAGTTTGGGGTATTGGTAGACTGCATAGTAGACCGGGTGGTCTCGTAGTGTCAATTTTGGACCTGGCACAGACATTGCATGAAGAGACAAATTTTTGTATAGATGTTTTCATGTCAGGCCACCAGAATTGCCTGGTAATCAGATTAAGAGTCTTTGTCATACCCATATGTCCTGCCATAGGCACATCATGCGATAATTCCAAGATCTTGGTGCGTATGGTAGGTGGTATGTAAAGTTTGTCGTTGTAGTAGAGGAAGCCTTCTGCATCAGTATTTAGTTGTGGTGGGGTGAATCCAAACTTATACCATGCAAAACCTCTTCCTTCAAGGAACTGACAACTCCAATAATGCGTTTGTGAGGTATTATAGGAACGGAAGGGATTTCGAAGTAGTTTTCTTCAGTTAGTCGTGATAGTGCATCCGCCTTTTTGTTCTTATCTGCAGGTGTGTAGGTCACTAGGAAGTTAAACCTTAAAAAGAATAGTGACCATCGTACCTGTCGGTGCGAGAGAGTTTTGTTAGTCTGAAGATATTGGAGATTTTTATGGTCCGTGTATATAAGTATTGGTAATTGGGTGCCTTCGAGTAGATGTCGCCAATTCTCCAGAGCCAATTTTATAGCAAGCAGTTCCTTTTCACCCACGGGGTAATTTATCTCGGGACTGCTTAGGGATTTAGAAAAAAAGGCGACTGGATGAAGTGGTGAAGTGTGAGTTGGTCGTTGGGAGAGTATTGCTCCTACTGCCATGTTTGACGCATCTACTTCCAGAATGTATTGGAGGGATGGGTCTGGATGGCGTAGTATGTGAGCAGAAGTAAACCTTGTCTTTAACAGGTGAAAAGCTTTATTTGCTTCATCTGACCATTTGAATGTTTTTTTAATGCTAGTGAGCTGTGTGAGGGGTCTCACAATGGCAGAGAAGTTTCTAATGAACTTCCTGTAGAAATTCGAAAATCCAAGGAATCGCTGTAGCGCCTTGCGTGTGGTTGGTGTAGGCCAATTCTGAATGCAGGATATCTTACTCATGTCCATCTCGATTCCTGTTTTGGATTTTTGGATATGATGTAGCCTAGAAAGAGTACCTCTTATTTATGAAACAAGCATTTTTTCAGTTTCACATAAAGGTTGTGTGCAAGCAATCTCGATAATACTAGTCTTACATGTCTTATGTGTTCAGACAGGGATCGTGAATATATAAGTATATCGTCCAGATATACCACAACACAGACATCTAGTAAGTCTCTGAAAATATCGTTTATAAATCGTTGAAAAACTGCAGGGGCGTTGCATAGCCCGAATGGCATTACAAGATATTCGAACAATCCGTATCTGGTCCTGAATGCAGTCTTCCACTCGTGTCCATCACGGATTCGAATGAGATTGTATGCTCCTTTCAGGTCCAATTTTGAAAAATAGGTAGCTCCACGCACCTGCTCAATGAGCTCAGGGATAAGCGGTAGAGGATAGCGATCTTTTATTGTAATAGCATTCAATTGCCTATAGTCGATGATAGGCCTGAGACTTGAGTCCTTATTGCGGACAAAAAAGAGTCCTGCTGCTGTGGAAGAAGTGGAAGGTCTAATAAAACCTTTTTCCAAATTCTCATCCAAATAGTCTTTGAGATGGGAAAGTTCATCCTGTGAAAGAGGATAAACATGACCGAACGGCAATTTGCTATTTGGGAGTAGATCAATGCTACAATCATAGTCTCGATGGGGAGGTAGTGCTTGAGCATTTTTCTCAAGAAAAACCTCAGAGAGATCCTGATAACATAGTGGTGCAATCTCATCTATCACCACAGACAGGATCTTCCCGAAAGACGGGAGGTTACACGTACCCTCGCAATAGCAAGAGAGGAAGGCCAGGGTCCGTTCCTTCCAATCTATGGTTGGTTGATGTGTGTGCAACCAGGGAAGTCCCAACACAATGGGAAAGTGGGGTGAAGGTATTAGATCGAAGGTAGTGGTCTCCATATGAGACCCGTTAGTAGTGACTAGGAGTGCCTGTGTCTGATCAGTGATCGGACCAGAGGATAAAGGAACACCGTTAATAAGACTTACTGAGACAGGTTTAAGTTTAGAAATAATAGGAACTTTATTTAAAGCAGCAAAACGTATGTCAATATAATTTCCACAAGATCCTGTGTCAATCATGGCCTTAGTAGTAATCCTGTTCTGGTCCCACTGTAATGTTAAGCAAACAGAAAGGTAAGGGTTAGTGATTGAAGTTGTCAATCCCCCTAGGAGGACATGTGAACACTCACCCTTCTTTTTGTAGACTAGGGAACAGACGTTTATCTTGTGATCCGGGGATGCACAGTACAAGCAGAGATTACCAGATCGTCTTTTGGCTCTTTCCATAGTTGATAGAGGTGGGCGTATGGTTCCTACCTCCATAGGAACGGGGTCAACGGCCGAAATCCGAGAAGAACTGGATAATGGCATTCCCATTTTCTCAGCCTTTCTTTCTCGTAGTCTTCTATCTATGGTGATACTGAGTTGTATCAATGCATCCAGGGTTTTTGGCAGATCCGCTCGGGCGAGCTCGTCTTTAACGGCCTCTGATAGGCCAAGCCTAAATTGGGTTTTCAGAGATGCAGGTTATTTCTGCTGAATCCATTTGTGGTTCGTTCAATCTGTAACACTCCTGCGTTTTACGTATGATGTGGATTTTCAGCTGCAGAAATATTCCACTTCAGTAGTCATGTAGAGAAACGCTGAGACACCATTCCCAACTCTCAATGACTCATCATGTGTGGATGATCTCAATTCAGCAAGTAAATACACACACTCAATAAGATGTTTCCTAGAGTGACTTATGTATATAGTAACACAGTGATGATAGGCTGAAGAGACAGGTTGGGTAGAGATGGTAGATGACAGACACTTGAAAGGAAATGTTCTTGAAGGTAAGATAGTAGCAGATGGGATGCAGATAGGTTTAGCAATCATGTATGGTAGTAGATGACAGAGTAGCAGGTGGACATACAAGAGAGATCAACCCAGTGCAAGAACAGGTGGTAGTAGGCTCAAGAGCTAGCAATCTTAGATAATGCAGATGTAGTAATAGTTCTTAGTATGCAGAGCTAGATAGTGTAAGCTTTAGTATAAAGGTTATAGAGGTTTCCCCTGTGGGGTACTTATCACTAATAGCAATGTAGCAGAGGAGAGGTTCGGCAAGAGCGGATGATCCGGTAGCGGGATACAGGGATCAGCGCAGCGTGGTTCCGACAGCGAGGTATGCTTGCAAGCATGTGAGCTTCAAGACAGGTTAGCATCAAGGCACAAAGCAGTTTGAACGAACACATGTGAGTGAGAGCCGGCGATCCAAATAGCCATCCAGTCCGGCGCTCAGCGATGACAGCATCAGTCCCAAAGGTGCATGCGCACCTTACCAAAAGAGAATGGTGGGGCGCATACACTTATGAAAGAGTAACTAGGGTACCCAAAGGTACCAGAACATTACACTGCCGTTACAGCAGCAAACAAACACACACTCAGTGTAGATCCATCATCTGTTGTGGGGAAGGCTGTTCAGCAATTCGCACTATCTAGATGTAGCTATGGTAAATGAAGCTCACTGGGAGCCTGATGGAGTCTCCATAGTGTAGTATTTATTGGATTTTTAGGTAAGTAGTAGTATTTATTGGATTCTAGCAAAAATAAAATGAATCATAAAACTATATGACAATGGGTGTCACTACCGACCCAATATCAGACAGTGGCCTGACGTCAGCACTAGTGTCTCCTCCCTGATGGGTTTCGTCCAATAGGACGTTATAAAGGGGTCCTCTAGTGTCAGATGTCAAACTAGTTTATATAACCTCTCAAAACTGCTCAAATCATGGTATCTCCTTAGAAAAATTGCAGACAGGAAGTAATCCCTCTGCCATTTTGCCAGCCACCACCATGTTTCAAGTTGGGGATAGTATGTGTTCAAGGTGATGTGCAGTGTAAAGCCTCGTACACACGCACCGATTGTTGGCCAACCGATCGGCCGACTTTTGTCCAGTGTTGTTGTGTTGGTTGAAATGTGCTCTAGACTGCACACAAATTTTTTCGGCCAACAGCAACCAACTTCAGAAGTGATGTCATGTGCTGGTTTACTTTCCGTGTGCTTTTTCTTTTCTGAGCATGCCCAGTCTTGCTCATCTGATTTTTGTCGGCTGAAATCTGTACTGACGAACAATCGGCCATTCTGTTGACGGCCAACAAAAATTTTATAGCATGCACACCAGATTTTGTTCGGCCGAAAAGTCGCAGTCGGTTGTCGGAAGCATCATACTAACAAGCCGACAATCGGCCGATCGGACGTTGGCCGAAAATTTACGGCCAGCAATCGGTGCGTGTGTACGAGGCTTTAGTTTTCCGCCACACATAGCATTTTGCTTTTAGGCCAAAAAGTGCCATTTTGGTCTCATCTGACCAGAGCATCTTCTTTCTCCTTGCCGTGTCCCCCACATGTCTTCTCGCAAACTGCAAACAGATCTTCTTACGGCTTTCTTTCAACAATGGCTTTCTTCGTGCCACTCTTCCATAAAGGCCAGATTTGTGGAGTGCCCAACTAATATTTGTCCTGTGGACAGATTCTCCCACCTGAGCTGTGGATCTCTGCAGCTTCTCCAGAGTTACCATGGGCCTCTTGGCTGCTTCTCTGATTAAAGCGGAGTTCCGGCCTCGGGGGTCAAATTTAGATAAAAATACCCCCGGGACAGTCAGGGCTAGTACATTCCATAATGGGTAGACTCTGAACTGTCCCAGGTCGCACTTACCTGTAAGAAGAAATACTTACCTTGAAAATGTCTTCTCCAGCGCTGCCATCTCAGGTGTGGGCAGCTGAAGCCAGCGCGTCCTCACAATGCACTGCATCAGCCCCGCTCGCATCATGCCCAGCTGTTTAGCAGGGAATGCCGAGCCTGCACCGGAAGTAACGAGCGGGGCCGGTTCAGGCGCATTGATTCCTGGGAGCGATGACGTTCAGTTCCCAGGTGTCATCGCAAACCAGAAGTGACGGCGCAGGCCGCGGCCGTAGAGGGGGGAAGTGGAAGGAAGGTGAGTATATTTTCTTCAATATCAAGGTAAGTGACCAAAAAAAAAAAAATGGGAGCATCCATTTCTTTTTCAGGTGGCCCTCAGCAAGCGGATGGCCCAAAATTTATTTTTTCGATTTTGAGGCCGGAACCCCGCTTTAATGCTCTCCTTGCCCAGGCCTGTAAGTTTAGGTGGATGGCCATGTCTTAGGTTTTCAGTTGTGCCATACTCTTTCCATTTTCGGATGATGGATTGAACAGTGCTCCGTGAGATATTCAAAGCTTGGGATATTTTTTATAACCTAACCCTGCTCTAAACTTCTCCACAACTTTATCCCTGACCAAGGTGTGTTCCTTGGCCTTCATGATTCTGTTTGTTCACTAAGGTTCTCTAACAAACCTCTGAGGGCTTCACAGAACAGCTGTATTTATACTGAGATTAAAGTACACACAGGTGGGACTCTATATACTAATTAGGTGACTTCTGAAGGGAATTGGTTCCACTGGATTATAGTTAGGGGTATCAGAGTAAAGGGGGCTAAATACAAATGCACGCCACACCTTTCAGATATTTATTTGTAAAAAGTTTTGAAAACCATTTATCATTTTCCGTTCACTGCATAATTAATGTGCTACTTTGTGTCGATCTATCACATAAAATCCCAATAAAATACATTTACGTTTTTGGTTGTAGCATGACAAAATGTGGAAAATTTCAAAGGGTGTGAATACTTTTTCAATGCACTGTATTTTCGCAGAGGACCACAGTCTCATGATCTTGTCCTCCAACACCATTACTGAAAGCAACAGGAGGACCATTGTGCTGTTTTACTAGCAAACTATGTCCAACCTTTCATGTATAATAGGACTCACCAGCACCATTACATCATGGAACTACTATGCTGTTTTTAATCATTTTAGAAAACAATTTAAGATGGTGGTTCCTTTACTTGTCTAAGCAAGGCTTTTGTATGAACAGCTTTACAGCCATGTTGTTAGACAGAGTAGTCTCTTACAAATTACCTTCACTTGGAGGCCTGCAATTAGTCCCCTCATCCAGGGCCCCCTCTTTTTACACTACTGCTCCGGTATGCTGATCTGGCTTTTAGATCATGTGGCCAGTATGGAAGCAGCACAGGACATATACAATGACATATACAATGACTAGGGACACCAAATACTTGGAGGGTTTGTGCAATATTTGTGCAATACTACTAACAGTGTGCCTATTCCTCTCAGTGACACCAACAATGGGGCATTATTGCTCCCAGTGACACCAATGGGGCACTATTCCTCCCTGTGACACCAATAATTGGCCACTAATTGGCCACTATTCCTCCCACTGTCATCAATAATAGAGCACTATTCCTCCCATTAATACCAACAAATAGAATATCATTCTTCCAACTGACAACAATAAAGCACTATTCCTTCAACTGACACCAACAATGTTGCACTATTCCTCTCACTGATATCAACAGTGAGGCACTATTCCTCCAACTGATACCAACAATTAGACACTGTTCCTCCAACTGACGCCAACAATGGGGCATTTTCCTCCAACTGAAACCAACAATAGAGCATTTTCCTCCAACTGACAGCAATGATGGAATACTAATCTTGCTATTCATACCAAAAATGTGGCACTATTTTTTACACTGACACCAACAATAGGACACTATTCCTCCAACTGATACCAATAATGTGGCAATATTCCTCACAATGACGCCAACAATGGTGATGCACTCCTCCCACTGATATGAACAATGAGGTACTATTCCTCCCACTTATACCAACAAGAGGGCACTATTTATTCCAATGACATCAATGATCAGGCACTATTTTTCGCACTGATGCCAACAACATGACCCTATTCCTCCCATTAACACCAACAATAGAGGGACTATTTCTCCAACTGACATAAAATGATTGGAAATGATTCCTTCCACTGACACCAATGATCGGGCCCTATTCCTTTACCTGATACCAACAATGAGGCACTATTCCTCCACCTGATACCAACAATGAAACCCTATTCCTCCACCTGATACCAACAATGAGGCACTATTCTTCCACCTGATACCAACAATGAGGCACTATTCCTCCACCTGATACCAATAATGAGGCACTATTCCTCCACCTGATACCAACAATGAGGCACTATTCTTCCACCTGATACCAACAATGAGGCACTATTCCTCCACCTGATACCAATAATGAGGCACTATTCCTCCACCTGATACCAACAATGAGGCACTATTCTTCCACCTGATACCAGCAATGAGGCACTATTCCTCCACCTGATACCAACAATGAGGCACTATTCTTCCACCTGATACCAACAATGAGGCACTATTCTTCCACCTGATACCAACAATGAGGCACTATTCCTCCACCTGATACCAACAATGAGGCACTATTCCTCCACCTGATACCAACAATGAGGCAGTATTCATTCACCGGATACCAACAATGAGGCACCATTCTTCCACCTGATACCAACAATGAGGCACTATTCCTCCACCTGATACCAACAATGAGGCACTATTCTTCCACCTGATACCAACAATGAGGCACTATTCTTCCACCTGATACCAACAATGAGGCACTATTCCTCCTACTAATACCAACAATGGGGCACAATTTCTCCAACGGACACCAACAATGGAGCATTTTTCCTTCAAAAGACACCTACATTGGGGCACTATTCATCCAACTGACAGCAACAATGGAGTAGTATTCTTCCAAATGAGGCTATTCCTCCAGCTGACTGCAATAATGGAGCACTATTCCTCCAAACATAGATCTATACGCAGACAAAAAAGTTAATGAAGAAAAAACAAAAAACGGGCAGACTCGATGGACCACTTGGTCTTTTTTCTGCTGTCACTTTTCTATGTTTCAACTGACACCAACAATGGAGCACTACTCCTTCAACTGAAACCAACAATGAGGCAGTATTCGTCCAACGGACACCAACGATGAAGCAGTATTCCTTCAACTGAAACCAACAATGGGGCAGTATTCCCTCAACTAACACTAACAATGGAGCACTATTCCTCTAACTGACACTAACAATGGAGCACTATTCCTCCAACTGACACCAACAACGGAGCACTATTCCTCCAACTGACACCAACAACAGAGCACTATTCCTCCAACTGCCACCAACGATGGAGGACCATTCTTTCAACTGACACCAACAATGGGGTACTATAGCTCCAACTGACAGCAATAATGGAGTATTATTCTTCCAACTGACAGAAATAATGGAGTATTATCCTTCCAACTGATACCAAAAATGTTGCACCATTCCTCCTACTGACACCAACAATGGTACACTATTTTTTCCATATTAACAATGTGGCAATATTCCTCCCAGTGACAGCAACAATAGTGAAATACTTTTCTCACTGATTTGAACAATGAGGCACTATTCCTCTCACTAACACCAACAAAGGGGCTCTATTTATCCCCATGGCATCAGTGATGATAAGGCACTATTTTTACCACTGATGCCAACAATGTGACCCCATTTCTCCCACTGACACCAACAATAGAGGGACTATTTCCCTCACTGACATGAATAATTAGAAATGATTCCTTCCACTGATACCAATTATGGGCCACTATTTATTCAACTGATACCAACAAGGCAATACTGTATGCTGGACACTTTTACTCTAACTGGCAACAACAGTATAGTACTATTCTTCAAACTGACACTGACAATTTTTCACTATTCCTCCAACTGATACCAACAATGAAACACTATTCCTCCCACTGATATAAAAAAATGGCATTATTACTTCAACTGACACTAACAATGGAGCATTATTCTTCGAACACCAATGTTAGGACACTATTCTTCTCCCTAATACCAACAATGTGGCACTATTGCTCCCACTGATACCAACAATGGGGCACAGCTCTTCCTACTGACACCAAGGATGAGGCACTGATGCCAATGATGAGGCACTAGTCCTCACACTAAAATAATCAATATGGTAACATTCCTTGCACTGACAATTAAGCACTTTTCCTTCCATTTCTTCCCACTTTTTCTTCTGATACCGAACATGTGGCACCATTCCTCCCACGGACACCAACAATGTAACAATATTCTTCCACTGAAACCAAATTAACTATTTCTCTTACAAATATCAACTTGGGAGCACTGTTCCTTCCATTGACGCCAACAATGGGACACTATTCCTCATATTGACAATAATGATGGGGTACTATTTTTTTTTTTTTTTTATTAACACCAATGAAGGGGCGAAATATTCTTTCCACTGACGCCAATGATAGGACACTATTCTTCCCACTGATACCAAAAATGGGAATTTCTTTCCTCTCACTGATCACAGGATATTTCTTACCCCCACTAACCACCCAATTTGAGGCATTTTTTTAAATTTATTGATGCCAGGGCATTTACAAAACCACCAGCCATAGTCTGACTCCCCATCTGAAGGACAGCCAAATAGCCTTTTTTTTTGTTTTTTTTTTTTTTTTTTTTTTTAGGACCCCTGAGTTATATCTTCTTTCAGGTTTTTATTGCTCTCTGTGTCCATGTGTGAGAAATTCCGCTCACTCCCTGCAATAGTGACAAGTGTCACTGGAACAGAAAATGTTTGGAAATATCCCCAATAGGGGAAGGTATTTTGGCACTCAACATGCGTTAACGTAACAGATTCAATGTGCAATACTAAGGACTCATTTCTGGGTGCTGGAATAGGATGCGCTCTAGGTAGAATACTCTGCAAATACAAAGTTAATTAGAAAACGTCAAGATAATGTAGCCTGGTAGCATTATTGACAGGAGGCCAAGTGAACGTTCTGCTGCTGGCAGACCAAGGCCCTGTGAGCAAACAATGAGTGACTTCAGAGAATGACAATTTGCTGTCAGGTTAAACATTTAAGATATATACATTTCAACGTCAGAGTTAGTTGTTTGTCTAGGAAAGCTGCATAATTACATCTTGAAAAGAAATATGAAGTTTGTTGATCTAGTGCTTAATGGCCCATCCCTTTTATGATATTCTCTATGGTAGGAATGCTGCAGAAGCGGCTGTTTAATCTGTAACAACTTTTTTCTATACTCCAACCTACACAATAGCTCATGATAGCTAAATGAGGTTTCAAAGAGTTTAAACATTTACTATAAACTCCAGCTGATACATAAAACCCCCTTGCCTCTACCATAAGGCTACAGCACATACAATTTTCTCCTACAGCACATACAATTTATTTCCTCCTACAGCACATACAATTTCCTCCTACAGCACATATCATACAATTTCCTCCAGCACATACAGTGCCTTGCGAAAGTATTCGGCCCCCTTGAACTTGTCAACCTTTTGCCTCATTTCAGGCTTCAAACATAAAGATATAAAACTGTAATTTTTTTGTGAAGAATAAACAACAAATGGGACACAATCATGAAGTGGAACGAAATTTATTGGATATTTCAAACTTTGTTAACAAATAAAAAACTGAAAAATTGGGCGTGCAAAATTATTCAGCCCCTTTACTTTCAGTGCAGCAAACTCTCTCCAGAAGTTCAGTGAGGATCTCTGAATGATCCAATTTTGACCTGAATGACTAATGATGATAAATAGAATCCCCCTGTGTGTAATCAAGTCTCCGTATAAATGCACTGTGATAGTCTCAGATGTCCGTTTAAAGCGCAGAGAGCATCATGAAGAACAAGGAACACACCAGGCAGGTCCGAGATACTGTTGTGGAGAAGTTTAAAGCCGGATTTGGATACAAAAAGATTTCCCAAGCTTTAAACATCCCAAGGAGCACTGTGCAAGCGATAATATTGAAATGGAAGGAGTATCAGACCACTGCAAATCTACAAAGACCTGGCCGTCCCTCTAAACTTTCAGCTCATACAAGGAGAAGACTGATCAGAGATGCAGCCAAGAGGCCCATGATTACTCTGGATGAACTGCAGAGATCTACAGCTGAGGTGGGAGACTCTGTCCATAGGACAACAATCAGTCGTATACTGCACAAATCTGGCCTTTATGGAAGAGTGTCAAGAAGAAAGCCATTTCTTAAAGATATCCATAAAAAGTGTTGTTTAAGGTTTGCCACAAGCCACCTGGGAGACACACCAAACATGTGGAAGAAGGTGCTCTGGTCAGATGAAAACCAAAATCAAACTTTTTGGCAACAATGCATAACGTTATGTTTGGCGTAAAAGCAACACAGCTCATCACCCTGAACACACCATCCCCACTGTCAAACATGGTGGTGACAGCATCATGGTTTGGGCCTGCTTTTCTTCAGCAGGGACAGGGAAGATGGTTAAAATTGATGGGAAGATGGATGGAGCCAAATACAGGACCATTCTGGAAGAAAACCTGATGGAGTCTGGAAAAGACCTGAGACTGGGACGGAGATTTGTCTTCCAACAAGACAATGATCTAAAACATAAAGCAAAATCTACAATGGAATGGTTCACAAATAAACATATTCAGGTGTTAGAATGGCCAAGTCAAAGTCCAGACCTGAATCCAATCGAGAATCTGTGGAAAGAACTGAAAACTGCTGTTCACAAACGCTCTCCGTCCAACCTCACTGAGCTCAAGCTGTTTTGCAAGGAGGAATGGGCAAAAATTTCAGTCTCTCCATGTGCAAAACTGATAGAGACATACCCCAAGCGACTTACAGCTGTAATCGCAGCAAAATGTGGCGCTACAAAGTATTAACTTAAGGGGGCTGAATGCCCAATTTTTCAGTTTTTTATTTGTTAAAAAAGTTTGAAATATCCAATAAATTTCATTCCACTTCATGATTGTGTCCCACTTGTTGTTGATTCTTCACAAAAAAATTACAGTTTTATATCTTTATGTTTAAAGCCTGAAATGTGGCAAAAGGTCGAAAAGTTCAAGGGGGTCGAATACTTTCGCAAGGCACTGTACACTTTCCTCCTACAGCACACACAATTTCCTCCTACAGCACATACAATTTCTTCCTTGACCACTTGACCTCCCGGCCTTTTTCTAACACTTTTGTTTACATCTGTGTGTTTTGCTATAAAATTGGTTAGAACCCCAAACATAATATATTGTTTAACCACTTCTGGACTGGAAGAATTTGCCCCCTTAATGACCAGGCCTTTTTTTTGCGATTCGGCACTGCGTTACTTTAACAGAAAATTGTCGTGCGTGCAACATTGTACCCAAATAAAATTGATGTGCTTTGTTTACCCACAAATAGAGCTTTCTTTTGGTGGTATTTGATCACCTGTGCGATTTTAATTTTTTGCGCTGTAAACAAAAAAAGTGCGACAATTCTGAAAAAAAAAACAAAAAAAAACACAATATTTTTCACATTCTGCTATAGAACATCCCCCCCAAAAAAAGTGTAAAAATATAAATTGTTCATCCTTTTAGGCCAATTTTTATTCTGCTACATGTTTTTGGTAAAAAATTAATAAATCGCGATAAGTGTATTTTAATTGGTTTGCGCAAAAGTGGATGTGTGTACAAACTAAGGGAAAGATTTACAGTATGTCATTTTTATTTATTTATTTTGTTTACTAGTAATGGCGGTGATCTGTGATTTTTAGCAGGACTGCAACATTGTGGCGGACAGATCGGACCCCTAACTGACATTTTTGACACTTTTGGGGGGACCAGTGACATTACTACAGTAATCAGTGCTAAAAATTTGCACTGTTACTGTAATAATGACATTGACAGGGAAGGGGTTAACCTAAGGGTGATCAAAGGGTTAATTGTGAGCCTAGGGAAGTGTTTTCTAACTGTGGGGGGAGGGGCTTGTGAAATTATCATAGAGACATGTGATCCTATATAGCAGGATCACAGGTGCTCTGTGATCATTTCAGAGAGAAGAACGGTCGGCTGTGTTTACAGCAGCTGACCATCGTTCTCTCTCAGCCGGGAGTGATCACGGGTGTCCGGAGGCAATTGTGGCTGCCGGTCCCGTGGATCGGCATCCCCGCTCGCACCTCAGCACCACTACTGCACCACTACGTCGATTTGCGCAGTCGAGCCAGCCTGCCACAGTATATAATGTATGCGGCGGGCGGTCGGCACGTGGTAAAGTGATTGTAAAATCTTGTTTGTAAAAAAAAAAATATCAAACATAGCCAATGGCACCACGGCTGTATCTCAGCCAATCAGAGGGAGAGTTCCAGGATGGCCGAGGGACACGTGGGCATCACTGGACAGAGAGGGGGCACAGGTAAGTATTGGGGGGGGGCTGAGGGGACTGCTGCACACAGAAGGTTTTTTATCTTCATGCATAGAAAAACCTTCCTGACTTTACAACTCCTTTAAAGCAGAGGCCAAGAGAATAAAATGGGTTTTGAAATTTTTATGTCACATAAGCCATTTTTCAAACACATTTTGTTTTTGAAAAAATATACTTTTCATATAATCGCTTTCAGGTTACAATAGTGGAGAGCTGATCAAAGCCAATCCCGGCCAGCTGACAGACACGCCGGCTGATTTCTCATGTCTTCCAGTGGGATCAGAGAGGCAAAGCAAGCCGCAGAGGGAGGCAGAAGGGGGCAGCCCTCTCCTGCTGCTTGTTAAAGCAGTCAAGCAGCTATTAGCTGCTAGGATTGCTTTTACAAGAGATCTGACTGTCGGCTCTAAAAAACAGTACCGGGTGATGCCACCTGCAGGCATCATCCCGGTATAACTGCTTGAAGCACAGTGACGTATGGGTGGTAGGCAAGTGGTTAAAGTAGAACTACAGGCAAAACTTTTTTTCCATTTTGGATGGAGCAAGGGGAGGGTTATAACCCCTGTCTAATTTTTTATTTTTTTTTGCCATCTGGGTCCCAGTGTGGAGATTTCCCTTAATTTCCTGACCCATAGCCAAACAGGAAGTAAGAGGAAATCCCTGCAAATTAACGGAATCCCTTGGGGACCCCCAGGTCACCTCACCAGATCTAGCATCCCCATAAGAAGATTTCCCCTCTTTTACTGTTCTAGAAACAACCCAAACTTTGGAATTTTCTTTTACTTTCAAAAAGGACAGGAAAAATAGAGAGGGTGAATCTCCTTAACAGGGGCACGGACAGTAATAAAAACTGCTAAGCATTCGAATCCCTCTCCACTCTATGCAAAACAAAACAAAAAACGTTTTGCTTCTAGTTATACTTTAAGCCCCCGTTCACATGCACGCGATCCGACTTCGGGTGGCGACCTCCGAGGTCGCGGTGCGAGCAGCGCGCCGCGATCTCGGAGCGGCCGCCACGGACTTCATAACATTGAAGTCTATGGCGGTCGCCTCCTGGTCGCCCCAAAGAAGCTCCGGACCCTTTTTCTAAGTCGGAGCGACTTGTGTCGCTCCTATTAGAACGGGTCCGCAGCTTCCCTATGGCAGGCGACCTACGGCGACCTGTGAGGCGACCAGGTCGCCTCACAGGTCGCCTTAGTGTGAACGGGGGCTAAAGGAAATATCCTGAAAGGTGACCAACCCTTTGTTTTATACAATAATCAAATGGTCCAGAGGGCTTTCTTCCTCTTCCCAAGATTTAGTCATGTAGTGGGGGGTGTAAAAGGCACCCGGTATTATCCGTGTTGTTTTTGGTCTGGATGGGCTGTAAATATCACTATATTTTCCCTCCCTTTGTTCTCCTGATGAAGCTTCGTAAGTGAAACACGTTCAGAAAGAAATCTCAGCTGGTGCCAAGACAAGCGAACCTTGTTCAAAGCAAGGATCACCTATGTGGGAGGTTTCCTTTAAGGTGGGAACTATCATTTTTATTTACTGTAGATGCTGTAGCCTCATGGCACAGGAAGGGGGGTTGCATGCATGTACATTTTTAATGAATATTGAATTGAAATGTGAAAAACTTAAAAAAGAAAAGTAAAAACTTTTTAAGTATCAGCTGGAGTCTATAGTATAGAAAATGCATAAGCACCTTAAAGCTCTATGCAACCTTTTGAGCTATTGTGTTGGTTGGTGTTTACAAGGGGTGCGGAGCTTCCAAGTTCTCCCGATAGCTCAAAATATAATTGTAGCACTGCCCTCTTGGGAGATGCTGAGTGTGGATTCAATTGGGTTACTCATAGCAACAGTTTGTAAAATCTTATCGCTTTATACTTGGCTCAGTCAATGAACAGTCTAGGGGATTTGTTTTTTTGTGTTTTATTTAGAATTGGGATGGGAGAAGGGATGAGTGGGATACTCCAACTTGACAACTATGCACAAATCTGGAGGACTTCTAACCGGATTGAGTGCGGCAAGGCTGCTGCTTCACCTTGCCGCTAAAGTGAAGATTTGAACGTTGAACTACTCCTTAGGTTACTCTTCAGGGTCTAACTTGGCAACCCCTTTCTCACTTGTTGTGTGTGCTAGCTTCTGTCCACTGACCCCACTGGAGTGGTCCCCTTCCTGGGCAGACCCCTGGCAAGCTCCCGGGTACTCACGAACACTGTTTTTCCTCTGCTCGCTCTGCCTTTAACTTCACTGTTAGTATCCTGGACCTTCTGGCTCAGCACCACACTCTGGCTCACCAGGCCGACTGCCTGTGACCAACTTCCTTGCTGACAGGAGGAGAGACAGCCGTCACCCTACTCCTGGGACCTGGCTTCCCGCCCAAAGACCTCCTGCCTCATGTGCTCTTGGCTTTTATTTCCAACCCCATGATGCACCTCTCCAGGTGCCAATCCACTGGGACAGTTACAAAAGCCTGTGTATCATTGGCCAGGTTTCCTCCACTGTCCAACAGGTCTCCCTATTGGATACAGTGGGGACACTCCCTCAGACCAGATGAATACACTGAGCACAATAAGCAGGCCTAACTACCGATCAGGCTCCCCTGATAAGCAGGTGAAGCAAAACAAATGCTTTTACCTAGCACCTGACTAGGAGGGTGCTACATAATGAACATAATACTTTTTTCTATAATGTTCAACATAATAGCATTCCAAAAGATATAGACGTTCCTAAAACCTCTGCAATCCTGAACTCCAGCTCGCAGATGCTCACTCCCCCGGGGTTCATTTCTCCCATGCTGTGTTAACTAACACCATAGAAAGCAAATTGCTTTGTCTTTGTGTTGGGACCGTGTTGGGCAACACTACCTAGCCCATCTCAACACAAATTACATGAATAGGCCCTTAGTCTAAATATGAGTTATGAATAATAAAAACGGAATGGTCTTTCGGTTTTGCCCATTTCTACCCCCCAAAAAAATCATGCGACTGTTGGGGCAGCCCAAAAACTAGACCATGACATGTCAACGCTTTTTGCCATTGTAGCTAGGCATAGCCTTGTAACGTTACAACATCTGTCGTAGGGGAAATCAAACTGTCTCCACTTTATTTGGGCCAACAGGCATGTGTAGACTACTGTTGTATCCCTGCTATGCCAAATATTAAATTTGCTGTACAGTGCCTTTCTGCAGATGATATTTAATGCAGAACTAAACTCTCTCCATCAAAGTTGCCTATTTTTAATCATTATGCTTCTAGCATTAGTAAAAAGATAGGAAGGTATATTATATTTACTTGTTTTAAAAACGTTTTTTTTTTTTTTTTACACTTAAATTGCTTCCTGGTTTTTGGTCTGGGCCACAATTATGTCATATATCCCAGGAGTCTTGGATGGGCATTTTGTTCTTTCATCTGGAGGAAGGGCTTTCTCAGCTAAGCACACCGTCCCTCTTACCTGCATGCCTGAGCTAAGGGTAGATGGATTCCAGGAAGTAAATGCTACACGAATCATCTGCCCTTACTCAAGATGGCCATGGCCAGAAATGCTATGGGGGTGTTTTTAAAAGTGATTTCTCAACAAAATAAATCATGGAGACATAGATGGGTGGGTGAGTTTGCTTTGAATATTAAAAATAGTGTTTTTAGTTTCTGGCGTTCATATACAGTTTAGTTTTGCTTTAAGCATACATTAAATCTGTCATTTTAGACATACAGTATGTGGCACCGTTTAGATCTGTTTAGAAGATGCAAACTCCTGAGCTGTTAAATACTTAATCACTGATTGAGAACTATGACAGTAGTCAGCATGTCATCAGTGTAGCACCCTCCTAGGTAGGTGCTAGAGAGCGAGTAAAGTATTTGGGTCTTTCTGCTTACCAGAGAGCTTGCCAGGTAAATTTATTTTGCTCTTTGCCTACCAGAGAGCAGGATCCATTACTGAGGTCTGCTCATGGTGCTCAGGTGCAGCTCAGTTTGTCTGAAATGTTTCATACTGGTCCAATAGGGAGGCATATTGGACAGTGGGAGGAAACCTGACAAATGAGTGCACAGGCCATTTGTTACAGCCCTGGTGATTGGCAGAGGAAAGTATCTTAGTGCATGCTGGGATACTGTATAAATGCCAAGTTGCTCATGGTCTTTCAGCTGGAGAGGGGGGTCCTGGAGGGAGGGGGTGGCTGCCCCTTCTCTGTACAAGCTGCCATGTGGCCTCAGGTGGTCAACCTGAGGGCCTGAGAATCAGAGAGGAGCAGAACCTGGATGTCCTGCAGAGCTGACTGGGAGGGAGACACTGGAGAGGATCTGATTCTGCCTACAGTGAGTACAGATCTGTGTTGTGGGGTCTGTCTTGAGAGAGCCACCCCTTCTGGCAGAAGAGTCAGTGGATGGGTGTCAGTCAAGGGGATGCCATAAGGTATCCTGAAGATAATGTAGTTGTATCAAGTCTATTGCTAATGGGAGCAAAAGGAGTTATTTCTTCCATACAAGTGGCAGTATGGTTAAAGCAGCGTGTCTGCTTCCACAAATAACCCGGTGAGGCCAAGTGAGAGTTGCCCTTATCTGCTGTGAATAGTTCAAGTTGGAGTATCCCACTATTCCCTTCTCCTATCCAAGTTCCACAATAAATATAAAAACCAAATACCCTTGACTGTTTATTAGGTAACGAGCAACTGGGAGTAAGGATGGATGAGTGAAAAAAAATAAAAAATCCCCTAGTGACTTTCTGCAGGTAATCAGGGGGGACCCAAGAAGTCATCACACAGCAAGCCCTAGAGGGACAATGCTACATCAGATTTATAATTTTAAAGGTTAGTGACTCCCTAAGTCATGACAATTTCAGGAGCTCGCAGCTTCCCATCTTTCTTTTAAAGGGAATTTATTAAAGTGGATTGTACTTGCTGCATTTGCCTTAAAACAATACCATTACTCTGATCAGTGGTGTATTTAGATTTTGTGCTGCCCTAGGCCGGACTAAACTCCTGCACCCCCTAATTTAACTACGACCTCCTTCCTGTCAAGGCCACACCCCGACGATTTTGGCTCTGAAGAAGAGGGTTCTCCCTTGAAACGCATAAGCCAGGTCATTGTGGACGCCATCACGCCACCCAGCATTATAGAAGTAGTCTGGAGGCGATCTGTTCCCAATTCCTACATGCATGTATAAATCCTATGTTTGTGAGTATAATGTATGCTACCTATTTGGATTTTAACAAAGTTTTTTAGTGGTAATGCACAAGGTCAGTGCGCCCTTCTCTTGTTGTTGTCTTTCAGTTAATTTGAGAGTATGTACATCCAAATCGGAGGAAGAGCTTAGGAATTACAGCTCTTAAAATCAGCTATCCCCCCTTTTTAAAGGGACCAAAAGTAATTGGACAATAGAATCAAAAGCTGTTTCATGGCCAGGTGTGGGCTACTTTTTTGTAATTTCTTCATCAATTAAGCAGGTAAAAGGTCTGGAGTTGATTCTGAGTGTGGTATTTGCATTTGGAATCTATTGCTGTGAACCTACATCATGTGTTCAAAGGAGTTGTCTATGCAAGTGAAACAGGCCATTGTAAGGCTATGAAAACTAAACAAATCCATCAGAGAGATAGCAGCAACATTAGGAGTGGTCACATCAACAGTTTGAGGAAAGAAGAATGCACTGGTGAGCTCAGCAACATAAAAATGCCTGGATGTCCACAGAAGACAACAGTTGTGGATGATCGCAGGGTCCTCTCTATGGTAAAGAAAATCCCATTCACAACATCCAGACAAGTGAAGGACACTCTCCAGGAGGTGGGCGTCTCATTGTCAAAGTCTACAATCGAGAGAAGACTTCACAAGAGCAAATACAGAGGGTTCACCACAAGGTGAAAACTATTCATAAGCCCGAAGAATAGAAAAGCCAGATTAGACTTTGCCAAAAAACATCTAAAATAACCAGACCAGTTCTGGAAAAACATTCTTTGGAAGGATCAAACTAAGATTAGTCTGTACCAGAATGACGGGAAGAAAAAAGTGTGGAGAAGGCTTGGAACAGCTCATGATCGAAAGCACACGTCATCTGTAAAACATGGTGGAGGCAGTGTGATGGCATGGGCAAGCATGGCTTCCAGTGGCACTGAGTCATTGGTGTTTATTGATGATGTGACAGAAGACAGAAGCAGCCGGATGAATTCTGCAGTGCTTAGAGATATACTGTCAGCCCAGATTCAACCAAATGCAGCAAAGTTGATTAGACAGCGCTTCACAGTACAGATGGACAATGAACCAAATTACACTGCAAAAGCAACCCAGGAGCTTTTGAAGGAAAAGAAGTGGAATATTCTGCAATGGCCGAGTTAATCACCTGATCTCAACCCAAATGAGCATGCATTTCTCTTGATGAAGACAAAACTAAAGGCAGAAAGACCCACAAACAAAGAACAACTGAAGACAGCTGCAGTTAGAGCCTGACAATCTTATTTTTTATTATTTTTATTTGTCCAAAAACATTTGAGCCTCTAAAAATGGAGGTGACTGTGTATTAAAATGGTTGCAGTTCCTAAAATCTGTACTTGATTTTAAGGTTAACCCCTTGAATTAAAACTGAAAGTCTGCACTTGAAATTAATTTGAATTATTTCATTTAAATTTTATTCTGGTGGCAAGCAGAGCAAAAAGAATGAAAATTGTGCCTGTGTCCAAATATATTTGGACCTAACTGTATAATATACATCCACATCAGTCCCTGACCTCAATAAGTTTACAATCTAAAAACCCTATCTCACATACACACATTCACATACTCGGGTCAATTTAGATAGGAGCAAGTTATCCTACCAGCATGTCTTTGGAGTGAGGGAGGAAATTGGAGTACCTGGTGGAAACCCAGGCATGAATAAGGAGAAACTGCAGGTAGTGTTCTGTCTAGGATTTGAACTGAGGATCCTAGTGCTCCATCAAGTGAAGCAAGTTGGAAAAGAACACCAGTGGATATTAGTCTGTCTTTATCCAAACTGCCAGGAAGTGATCCATTATATTTTATCAGGATTTAAATATTTAGTGTGGCACAGTTTGTAGTTATCTTGGTCCTTTGCCAGGCAGGCATTCTGCTCTGTAAATCACTATAGAGTGAACATATACTGGTTTATTTATTAGGGCAATAGAAAAAGGTCAGGGCACCATGCTTTACAAGTGAAAGTCCAGAATTATTGCTGCGTAGACTTCAGATAAAATCCAAGCTTTTCCACACTATCTTCTTTAATCCGACATGAGATTGCCCCTCTTCCTGTAGATTATGGGACTTGCTCTTAAAGCAGATCTTCACTTTCTCACCCTCTCTTTTTTTTTTTTTTTGGCAGTTTCTTTACAGTTTACATACTCACCCACCCAGCGGATTCAGCGCTATCCTGCCAAGATCCTCCTCTCAGCAGCCGCTGCTGGGGTCCCGTGCCATCATGTTTGTGTGTGATGTCATCGGGAAGCCTAGCAGCTCTTCTGGGTTCAGCCGGCAGGCTTCCCAATGAGGCGTCACTAGGCCAGCCCCCCTCCTACTCTGTGAATGAAATACTAAGGCCTCCTGGAAAACGTGACATACTGTACATACAGTGCCTTGAAAAAGAATTCATACCTCTTGAAATTTTCCATATTTTCCATATGGGCCTCTTGGCTGATTCTCTGATGAATGCTCTCCTTGCCCAGCCTGTCGGTTTAGGATGGCCATGTCTTGGTAGGTTTGCAATTGTGCCATACTCTTTCCATTTTTCGGATGATGGATTGAACAGTGCTCCGTGAAATATTCAAACTTGGGATATGGGCTTGAGCATTTGGGTAGCAGAGCAGAGAGCCTCTGACTGACAGTTTTTATTGCTGTCTGCGCCTTGTTAGGGAGATTCACCCTCTCTATTTGTCCTGTGTACCGTTATTAAAAGTCAAAGGAAAAAAACCCCCAAGTTTGGGTTGTTCTCAGAAAAGTAATAGAGGGGAAATCTTCCAATTGGTAAACTAGTTCTGGTGACCTGGGTATCGCTATGGGACAGGAAGTGAAGGGAGAACTCCAAAATAAGGACACAGATTGCAAAAAATAAATTAGAAGGGGCTATAGCCCTCCTTTATCCAAAATGAAAAAAAAAAAAGTTTTGCGTATATGCAACGCCCTCCTAAGGAGCCGCAAGTAAATTGGGATCCCCCACCCTGCACACCCAGGAACACCAAATCTTCACAGGCCCACTTGAGTCAGAGAATTGTCAGTGACTGTGGGGTTTTTTTTGGTTATATTAAGGGTAATAACTTGGATAGGGATAGGAGGTTATGGGATGTTGATTTGACTTTAACAACAAACTTCAGGGACAACTCTTTCTACAGTGCCTTGAAAAAGTATTCATACCCCTTGAATTTTTCCACATTTTGTCATGTTACAACTAAAAACGTAAATGTATTGTATTGGGATTTTATGTGATAGTTACCCTGGGCCTCTTGGCTGCTTCTCTGATGAATGCTCTCCTTGCCCGGCCTTTCAGTTTAGGTAGACGGCCATGTCTTGGTAGGTTTGCAGTTGTGCCATACTCTTTCCATTTTCAGGTAATGGATTGAACAGTGCTCTGTAAGATGTTCAAAGCTTGGGATATTTTTTTTATAACCTAACCCTGCTTTAAACTTCTCCACAACTTTTGCCCTGACCTGTCTGGTGTGTTCCTTGGCCTTCATGATGCGGCTTGTTCACTAAGGTTCTCTAACAAACCTTTGAGGGCTTCACAGAACAGCTGTATACAGAGATTAAATCACACACAGGTGGACTCTTTACTAATTAGGTGACTTCTGAAGGCAATTAGTTCCACTAGATTTTAGTTAGGGGTACCAGAGTAAAGGGGGCTGAATACAAATGCACGGAGTGTGCTGACCAGTGGAAGACTTTGGGAAAAACAGTATCGTGAGTACTAAGGGATCTGCCTAAGGGTCTGCCTAGGAGAGGAGACCACTCGTGAGAAGTCAGGGGATCAAGGAGTCAGCTCACACAGATTGTTACAGGAAAGGGGGTGCCAAGTAGTTAACCCTGAAGATTAGGGACAAAGGGGGTGCCAGGAAGGGCCCTGAAGTTGTTCAGCAGTACAGTTTACCTCAGAGTACAGCTTCCCTCATGATACAGTTTACCTCAGGAAGCTCTATCACTTCATTCACAGCCAAGGGCAAAGTGAAGCAGCGGCCTAGCCGTGACTAGCTATATTCAGCGTTACTCAGCGTCATACAGCGTTAATCAGCACTATTCAGCTCTATTCAAGTTGTCCCAGCCTATTGTGCATAGTTCAGTTCAGTTGGAGTATCCCACTCATCCCTTCTCCTATCCAAGTTCCAAATAAAACCTAAAAACCAAAGATACTGGCCTGCTTCTTGTCTGAGGTAAAACACTTGAAAAAATGCCAGACTGCTCTATTGTTGCTAATGGTAACCCACACACAGCTCCCATGGGAGTAGTGCTACATATTGGAGGTGTAACCGAACCCTTTTTCAGAAAAAAAAAGGGTAAAAAAAAAGCCATTATTCAGGAAGCGAAACAGAGGAAGGGTGGTCAGGAGGGACTTTTAATTTGAGGGTGAGAATCCTCTTTAAGGTAGACCCAACCCCATTAGTAAATCTAAATTATTATCCAATCCTGCTCTAAAAAATAGACCGCTATTAGGCTCCATGTACACGGGACGCTGGAAATGGCCGTTTAGGAGCAGTTGGGCGTTTTTTTCAGAAGCCCCTGAACCCATCTACATTTTATCTTATCTGTCCATGTACACCAGGTCGTTTACAGTCATTTGCAGGCAGTTGCGTTCAGGGACTGTTTTTAGAACGCAATTATTTGCGTTCGAACGTGTGTTTCCCGGCGTTTCAAACGCACAAACGCGTCCGAACGCGTCTAAACGCGTCCGAACGCATCTGAACGCGATGACCCGCGTTTAGCGTTCGCGTTTTTCCATTTTAAAGGGGAATAATTTTTTTGACCTCTAGGAACGCTTCTAAACGCAAACGCCCGCAAACGCTGCTAAACGCCCGCTAAACGCGGGTATAAACGCGACTGAACGGACGTTTCAAACGTCCTAAAAATTCCAGCATTCAAAGGGACTTTTAACAACGTCCCGTGTACATGGAGCCTTAGACATGTGCAGAACTAAAAAAAATATTTTTGTTTCAGATCGATTTGTTAGGTTACTAATTTCCCTTTGTTGCATTCATAACGAAATTCGTTTTGTTTTGTTTATTGATTTTTCACCCAAATTCAAATTTCTTTGAATGGATTCGAAGTATTTGAATCAAATTCGAATTGAAAATATCAAATCAATCCGAATCCATTGTGAAGAATTTCTAAAGACGGTTATATTCTTTCTATTTTGTGCTATTATTTTTTTTTATTATTCTATTCTATTTTTTATTCCCTTCTCTTTTCTCTCTTATTCTATTCATTTTATATTCTTTTCTTTTATTTTCTAGTCTATTCTATTCTGTTCTGTTTGATTCTTTTTTTTTTCTAAATTCGAAAGACGGCTATATTCTAACACTAAGGGCCGGTTCACACTACCACGACCAGAAAGTCGCCCCGTGACTTAAAGAGACTTGTTTAGAGACTTGGAAGAGACTTGGAAGAGACTTGGAAGAGACTTGTGCACTACTTTGAAGAGACAGGCGACTTTGTCTGTGGGTAATGCCTGGCTAATCTCTTTCTTCTTCCTGGAAAGTCTGATAACAAGTCGTGTCAATTAAGATAAGGAGGCCAGTCGGATCACAGGTCGGATCACAGGTCGCCTCAAAGTAGTACAGGACCCTTTTCTGAAGTCGGAGCGACTTCAGTAGTGCCAATTAAGACGGCACTGATTGATTAACATTGCTTTTGTTATGTCAAGCGACCTGGGGCTACACAAGTCGCCTCACAAGTCGTGCTAGTGTGAATGGGCTCTTATACACACAGTCTTTAAAGGAAATCAGCAATTTGATTATATTTTAAATTTGTTTTTGAATTTGATTCGAATTTCGGATGAAACTTTGTTCCATCTTTTGCAACAAGTTACCCTGGATTTAAAACTCAAATAGAAAGCAAAAAGGGGGCCAATGCGCTACCAATGGAGTATTGAAAGTAGTAAATCACAATAGAGTGGCAATAATAAAGCGGAAGAATAAGTACAGGACCCTTTTCTGAAGTCGGAGCAACTTCAGTAGTGCCAATTAAGACAGCACTGATTGATTAACATTGCTTTTGTTATGTCAAGCGACCTGGGGCTATACAAGTCGCCTCACAAGTCGTGCTAGTGTGAATGGGCTCTAAAGCTGCCAATTTTAGTAGTGTCACCACATAAATTCAAATAAATAAATATTCCATGAATAATACTAGATATAAATAAACGTGCAGAATAGTGCAAATTAATAAAGTGCTGTGCATAAGAAAGGAATCGTGAATATTCACATAAATTCCAAAAAGTTCATATAAAGTGCTGGATGTAACAAAATCAATGGATAAATTATATAAATAGTAACATAAAAGTGCTGAATGTAGAAAAAAAAAAATCGATGGATCAATGGTAATATTTACAAAATTCAAAATCCGTAAAAGTGCTGGTGTTGAAATTAAGAGCTCATATAAAAAAGTTCATGTGCAAATTCATATATAAAAGTTCATGTGCAAATTCATATATAAAAGTTCATGTGCAAATGTGCAAATTCATATATAAAAGTTCATGTGCAAATGTGCAAACATATAGCCAATGGTGCTGTTCTGGACACGTGAAGTGCTTCCAAATCCAATAGTGTCACCGATGTGCACCAAATCCCACAATATATGCAATGGCCGCTCACCTCCAGGTAGGTTACAACAAGCATGGTAACAGAGAAAGAAATTCTCCTATAGGAATCCAAGAGGTGGTAACCGGACAGCTGGTAGGTGGTGGTCTCTTAGGGCAAGGGTCCTCTTATCTCTCATATATGGAATCAATAAAGAAGGGACCTCATGGTGTAGTAATGTAAGACATTTATTTTAATAAAAATATAGACAACTCACAGTTAAAATAGATAAAACGTTCCTCCGCAAGCTCACAGTGTATGGGGGCATGTAAACTTCCGGTCTCGGCCATAGACCGGAAGTGACGTCACTCGGGTCCTCCCAACACGTTGCGTCACTTACTCTCGTGACTTTATCAAGGGTCTACGTCGCTAGCCTGTGAGGCTCTGGGGAGCGAGCACGTGCCCGCTCCCGCGCGCTCCCGCGCGGTCACGGACCCCCCCCGCGCGTGTGACCGGCGGACCCGATGTCCGCCGGTCACTCAGCGATCAGCGGGGGAGAGGGAGAAAGTCAGGCGGCTTGTGTAAACAAGCTGCCTGTCATTCTCCTCGGTGTAAAAACACTGATCACACGGTTCTACAATGTAGAACCGTTGATCAGTGTCCCTACAGCTCAACAGACAGTCAATCACAGTAAGAATCACGCCCTATAGGGACACACACAGCCCCTCCCTCTCAAATAAAGTTAACCCCTTGCCTACCAGTGTATTTTTACAGTAACAGTGCATATGTATAGCAATGATTACTGTAGAAATGTCACTGGTAACCCCAAAAGTGTCAAAAATGTCAGTCAAGGGTCCGATCTGTCCGCCGCAATGTCGTAGTCCCGCAAAAAAATTGCAGATCGCCGCCATTACGCGTTAAAAAAAAAAACAACAAAAATTACAAAAATCTTTTGTTAGTAAACGCGATAACTTTTGCGCAAACCAATAAAAATATGCTTTTTGCGATTTTTTTTACCAAACATAGGTAGCATAAAACAAATTGGCCAAAAATGTTAAAAAATTTTGATTTTTACTTTTTTTTGGGGGGAATTTCATATAAAAAAATGTGAAAAATATTATTTTTGCAAAATTGACGCTCTTTTTTTGTTTATAGCGCGTGATCAAAAAAATCACACAGGTGATCAAATACCACCAAAAGAAAGCTCTGTTTGTGGGAAAAAAAGGACGTCAAATTTGTTTAGGTACAGCGTCGCACGACCGCGCAATTGTCCGTTAAAGTCACGCAGTGCCGAATCGCAAAATACCCCCTGGTCGTTTAGCAGCCAAATCCTCCGGGGCTTAAGTGGTTAAGGCTTCATTCACACTTACGCAGGTGCGTCACATTTAGGGCAGCCCATTTAGTGCAGGGGTAGCAAAACACCTTTTTTTAAATTGCGTCACACGAAAACACATTAATTACTATACGTTTAGTTGCATAATTTCACATACACGTTAGCAAGGTGTGTTGGGTGTGCCATTAGGAATAATGGCAGCACCGTTCTGTAAAAGGGATGAGCGTTTTTGTGACAAATCATGCGTGCTCCTATATAACACAATGTGAACCTAGCCATAGTCTCACATCACAATCCCCCCATGCATGCATTTGCATTTTTCTTAGTCATTATTTGATTTGATTTTGACGGAGTTGCATTTACATGCGTTTGCAGTGCATTCACATGTGATCTGATGTGTTTGCATGTGGAAAAGTGCAGCACGGTGTACTTTTTTTTTTTTCATTCATATAAAATCATTACAATGGTGTCAGTTAGGGTCATTGAAATACATTTTTTTTTTTTTTTTTGCAGATACGTTTGAAATGTGTTAAACTTCTTGCCACCAGCTTAACGCACATGTGTGGTGGCCAAAGGGTAAGCTTTTTTGCACACACACCGCACATATGCATCAATGGGCAGCCAAGGTTTCTGTGCTGTGTGCTCACTTATAGCGCGCTCCCAGCACAGGGACCGAGCTGTCAATCAGATCTCAGTCTGCATTAATGATTGACAGCTGGCAGTGCCGCTTCAATCACAATGGTCACATGACTGCTGATATCTCACCCCCCCCCCCCCCCGGAAAAAAGACCCTATTAACCACTTTACCACCGGTGGATTTTGCTGTACTACGTCCAGGTCACTTTTTGCGATTCGGCACTGTGCGACTTTAACTGACAATTGCGCGGTCATGCAACGCCGTACCCAACCGAAATTTACGTCCTTTTTTTTCCCACAAACAGAGCTTTCTTTTGGTGGTATTTGATCACCTCTGCTATTTTCATTTTTTGCGATATTAATTAAAAAAAAGCGACAATTTTGAAAAAATAACAATATTTTTCTACTTTGACAGTTAAAAAATATCCAATATATTCAATTTTTGTCATATATTTAGGCCAAAATGTATTTAGCTACATGTCTTTGACCAAAAAATTCTCAATGAGCGAATTTTTAACCGCTTTAAGACCGAAAGATTTTACCCCATTCCTGACCAGGCCATATTTTGCGATTCGGCACTGCGTTACTTTAACGGACAATTGCGCGGTCGTGCGATGCTGTACCCAAATTAAATGTATGTCCTTTTTTCTTTTGGTGGTATTTGATTCCCTGTGCGATTTTTACTTTTTGCGCTATAAACAAAAAAAGAGCGACAATTTTGAAAAAATAACAATATTTTTCACATTTTTTTATATGAAATTCCCCCCAAAAAAATTTAAAAATCTAAATTTTTTAACATTTTAGGCCAATTTGTTTTCTGCTACATATTTTTGGTAAAAAAAAATCGCAATAAGCGTATTTTGATTGGTTTGCGCAAAAGTTATCGCAGCTACTAACTACGGGAATTTTATGTCATTTTTATTGTTTTTTTTTTTTAACTAGTAATGGCGGCGATCTGCGATTTTTTTTGCGGGACTGCAACATTGCAGCGGACAGATCGGACCCTTGACTGACATTTTTGAAACTTTTGGGGGTACCAGTGACATTACTACAGTAATCAGTGCTATAAATATGCACTGTTACTGTAAAAATGACACTGGCAGGGAAGGGGTTAATTTTATTGGAGAGGGAGGGGTTAATGTATGCCTGGTGCTTACTGACGTGTGTGGGGGGAGGGGACTGTGTGACACAGGCACAGATCGCAGGTTCAGCTATGCTGAATCCTGCAATCTGTCACTGTTTGTCACTTAGGAGATCCGCCAGCTTTGTTTACACAAGTGGGCGGATCTCCACACTCGATCCCCGACGATCGGGGAAGAGCGGCGGTGATCACCGCCGCTCCTCCCCTGGCCCGACTCCCTCTGTGACTGAATACAGCGGGAGCGAGCCTCCGGTGGCGCGCGCGTAACCCACAAGGGGAGGAGTCCAGCGACGTAGGTCTATGTCACTGGACGATATCGAGCCACTTTGCCGCAGTAGGGTCAACTTGACCGGTCGGCAAGTGGTTAAAGGGTTGCCAGACCTGGATGGGAATGGGTTAATAATGTGTTTATCCTAATCTGATGTAAACGAGCCCTAAATGCTTCTCTGCTAATTGCTGTATGCCTTCAGAATATAACAATGTGATGTGTAAATAGCCTTGCAGCACTGGAGTGTGAATGTACTCGCTGTGTTTGTGTAGCCTTGCTCCACATTCTTCCTACAATCTTAAAGCATACTCTATTCATTGTCTACTATGCAAACTGCCTCTACTGATGATGTGGACATTAGACTGCAAGCTCCATAGGAAAGTAGACTGATATTTATAGCCAGAATGGTCTAAAGAAGTTGCTGGATGATATTTTGACATCTGACGTTATATTTTGCCTTCCCTCATTCCTCCTATTCCCCTTGTAAATATGCTAACTAATATTTAAGACAACTTTTCTGTATTATTTACATGCCGTGTTTTAGACCTAGTGATGTCATTATAGTGCAGGGGTTAGGAGTACCTAACACACAGAGTGCAGGGGTCAGTAGTACATAACACATATTGTGCAGGGGTTAGGAGTACACAACGTACAGAGTCAGAGGCGTAACTAGAACCTTCAGGGCCCTGATGCAAGAAACCATGAAGGGCCCCCCAGACCCCTGGCCGGGGCCCTTACCTTCAAGCCCAGGGCTCTTCCCACTAATCCTGGGGCTCTTTACACTCATTGCATGGCCTTTTATTACGGTCCCGCAGCAGGATTCTTTCACAGGTTCTGCAGTGGGCCCCCTTCCTGCAATCTTGTGGGCCCCCTTCCTGCAATCTTGGGGCCTCCCCAGAGTGGTGCAATGCCAGGGTCTGGTCGCAAGTGTGACCTTTGCGATCCTGGAAGTTCACCCACTGGTTTGCTACTGGGCCCCCTGGAGCATGGGGCCCGGTAGCGATTGCAACCCCTGCAACCCCTGTAGTTACGCCCCTGTACAGAGTGCAGGGGTAGCAGTACATAAAGCACAGGGCTCAGGAGTATGTAACATACAGGGTTCAGGGGCACAAGAGCACCTAACACACAGAGTGCAGGGGTCAGGAGAACACAACATACCGAGTGCAGTACATAAAGCACAGAGCACATGGGTCAGGGGACTATAATGCACAGAGTGCATGGTTTAGTAGTACATTACACATATTATGCAGGGGTTAGGAGTACTGCAGAGTGCAGGGGTCGCAGTACATAAAGCACAGGCATCAGGAGTATGTTGTTCAGGGGCACAACCCATATGGAAGAAAAATATATTTCCAATATATTTAGGGAAAAATATTTCGAAATATATTAAATATGGCCAAAATTGTACCATTTCAAATATATTTCCAATATATTTGGGGAAAAAAAATTAAGAATGTTTTTTTAAAATATATTTTAAATATATTTTTCTTCCATGTGGGAAGAGCACCTAACACATAGAGTTCAGGGGTCACTTTGTGATTTTTACCTACAGGTAAGGCTTATAGGCTTACCTGTAGGTAAAATAATTATCTCCTAAACCTGCACCGCTCAGGAGATATTCACCCGGGATGAAGCCAGTGACGTCACTGGCACATGTGCTCTGAGGGTCCCGCATACCGTGCCGGATTTTCAGAGCTTCATGCCGGACCCAAGGGCTCCCGCATGCATGCACGGGAGTGACTTCATTTCAGCTCTGGTCACTCTCAGCGCCGGAGCCTGCGAACGCGAAAGAAAGACATGGGGAAGAGGTCAGCTCTCTCAGCTGTGTCAGCGCGCTGCTGGAGGGCTTCGTTCTAAGGTAAGTATTTCATAATGGGCTAGTATGCGATGCATACTAGTCCATTATGCTATTTTCTTACAGGTGTTTTTTTTTTTTTTAACCTTGCAGTGGTTTACTACTGCTTTAATCAGTACAGTATTTGTTTAAAAAAAAAAAAAATCGGAAGATCAAGACTACACATGCTCGGAACAAAGAATACATTACAATACAATACAACACATTACATCACTTCTGAAGTTGTATTCATATGAGAATTTTCATAACTTTAATAACTTCCTAATTTCTGATATGAGACTAGTGTGCAACAAAAAACAGACGATGATTCATCCGATATTCTCATCGTGTGTATAAGGTTTAAGTGCCTGTGGTCACTGGAGAATAGGAAAATACTGGATCACTCACTATATGTTTTTTCACCCATAAAGCTGGCTCAGCTCATGTTAGTAAGGTGCTGGCTCTAGTGGGACAGTATACACCGCTGCTACTACAGTTAGGTCCATATATATTTGGACACAGGCACAATTTTCATACTTTTGGCTCTGTATGCCATCAGAATAAAATTAAAATTAAACATTACAAATGAATGTGAAGTGCAGACTTTCAGCTTTAATTCAAGGGGTTGAACATAAATATTAAGTACAAATTTTAGAAACTGCAACCATTTTTATACACAGCCCCCCCATTTTCAGGGCCTCAAATGTAATTGGACAAATGAATAAACTAATAAATAAAATGTTAATTTTTAATATTTTGTTGGGAATCCTTTACTGGCAATGACTGCCTGAAGTCTGGAACCCATGGACATTACCAAAGACAGAGTTTCTTCCTTTCTGATGCTTTGCCAGGCTCTAGCTGCAGCTGTCTTTAGTTGTTCTTTGTTTGTGGGTCTTTCTGCCTTTAGTTTTGCCTTCAGCAAGTGAAATACATGCTTAATTAGGTTGAGATAAGGTGGGTGACACGGTCATTGCAGAATATTCCACTTATTTTACTTCAAAAGCTCCTGGGTTGCTTTTGCAGTGTGTTTTGGATCATTGTCCATCTGTACTGTGAAGCGCCGTCCAATCAACTTTGCTGCATTTGGCTGAATCTGGGCTGACAGTATAATTCCAAACACTGCAGAATTCATCTGGCTGCTTCTGTCTTCGGTCACATCATTAATAAATACACATGGCCCAGTGCCACTAGAAGCCAAGCATGCCCATGCCATCACACCATGTTTTACAGATGACGTGTGCTTTGGATCATGAGCTGTTCCAAGCCTTCTCCACACTTTTTTCTTCCAGTCATTCTGGTACAGATTAATCTTAGTTTCATCTGTCCAAAGAATGCTTTTCCAGAACTGGTCTGGCTTTTTTACATGTTTTTTGGAAAAGTCCAATCTGGCTTTTCTATTCTTCAGGCTTATGAATGGTTTGCACCTTGTGGTGAACCCTCAGTATTTGCTCTTGTGAAGTCTTCTCTTGATTGTAGACTTTGACAATGATATGCCACCTCCTGGAGAGTGTCCTTCACTTGTCTGGATGTTGCGAATCCTTTTTCTTTACCATAGAGAGGATCCTGCGATCATCCACCACTGTTGTCTTCCGTGGATGTGCAGGCATTTTTATGTTGCTGAGCTCACCAGTGCATTCTTCTTTCCGCAGATTGTACCAAACTGTTGATTTGGCCACTCCTAATGTTGCTGCTATCTCTCTGTTGGATTTGGTTTGTTTTTTAAGCCTTGACCTGGATACACATTATACAACTTTTGTTGGTAGATTTCTTTTAGATTTACCTTCAACTATGTAGTGCAAGGGCCTGCCTGATTACATACAAACTGATAGTGTTTAGGTCTGACCTCATAGTATATGGTTTTAATAAGTCTAAAGGGAAAAAATGGAAAGAAAATTGTATAGTGTTTATCCAGCCTTACAATGGCCTGTTTCACTTGCATGGACAGCTCCTTTGAATGTATGATGTAGGTTCACAGCAACAGATTCCAAATGCAAGTATAACACTTAAAGCGAAGTTCCGGCCACAAAATTTTTTTTTCAATAAAAATACCCCCGGACAGTCAGGGCTAGTACATTCCACAATGGATAGCCTCTGTACTGTTCTGGGTCACACTTACCTGCAAGAAGAAATACTTACCTTTAAAATTATTTCTCCAGCGTTGCCATCTTGGATGTGGGCAGCTGAAGCCAGCGCGATCCTCTTCTGTGTCCTCTTCCGTGTCCTCTTCTCCCAGAATTCACCTGCACTGGCCCCGCTCATCACTTCCGATGACGGGCGGGGCCGGTGCCGGCGCATTGATTCCTGGGAGCGATGACGTTCACCTCCCAGGAATCATTGCAAACTGGAAGTGACGGCGCGGGCCGCGGCCGCCGAGGGAGGAAGTGGAAGAAAGGCGAGTATATTTTTCTACAATAACAAGGTAAGTAAAAACAAAATAAAATCGTAACTATCCATTTCTTTTTCAGGTCAGGTGACAAATAGGAAGCGGATGGCCACAAAATCGATTATGTCGATTTTGTGGCCGGAACTCCGCTTTAAGGCCCATACACAAGATAAGAAATTAGGAAGTCAAATTTCATCCGATGAATGATCTGCCTATTTACGGATTGTTAGTGTAGTGCTTTCGACAGCTGATTTTCAGAAAGACAGAAACTGGATGTGTAGGCTATACAATTTTTATCGTACATCAACACAACCTCCGATTTTGTTTAATTAGTACAGTTTTCATCCAAAATAAAAATCGTAGGAGCAAGACTACACATGCTCGGAAATGAAAGAAAACATACAAAACAATTCAGCACGAGAATTTTCGTATGAAGGTAACCTCTTCACTTTCGATAGGAGAAGAGCATGCAACAAAAAATCGATGAAAATACATGCAATAATCTGATCGTGTGTACGAAGCTTTAGAATCAACTTTAGACCTTTTACCTGCTTAATTAATGAAGAAATAACAAAGGAGTAGGCCACACCTGGCCATGAAACAGCTTTTGATTCCATTGTCCAACTATTTTTGGTCCCTTGAAAAAGGGGGATGGCTATTCTTAAGAGCTGTAATTCCTAAACCCTTCCTCCGATTTCAATGTACATACCCTCATATTAAACCTGAGAGTGCGTACTTTCAGCCCATATCCATTAAATAACTATAGCTTGAATATGTTTTGGTAAATATCTGAAAAAAAAACTAAAATTGTGCCCGTGTCCAAATATATTTGGACGGTTGGATCTAACCGTATATTAGAAGTTTTAAATCCAATCAGCAGCAGCCTGTCAGCTTGTTGGTAGCACGATGGAATTGGTTGAGACCAAGCTCCTCAAAAAAAAAAATAATAATTTTAACAGCTGATAATAATAGATATAAAATAGTGTTTAAGGCCCCTTTCACATGGGCTTTCCGATCCGATCCGCCTGTCAGTTTGTCAGGTGGACCTGATCGGATGCTCCATGCATCCCTATGGAGCAGCGGATGTCAACGGAGACATCTCCACTGACACCTGCTGCTATCCAATCCTGTCTGTGAAATCCGAACGAATGGAAGCCCTATTTTCCATCCGGTTCGAAGATCGGATAGGATCAGATGAGAACGGACAGGCGGTCCGTTCTCATCAAATCAACCATAGAGGAGAGCGGGGATCTGACAGCTCCTTCTCTGCACACAGAGCAGAGACGGAGCTGTCATCCGCCTGCTCAGCGGAGAACGGACTCCGTCGGGCGCACCGCCCGTGTGATTGGAGCCTAAAATGAGTGGCAGGAACATTTCAAGGAACAAGTCCATTGGTATGCATAGAAATCTCACTATACAATGACGTGGATAAATGAAAACCTTCACAGACAAATTGTATTTGAAGCCCAACCTATGAATAAACAATACAGAATGTTCTAGGAAAATAAATAGATGAGCAGCAACTTTGCATGACAAAGGTTCATACTACTGCATTTTGGGAACATATGCAAAATCGTGCACTTTCACGTCACGCAAAGAAATGTACTGCACTTTTACTTGTTCACATTGACTGCGGCTTTGAAATCATGCGACTTAATCTGAAATCGCATGATTTCAAAGCCGCGTGTCAGTGCAACTTCAGGTGCGGCTTTAAAGAATGTGCACAGCTTCATGCACAGATTTCTACGCAACTCACACCCAAAATCGCCAAAAGTAGTGCAGGAACTAGTTTTTCTTATCGATGCAGCACCGCAAAATCAGCGTCGCACTGTTTTGAACAGTGCTATTGCTGACAAAAGGGTGCGAATTGTCATGTGATTTGACCTGCCAAGTTGCATGACAAGTTGCTCCAATGTAAACGAGGGCTTAGCAGACATGTGGCGGTGCCATTAATTGTTAATGGAACCTAGGGTTGCCACATCATCCCTGTAAACCAGGACACATATTAATTACACAGGTTCTGAGGCTAATATAATGCAGATAAGGCCTCTTTTACACATACGGTCCGTTCAGTTCATCAGTTCAGTCACGTCAAAATGTATCCATTTTTCATCCATTTTTCATCCGTTTTTCATTCATTTTTCTTACATCCACTACCAATGCAAAAACAGATGAAAAATGGACCGTTTGTCCGTTTACATCCGTTTTTCGTCCGATCCGTTTTTTTGACGGATGAAAAATAGGGCATTCATCTGTTCCAAAAAATGGACATTGACGGAAGCGGATAAAAACGGATGTTAACGGATAATCATCCATTGTCATCGGTTTTTACATAGAGATGCATTGATGTCCGTTTTTCATCCGTCAACGGATGGATGAAAAACGGACAAACGGACCGTATGTGTGAAAGGGGCCTAAAGCCCCGTACACACGATCAGATCATCAAACGATCTGTTGTCCGTTTTTGTTGCATGCTAGTCTGATGTGGAGAGTGAAGAGGTTATTTTCATACGAATTTTCCCGTACGACAGAATTCTACTTCAGAAGTGATGCCATGTGCTGGATTGCTTTGTATGTGTTCTTTCGTCTCTGAGCATGCCTAGTCTTGCTCTTAAGATTTTTTTCCGTCGAAATCTGTACTAATGAGACGAAAATCGGACGATGTATTACGGACGACAAACATTTTATAGCCTGCACATCAGGATTTTGTCAGCCGAAAAGTCGGAGTTGGCTGTCGAAAGCACCATACTAACAATCCTAAAATCGGCAGATCGGTCGTCGGACGAATTTTCCCTACAGATTTTCTTATCGTGTGTACGGGCCTTAAGCCTTGTACACACGTACCGATCGTCGGCGAACGATCGGCCGTCTTTTGTCCCCGGGCTGTCGGTGTCTGTTGAAAAGTGCAAAGACAGCCACAGGAATTTTGTCCGCCGACTACAACCGACCGCAGAAGTGATGTCATGTAATGGTTAACTTTCCCTGTGTTTTTTCTTTTCTGAGCATGCCCAGTCTTGCAAATCTGCTGTCTGTCGGCTGAATTCTGTACTGACTGGCGAACAATCGGCCGCTCTGGTGTCGGCATACAAAAATTTTAATGCTTGCATGACAGATTCTTGTCGGCAGAATGTGCGCTGACGGCTGTCGGAGGCATCATACTAACAAGCGTACAAACGGCAGATCGTTCGTCGGCCGACGCTTGTCTGCCAACAATCGGTACGTGTGTACGGGCCTTAAGGCACCATGCAAGTTTAATTATCACCTTAATCAGCCACAGAACCTGTGTAATTAATGTTTAATACTATTTCTCAGCCCTGAGTCTTGGGGCTAGTGTACGCCACAGCACATGCATTATGGCATCTACGCTGAGACGCGTTAAAGTGCGTTATTGTAATTGGTGTTTTTGATGCGTTTGCAATGCATTTACTTCCAGTTTGAGTTTTTATTGTGCTGTGGTATCTTGCAGTGTGTCATTGCTTAGTTCCTGTGACACCATGCCTGTACATGAATGAACGTGCTGTGCGTTCCTGTGCGATTCACATGGGATTCTGTGCGGTGGGATTTCAGCGTATTCATTTTGAATGAGCTAAAATTGCGCCACAACAAAGGTAGCACGTGCGATCAGGTGGGGACAAACGCAACGCGTTTGTGACCTTTGTTTGGGGTGTCATTACCTTTCTATTGACACCCGCTGCAGATTGAAAATGGAGTGCATTTTTCACACATTCCTGTGCGATTCATATGGGGGCATGGTGTGAACGCACCACAATAGCTGATGTAAACCGGCCCTTACTATCAAATCTGCTATATGTTTGTTTATTTAAAGGGTAACTATACTTTTGTGGGGAAAAAAAATCAGCAAATAAAGAAAAAACAATACAGTAAACCCCCGTTATATCGCGGTTCAGTTTTTGGGGACCCGGTATATTGTGCTTGTTTTCTGTAAGACCTATTAATATTATTTTACTAATTAAATCATTGTTAATTAAATAATTTTGTGTTTTCCATTGCTCTTGCTCTGTCTCTCAGTATCTTTTATGTGTTTAAATGTGTTTCTATTGTTTTAAAAGTGTGTTTAACCCCTTCCGTACCGCGTCATGTCAAATGACGTCGGCACAAATCCTTTCTCGATCCGGGCGGACGTCATATGACGGCGCCCGGATCTCCCCACTACTGCGCGCCCCCGGGGGCGCGCAGCGCGGCGATCGGGGGTGAGGCTCGTCCCTCGGACTGAGCCCAACCCCGATCAAGGTAAACAGCCAATGAAATTGGCTGTTTACCACGTGATCGGCTGTGTCAATCACAGCCGATCACATGAGCGGCTCCAGCGCGAGCCGCTCGTTCCTTCCTTAATGCGCGCCCCCGGGGGCGCAATGGGGTCATTTTGTGGACTTTTCCATTGTATTGGTGCTCTAGGGCCTTGAAAAGTGTGATAGGTAGTAAGAAAGTTTTATGTGTATTTATGCTCCTAAAACGCCTTATGGTGCTACTTGGACGTGGAGTCTCTTTTTGTGGCCAGGCTGTGTAAAAGTCTCACACATGTGGTATCACCATACTCAGAAGGAGTAGCAGAATGAATTTTGGGGTGTCATTTTTGCTGTGTACATGCTATGTGTTAGAAATAGCTTATAAATTGACAACGTTTTGGGAAAAAAAAATAAAAAAAAATGTTTTCTTCATTTTCCCAAGAATTGTGGGAAAAAATTATAACTTCAAAAAACTCACCATGCCTCTTACTAAATACCTTGGACTGTCTACTTTACAAAAAGGGGTCATTTGGGGGGTATTTGTACTGTCCTGACATTTCAGGGCCTCAAGATGGAGATAGGCCATCAGTACATCTGGTGTGATAAATTTTCAGTAATTGGTACCATAGCTTCTAGACTCAATAACTTTCACACAGACTAAATAATATACACTAATTTGGGTTAATTTTACCAGAGACATGTAGCAGTATAAATTTTGGCCCAAATGTATGAAGAAAAATTAATTTTTTGCAAAATTTTATAATAGAAACTAAAAAAAAGTGTTTTTTTTGCAAAATTTTTGCTCTTTTTTTGCTTATATCACGAAAAAAAAAAAAAACCCCAGTTGTGATCAAATACCACCAAAAGAAAGCTCTATTTGTGTGAAAAAAATGATAAAAATTTTGTTTGGTTACAGTGTAGCATGACTGAGCAATTGTCATTCAAAGTGTGAGAGTGCTGAAAGCTGAAAATTGGTCTGGGCAGGAAGGGGGTCTAACTGCTCTGTATGGAAGCGGTTAAAGACCTTAAAATGCTTTTAAAAGTACAGTAAAAGTTCTAAAAACATGCCTAGGGTGTATTTAAATAGGGTATTTCTATTTCACGGATTTTCACTTTTCGTGGGTAGGTCTGGAACGTAACCCCCGCGATGGAGGGGAGTTTACTGTATAGCTTATACTATTGCGACACAAATCATACTGTAATTGAATGTTATTAACCACTTTACCACCGGAGGATTTTGCTGTCTTACGTCTGGGCCACTTTTTGCGATTCGGCACTGTGCGAGTTTAACTGACAATTGCGCGGACATGCAACGCCGTGCCCAAACAAAATTTACGTCCTTTTTTTCCCACAAACAGAGCTTTCTTTTGGGGGTATTTGATCATCTCTGTGATTTTTATTTTTTGTGATATTAATAAAAAAATGCGACAATTTTGAAAAAATAACAATATTTTTCTACTTTGACAGTTAAAAAATATCCAATATATTCAATTTTTGTCATATATTTAGGCCAAAATGTATTTAGCTACATGTCTTTGACCAAAAAATTCTCAATGAGGGTATTTTTAAACGCTTTAAGACCGGAAGATTTTACCCCATTCCTGACCAGGCCATATTTTGCGATTTGGCACTGCGTTAATTTAACGGACAATTGCGCGGCCGTGCGACGCTGTACCCAAATTAAATCTATGAACTTTTTTTTCCCACAAACAGAGCTTTCTTTTGGTGGTATTTGATCACCTCTGCGATTTTTACTTTTTGCGCTATAAACAAAAAAAGAGCGACAATTTTGAAAAAATAACAATATTTTTCAAATTTTTTTGTATGAAATTCCCCCCCAAAAAAAATTAAAAATCAAAATTTTTTAACATATTAGGCCAATTTGTTTTCTGCTACATATTTTTGGTAAAAAAATCGCAATAAGCGTATTTTGATTGGTTTGCGCAAAAGTTATTGCGTTTACTAACTAAGGGAAAGATTTCTGTAATTTTTGGTGTTTTTTTTTTTAACGAGTAATGGTGGCGATCTGCGATTTTTTTTTGCGGGACTGCGACATTGCGGCGGACAGATCGGACCCTTGACTGACATTTTTTACACTTTTGGGGGTACCAGTGACATTACTACAGTAATCAGGGCTATACATATGCACTGTTACTGTAAAAATGACACTGGCAGGGAAGGGGTTAATTTTTATTGGAGAGGGAGGGGTTAATGTATGCCTGGTGCTTACTGACATGTGTGGGGGGAGGTGACTGAGTGACACAGGGACAGATCGCAGGTTCAGCTATGCTGAACCCTGTAATCTGACCCTGCCTGTCACTTAGGAGATCCGCCCGCTTTGTTTACACAAGCGGGCGGATTTCCACACTAGATCCCCGATGATCGGGGAAGAGCAGCGGTAATCACCACCGCTCCTCCCCTGGCCCGACTCCTGCTGTGACTGAATACAGCGGGAGCGGGCCTCCAGGAAGCGCGCGTGCGCCGCCGAGAGAGAGTAATGTCTGGTGAGGTAGGTCTACGTCGCCAGATGATAACGAGCCAGTGTGCCGCAGTAGCAGCACAGTGAGCAGACGTAAAGTGGTTAAAAATGACCTTTCCTTTTCAATCTGCAGCTGTTGTAATTTTCTGAAAATGCAATGCACTATGGCCGCCTGGAGGTGTTCTGTACACAGAATGTATACTGACCACACCCCAGAAACATAATTTCCTGCTTGTGTGATTGGCTCACCAATTTTCCCAGAAGTCTGCACTAAGATACAAGCCAGATTTCTGGCATCCCCTGCAACAAAAATTTCATTTTTGTGAGATACTCCCAATAGGAACATGTCTAAAGGGATGCAGGCACAGCAGATTTCCTCATTAGAGCTCTGCAGCTGCCACAGCTGATTGATAATTGTGAAACCACTCCCACTTGACCCACTCAGCACAGAGGAACAAACAATGATTTTTTTCAGAATAACAAAAGGTAGAAATGTGGAACAAAGTTTGTTAATATCCCTGCAATGTACAGAGATCACCCAGAGGGGAATTTTTTTTTTCTCAACAAAAGTAGAGTTATGCTTTAAAGCCTATCCACTCTACAATGCCCTGTGCCATAAGCCAAAATGAGTGGGACTCAACTGAATGCACAAAAAAATAGCACAGACTCCATTCATTTCCATTACACCCCAAACTGTGTGTTATGGTGGGCGGCGGTGTGCTGCAGTGCAAGTCCCTTGTGAAGATACATGCGGGTGCAATTTAAAATAAATTATGCTGCAACGCGTGTATGGTGTTTTACCACAACAACTTAGTATGAGCTGACCCTCAAGCCAGAGACCTTGAGAGAGAGAATATTACAAGGCTCTATAGGCACAACATGATATGTACTTTCCCCAGACTAAAACCAAACTCAAATATTGTCCAAATATAAAAGTCATGTGTATTCCTCCTTGAATCTTGGTGTGCTTTGTGCATTTCTCGCAAATCTATGCAGTAATCCAGTGTGAGACTTTCCCTCTGTGCATGAGCTTCCTGTAATGAAGACCTGTCACTGCTGCACTCTCTCCTTGTGCAGGGTGACTGGTCTTGTCTCCGCCTCCTCCTTTAGATTCCTACAGGCAGCCTGGTATAGGTGGAGCCTGTAGGGCCCCTCCCACAGCTCTCCTCTCTGCAGAAGCTGTACCTCCCAAATTTTTGAGATGGGAACAAGGGACACCTATTAGCAAAAGTATGTAGGCATAGAACACACCCCCTGCCACACCCCCTTAAAGGGAAATTATACAAAAAAATTATTCGTTAAACCCACAAGTGCTTTTTTTTACCACTACTATTTCTTGCTTTTGAAATTTACAAATGCAGCAATTTAGAAATTGGATAAAATGTTTAGCACTGTGAAACACTTTCTGAACAATGTAATGTGCATTTTATATACAACTATATAGATCAGACCAAAATGAGAAACAAAGGAGGAGGAAAGAGGGACAGAGGGACTTTTTTTTCCAAATCAAGGACAATCCCTCGAAATCAGGGACAGTTGGGAGCTAAGGTATACAGCACAGCAATGATCTCACTGCTACCTTTACAAGGCAATAACTGGATTTGTAAAGGCAGCTGATGCATGCAAAGTGAATTTATAACTGTTGTAGTTTTTGAGGAATATACTTCAATGAAGGTTTTTGAGTTCAGCTATAAATCCTATTCAGGGTACACAAATCAAATACACTCAGATACTATCCACAGGGATGAAGGGGGAAAGCCTACTTACACTGATTGGCTGGCCCCAGAGGTACTGGGACATAGCCTATAGTATTATGGCAAATAGATTTCACAAAGCCCAGCAGATTGCAGGTGACATGTGATATGAAGCAGAGCTTAGGTGCATTGTGAGCGATGTGTGCTTCATAATTATCCAGTATGCAATTACATAAATCTCAGCGCTTTCTGTGTGATTTGTAACATACCATTATGATATATCCAGAATAATGAGAATAATGAAATGAAAGGCCAAAAAAATGGAGCAAAGATGAAAGGGGGGTGGGGAGCCAAACTGGCGGTTTACAGTAAGTGTGGATTCTTTTTATTTTTTTTTTTAATAAAATGGACATTTAACTGTTAAAAAACTTTTCTCATTATTTGTTTTATTTTACCAAAAACTCCAACTCACTCCTCTTCTGACTTTTTATGCTGCTTACTACACTGAGCAAAATTATAAACACAACACTTTTGTTTTTTGCCCCCATTTTTCATTAACTGAAATCAAAAATCTAAGACTTTTTCTATGTACACAAAAGGCCGATTTCTCTCAAATATTGTTCACAAATCTGTGTTAGTGAGCATTTAGTAGTTCAGATCTGCCGGTCAGTTTTTTTAGCGGATCTGAACGGATGCCCCATGCATCTCTATGGGGCATCGGATGTCAGAGGAGACATGTCCACTAGGCCTGCGGAATATAATCGCCGAATCGATGCATCGCGATGCGACCCTTCGCGATTCTGCATCGATTGGGGGTGACTGCAAAATCGATTAGCTTGATGTCACTTCCGGGGTGGGCGGCGCTGGCGCTTGATGAGAGTGGCGGTGGCCGGGCTTGCGAACACGGAGCTCCTCGTGGGAGAGGAGAGGAGGAGAGCGGAGCCTGCAGAGCAACCCGACCCATGGACTGCCGTCCCCCCCAATTGACTGGCCGAGGAGGCCCTGCTTTCCGCCTGTACCATGCACTGCACGAGTCCGAGCTCCAAATGCCCGACATGAGGCTCATCAACTGGGACCTGTCTGTGTCTGAGCCCTACTCCATACACCTACCGGCTACCGCTACTTCACCCACAACTGGCTGCAGCTCTGCTTCCTGGTAAGTCGTGGCACTACAGGGCCCAGCATTACTCCTTACCATGGCCTGCTATAATACAACTAGGGGCACTACAGAGCCCAGCATTCCTCCTTACCAGGGCATGTTATACTACAACTAGGGGGACTACTACAGACTCTGTAGTCCCCCTAGTTGTAGTATAACAGGCCCTGGTAAGGAGGAATGCTGGGCTCTGTAGTCCCCCCTAGTTGTAGTACAGTAGGCCCTGGTAAGGAGGAATGCTGGGCTCTGTAGTCCCCCCTAGTTGTAGTACAGTAGGCCCTGGTAAGGAGGAATGCTGGGCTCTGTAGTCCCCCTAGTTGTAGTACAGTAGGCACTGGTAAGGAGGAATGCTGGGCTCTGTAGCTCTGTACAGAGCCCAGCATTCCTCTTTACCAGAGCCTATTATACTACAACTAGGGGGACTACAGAGCCCAGCATTCCTCCTTACCAGAGCCTGCTATACTACAACTAGGGGGACTACAGAGCCCAGCATTCCTCCTTACCAGGGCCTACGGTACTACAACTAGCATCAGGTAACTCTTCTAACCTGATGTGGCCTGCTCTAAAGGGGGATCTATGAGGGGACCTGCTCTACTAAAGAAGGATCTATGGGGGGACCTGCTCAACTAAAGGGGGATGTATGGGGATGCTGGCCTGCTCTAAAGGGGGATCTATGGCGACCCTGCACTAAAGGGGATCTATTCCATAGATCCCCTTTAGAGCAGGGTCCCCATAGATCCCCCTTTAGAGCTCAGTTCCCCTGGATTCCCTTTAGGGCAGGCCCAGGCTCCCCATAGATCTCCTTTAGAGAAGGGTCCCCATAGATCCCCCTTTAGAGAAGGGTCCCCATAGATCCCCCTTTAGAGAAGGGTCCCCATAGATCCCCCTTTAGAAAAGGGTCCCCATAGTAATCGTGATGCATCGTGGAATCGAATCGTATCGAATCGTGACCCTAATAATCGTAATCGCATCGAATCGTGAGGTAAGTGAAGATGCGCAGCCCTAATGTCCACCGACATCCGATCCAATCCTGTCCGTCAAATCTGGACGGATGGAAACCCTATTTTCCATCCGTCCAGCGGATTGGATCAGATGGGATCTGATTAAAATGGACAGGCGGTCTGTTCTCATCCGATTCCCCCATAGAGAACAGCTGGGACCTGACAGCTCTGTCTCCGCACACAGCGCAGAGACACAGCTACCATCCGCCTGCTCAGCGGGGGATCAGCGGATCGATCCCCCGCTGAGAAAAACAGAGTCCGCCTGACCGACTCCCTGTGTAAAAGGGGCCTTAGGCTGGATACACTCTATCCAACTTTTGTGGTTAGATTTCCTTCAGATTTACCTTTTCTATGTAGTGCAAAGGCCTGCCAGATTGCATACAAATTGAAAGTGTTTAGGTTTGACCTCATATTATATGGTTTTGGTAAATCTAAAGGAAAAAGTCTTCAGAAAATCTTATAGAGTGTATGGCCCATTACCGAGATAATCCATCCACCTCCCAGGGGTGGCATAGCAAGATGCTGATTAGACAACATGATTATTGCACAGGCGGGCCTTAGGCTGGCCACAATAAAAGGCCACTCTAAAATGTGCAGTTTTATCACACAGCACAATGCCACAGATGTTGCAAGTTTTGAGGGAGCGTGAAATTGTTATCCTGCTTGCAGGAATGTCCACCAGAGCTGTTGTCCATGAATTGAATGTTCATTTCTCTACCATAAGCCATCTCCAAAGGTGTTTCAGAGAATTTGGCAGTACATCCAGCCGGCCTCACAACTGCAGACCACGTGTGACCACACCAGCCCAGGACCTCCACACCCAGCATATTCACCTCCAAGATGGTCTGAGACCAGCCAGCCGAACAGCTGCTGCAACAATCAGTTTGCATGACCAAAGAATTTCTGCACAAACTGTCAGAAACTGTTTAAGGGAAGCTCATCTGTATGCTCCTCGTTCTCATCGGGGTCTTGACCTGACTGCAGTTTGTCATCGTAACCGACTTGAGTGGGCAAATGCTCACATTCAATGGTGTCTGGCACTTTGGAGAGGTGTTCTCTGCACGGATGAATCCCGGTTTTCACTGTTTAAGGCAGGTGGCAGACAGCATGTATGGCGTTGTGTGGGTGAGCGGTTTGCTGATGTCAATGTTGTGAATCAAGTGGCCCATGGTGGTGGTGGGGTTATGGTATGGGCAGGCATATGTTATGGACAATGAACACGGGTGCATTTTATTGACGGCATTTTGAATGCACAGAGATACCGTGAAGAGATCCTGAGGCCCATTGTTGTGCCATTCATCCACGACCATCACCTCATGTTGCAGCATGATAATGCACGGCCCCATATTGCAAGGATCTGTACACAATTCCTGGAAGCTGAAAACATCCCAGCTCTTGCATGGCCAGCATACTCACCGGACATGTCACCCATTGAGCATGTTCGGGATGCTCTGGATCGGCGTAAATTACAGCGTGTTCCAGGTCCTGCCAATTAGTGATGGACGAACATCGGCTGGGGCGGTTCGCGAACGTCAGCCACAAATTTTCTCAAGTGTTCGCGAACCGCAAGTTCGCGGCGGGCCCCATGGACTTTAATGGGAGGCGAACTTTAAAAACCTTTAGGTAAATATTTGCAGCCACAAAAGACGTACTAGCTGTGCACAAATAGTCCCAGCACATGGAAAATGTCATAACTGAAGTATTGCAATTGGAAAAGTTGCCCTAAAATTTTATTATTATTTTTTTACAGCAAAAAAATGTTTTTTTTTTTTCCAAAATCAGCCAGAACTGACAGCAGCCGATAAATACATATCAAATACATATCAAATACATATAGAGTCCATTCACACATCTGTAAAATGGGTCCGTATCCATTCCACAATTTGGCAGAACGTTTACAGACCCATTGATTTTCAATTCCAGTCTAAAAAAAATTAGGCATTCACAGGATAAAGAAGTAAGTGTCAGCCAATACAGGCCCCAAAAATTAGCCCACATGGGTTTACCTGACAGCTAAGAACGTAGTATTCTGTGGCTGAAGGTACATTAGGCATTGACAGGATACAGAAGTAAGTGTCGGCCAGTATAGGCCCCAAAAATTAGCCCACATGAGTTTACCTGACAGCTAAGAACAAAGTATTCTGTTGCTGGAGGTACATTAGGCATTAACAGAAAAAATAATTGTCGGCCATGAAAGGCCCCAAAAATTAGGCATTCAGTGGACATGAGATGCCTTTTATGCCGCTGTATTTAGCGAAGACAAGGACCATGAATTGTTGTGGGTGGATGGCGGTCTGGCGGATATTTGTGGCCTGTCATGGGGAATTTAAATGAAACATGATCTACTGGTCACATGTGTTGAATTCCTCAGAGATCCATGCCTCATTCATTTTTATAAATGTGAGGTAGTCTACACTGTCATGAGCTAGGCGAGTGCGCTTATCGGTCACGATCCCCCCTCCTGAGCTGAACGTCCTTTCGGACATAACACTGGACGGGGGGCAAGCCAACGGTTCCATTGCAAATTGTGCAAGCTCTGGCCAGAGGTCAAGCCTGCCCACCCAGTAGTCCAGGGGTTCATCACTCCTCAGAGCGTCCACATCGGCCGTTAACCCCATGTAGTCGGACACCTGTTGGTCTAGGCGTTCCCTGATGCTGGATCCGGAGTACAGCTGTCGATGGGTCGGCTGCAAGAAGGATCTCATATCTGAAGTGACCAACACATCTTCAAACCGCCCTATTCTTGCAGCGCTGTTGGGTTGCTACCCGCAACTGTCTCTCTGTGACTGGAAATTCCTCTGTCAGCGCACGCAAAAGCAGAATGCAGCATTTCTCGCAGCAAGGCCTGGAAGTGCTGCATTCTGACCGCCCTCTGTGATGGTGGTAGCATTTCTGCCATTTTTGGTTTGTACCCGGGGTCTAAGTACGTTGCCACCCAATACTGGTCCTTGCCCTTTGTGCTTTTTATATGGGGGTCCCCCTTAAAACACTGGAGCATGAAGGACCCCATACGCACTAAACTGGAAGCGGTGTAGTGGCCTGGCTCCAGCTCATCATCCAGGATAATGTCGTACTCATTCTCCTCCCCCCATCCACGGATAACACCAGGGATCCCAGAAAGGTTTAAAGCATGCTCTTCTTGCTCCTCCTCATCCGCCCCGACACCATCCTCCTCTGACTCCTCTTCAGACTCCTGTTGTTGACTTGTCTCAGATGGAGTAGCACCCGCTGGGAATTCATCCAACATTGTGACTTCCTCATCTTCCTGCTCCTACTCCTCGACGGCTTAAACAATGACACGACGCAATGCACGCTCCAGAAAGAAGGCGTAAGGTACGATGTCACTGATGGTGCCCTGGCCGTGACTGACCAGTTTGGTGATCTGATCGAATGGCCGCAGAAGTCTGCATGCGTCGCGCATGAGCAGCCACTGGCGAGGTGAAAAAAACCCAAGCTCCCCAGAACCTGTCCTGCCGCAGAGTTCGTACAGGTAGTCGTTAGGCTGCTCCAGCAGAAACGTGCAGTTATCAAGCATATGCAAGATCTTCTGAAATGGCCCAAGATTTTCCTAGCCTGCCGCAAGACGTCCTGGACCCCAGGGTATTTGGCAACTAATCACTGCACGACCAAGTTCAGGATGTGTGCCATGCATGGCACGTGTGTTATTTTGCCATGTTTCAGCGCACTCAGCAGATTGGCACCGTTGTCGCACACCACTTTACCAACTGTCAAATTGAGCAGTGTCAGCCACTGATCTGCCTGTGAATGCAAAGCTGAAAGGAGTGCAGGACCAGTGTGGCTCTTGGCTTCCAGGCACAACAGACACAGCACAGCATGGCAACGTCTCACCTGGCATGTGTAATAGGTTCTGGGGATCTTGGGAGGCACAGCGGAAGAGACGGTAGCAGCTGAAAAGGAGGAGTCAGCCGAGGAGGAGAGGGAGGATGGAGGAGGAAGAGAAGAGGCAGGCCTGCATGCAATCTGTGGCGGTACAACCAAATCTACACGGGTGCCACGGGTTACATGCTTGACGGCCGTCAGAAGGTTCACCCAGTGGGCAGTAAAAGTGATATACCTTCCCTGCCGGTGTTTGCTAGACCATGTGTTTGTGGTCAGATGTATCTTGGCACCAACACTGTGTGCCAGAGATATATTCACTTGCCGCTGAACATGGCCATACAGCTCTGGAATGCCCTTCTGGGAGAAATATTTCCTGCCTGGGACCTTCCATTGTGGTGTTCCAATGGCCACAAATTTCCGAAAGGCCTCCGAGTCCACCAGTTTAAATGGCAGTAGTTGGCGGGCTATCAGTTCCAACAAGCCAGCAGCCAAACGTTGGGCAAGAGGGTTATCCAGCGTCATCATTTTTTTACGCTCCAAAATTTGGTCCACGGAAGCCTGCCTTTTTCCAGAAAAACGTGACGACGGCATCATGGAAGGTGGAGTGGAGGACAATTTTGAGGAGAGAGGAGAAGGAGAAAAGGCTGGACAGTGAGAGCCTGGAGTGTGTCTCTTTTAGGTTCTGATGGTGATGCTCCCACTGGGCTCGGTGATGGGAGTTCAGGTGCCTTCTTAAGGCGGTCGTCCCTAGGTGAGTGTTGGGCTTACCGCGACTTATGCGTTGACTGCAAAGGCTGCAGATGGCAACACTGTTGTCAGCAGCGGACACATTAAAAAAAGCCCACACCGCTGAGCCATGTGTCGGCGTCTTGGGAGCGCCAGATATAACTGTACATGGTTGATGGCTCGCTCCTGATACATTTGCAGTCTGCTTTGTACCTCTTGTGCAATGCAAGTTCCACCTGCTTCTCCTCCCTATCTGCTGGTCCGTCTCTCCCTCTGAACTCCCCTCCTCCTTCCTCTCTTGTGGCCACACATGTGACGTCCATAGACACGTCATCATCCACATCACCTTCCCCACCGCTAACATTTGAGATCACGGAGTAGGCAGCAACAGCAGGGACCAACCTTGGGATGATCTGGGTACTGTCATCAGACTGCTGAGTGGCAGCTGTTGCTACCGCCTCTTCCTGATCCGATGCCAACAATGGCTGCGCATCGGAAATGTCTTGTGATGGATCGGAAAATAATTCCAGTGACTCAAGCGGAGGGTATATGGTGGTGGTGTTGGTGGTGTCTTTGGGGGTGCACACAGCAGAGAGTGAAGAGGGTGCAGATAGAGAGGATAAGGAGGGTGCAGAAGAGGAAGGCTGAGTGAGCCACTCAAGCAAGTCTGGTGCGTCCTTTGATGTAATCAAACGCACCTTCTGAAACTTCACACTTATTCTCCGGACTACTGCTCCTGCCCTACCCCTACCACCCCTGCGTAAGGGCATGCCTCTTCCTCTGCCTGTCATTTTTTAAATTACCCTGTGACAAAAGTCTCTAGAGAAGCGCAGTATATGTGGAACAAGGTATATAACACCCGCTTCAATCTGTGGTATTGGGGGGGGGGGCACAGGTTTATCACACCAGTTCTACAAATAATTGGCCAGTAACTGTTGTCACTGTGTGTAGCACAGTTAACGCAGCAAAAGAGGCCAAATTTTTGCAGGACTAAAATGCACTCTTATAAAAGTATACTGTTAAATAACACCCCACTTCACTAGTTTATCACACCAATTGTACAAAAAATTGGCCAGTGAGTTTGGCACTGTGTGTAGCAGAGTTAATGCAGCAAAAGAGGCAGTATTGTTGCAGGACACAAATACACTTATACAAGTATACTCAGATAACATCCCACTTCAATATGTGGTTTTGGAGGGCTACTGGTCTATCACACCAGTTGTACAAAAAATTGGCCAGTGAGTTTGGCACTGTGTGTAGCAGAGTAAACACAGCAAAAGAGTTAATATTGTTGCAGGACAGAAATACAGTTATAAAAGTACGATTTGGTAGTTTAGAGCTCTAGAAAACCTTTTGAAAGATTGTTAATGTAGGTAGATGATTCCTAAGAGTAGTTGCGCCAACATCCCTGGTATGTATACAAAGAAGTATTTGGTTCCTCAGGCCAGTAAGTGGGACTTTAAGGCAATAAAGAAAACGTATCAGCATAAAAGCGTTTTTAGATTTTATCGTAAAAGATACATGAATTACAACATGTTTGCTTCATAAATTATATAGTGCAGGGTGGGTGAGAGACCCATCCGTGATAGTGCAAGAAGGTAAAGAAGTGACACTTGTGAGTATTGGTGACTTTAGAAACACAAAAATCCTGCCATCCGTCGGTATTGGATATTGCAGGTAGCGTCTCAATTTCCCACGCGTTTCGGCTTGCCTAAAGCGGCTATGCCTTTTTCAAGGTATCACCATATCTAAAATGATATTTAGACATTGTAAGTGTCATTATGCACTGAATACTTAGTTTGTGTAATCTAGGTTGAATAAATAGCTTACATTTTGTTTTTTGTATATACAGTTTCTCGGTCGTTGTTAATGGAACATGCCCCTCTTTTTCCCAAGATAGTCACAAGATCCCCATAAAGGAAGGGAGTAATAGTGATGCAGGCACTAGAAAGACCAAATTGCTGTTTCATAAATATCCATGACATATATAAATTCTTAACCACTTAGAATTCTCAGGGGTACTCACATGGTCCAGAGTAACTGGTTCCCTCATTCGGAGTCCCTGATGAAAGTGGTAACTGTCCCTGGAATTATATATTTATATTGTATATCCAAGGATTGTGTGTTGGACAGAACATAATTGGGCTTTAACAGAAAGATGAAATTACCTCCTCTGTTTCAGGTCTCAGGGAAAACAGGGTGGTATCTCCTCTGCTTCAGTCTTGGGGGTATAAGGCCGTATCTGTATGAAAATTATGCATGGAAATTTGGGAATTTGTTCCATGTGGTTGGTACATGATTGCGCCAAAAAAAAGTTTTGGCGTAAAAATACCTTTGTCCAGTGGGGGTAGACCAAGTATGATATACGGGACCGGTGCTTGTTGTTTCCTTCCAATCTCCAAGCTACAGGACTGTATCTGTATTGCAAAATGTGATTTGCAAGTTAAGGAAAAAATTCCCTGTAATAGTATAACAGAGTTGCCCTGAAAAAGCTTGGAGTGAATTTTTACCTTTGTCCTGCAGGGGGAGACCGTGTGCGGTACAGGGAGGCTGGTTGCGTCACCGTCGTCCAAGAGTGTTTCCTCTCCGGCATCCGGAGATGAATGGCACTCTTCCGGGGATCCCCGGCGCCTTATATATAGGCCGCGCATGCGCATTGCTGCGCAGCGCGGTACTATATGTCAGGGCGGAAGGGTTTCAACATTGCATACTGCGCATGTGCCGAAGCTCCTGCGCGAGTTGCGGCGAGGATTCCCCTCGCTGCCTGGCAACTAAGGACGCCGCCGACACGGAGAGGAGGGGCCATCCGCGATGCCGTCAGGCATTGGTAAACAAGCCATCGGGCTCAGATGGAGATGCTGGTGACCCAAAACAGTGCCCCGCCTCGGGGGGCGGGGCTTACCGTGCCGGGGACTAATATTGGGTATTCGGGGGGGAAGAGATTCCATAACGATCCGAGTCTGTTTGACATCGAGTGTACATATTCATCTAAGCAATATATCTATATTATATATATATATGTGTATAAGTCTTTTCCATTTTGCAGCAATAACGTACAATCATTAAAAAATAGGAGACAAGAAAGAAACATAGATGAAAAATTATGTTAAAAGAAAGACAGTCCCCAGAGCGGGGATATAGGTGGCTGGGGATTGTGTGGATACCTGATGTCAGCCAATTGATATGAATGGTGTGTCATGGACTATTGTTCTTGGGATAATTACGCCTGTCAGGTGGGGCCTTTGTCTTGGGGCACAATGATGTAGGAGATGGTGTGGGTGGTTGGATGAGAGTTATATCAATCTATATGAGAATTGGATTGATAATAAATAAGTAATTAGATGAAAGGGGTTCAAAATTTGTTTGTTTAAATTTTTAAGCCTGGATATAGGCTTGTAATGTTTGACTGGTACTGTTTATTTTACCAGTACTATTAGTCGGTTTTGCCCGATACAAATCCTTCAAGAAAAGGTTTAAAGCTCTCTGCTTCATTGAGGCCAGGAGGTATGGTAGCTCCAAGGTGTCTAATCCACCTCATCTCTCTTTGTAGGAGGGTCTTATTCCAATCGCCCCCCCTCCCCGGGATATGTATCCTATCCAGGGCCATGAAGCTTACTTTGGGCATTTTTGATTGGTGTTTGTCTCTTACGTGCCTACCAAGTGGGAGATAGAAGTTACACATCTCCATGGTTGACATGTGTGTGCCAACTCTTTTGCGAAATTCTTGTTTCGTTTTCCCAACGTAATAGGCCCCGCAGTTGCATTCCATCAGGTAAACAATTGCTCGAGTTTTGCAGTTAACGAAATGGGCTGGCATGAACAGTTCCCCATTTGGTAAAATTTTGCTTGTACATTTAACAATGACATGGCATTGGGAACATCCTCCACATGGGTACGTCCCTTTGTCCTTGCAGGGATCCTTTCTAGATCCATTTTTAAATTCACTATGTACTAGTGATTGCTGGAGAGATCCAGCTTTCTTAAATGTGATTAAGGGGTTTTCTGGGAGTAGATGTCTTAGACTTGGATCACCGGTGAGAATGTGCCAGTTGTTCTTGATAATTTTCCTGATGGGGTCATGCTGGTTGGTATATCGCATGATGATCCTGTTGGCATTTTCAGGCGGTTTGTCAATTGGTTTCTTGAATAAGATTTCATGTCTCTCCTGCCCATTGGCTCGATTGAAGGCCTTTCTCAGGCAAGTTTTGGAGTACCCTCTCAGTCGAAGTCGTGCGGATAGTTTGTCAGATTCAAGTTTAAAGTCATGTTGGAGGGTACAGTTCCTCTTTAGCCTTAGAAATTGACTGTATGGGATCGATTTGACTAGGGCTGTGGGGTGGAAACTGTCCGCGTGCAGAACAGTATTACCTGCAGTCTCTTTCCTGTATAATGTTGTGTTGAGGTTAGCATCGGAATCTTTATAGATCCAGGTGTCAAGGAAGCTGATCTTGGTTTGACTATATTGCATAGTGAAATGCATATTGAAGGAGTTCCTATTCATACGTTCCAGGCATTTTTTCAAAAGGTCTTCGGGTCCGTTCCACAGGAGGAAGATATCATCTATATATCTCTGCCATAGTATTATATGGCAAGAGTATATAGAGTTCTCCTCGCTGTGGAGGAAGTCCTGCTCCCACATGCCCAGGTATATGTTGGCATAGGATGGGGCACAGCTAGTGCCCATGGCAACACCGCAGATTTGTAAGAAATGAAGGCCATCGAAGCAAAAATAATTGTGATGTAGGATAAAGTGTAACATAGAGATAATGAAATCATTAAATTTATGGTCATAGCCACTTTGTTGACTGAGTGCTTGTTGTACTGCAAGAATCCCTTTATCATGCGGTATATTGCTGTAGAGCGATTCTACGTCGATTGTAACAAGGTGCGTGTCTGGTGGGATGGTCATGCCTTCCAAAATTTGCAAAAGGTGGATGGTGTCCTTCGTGTATGATGATAATTTGGTTACATGTGGTCGAAGGTGAGCATCTATGACTCTGCTCATGTTTTCTGAGATGTTCCCGTTCCCAGATATGATGGGTCTCCCTGGCGGGTTATTAGCGTCCTTATGTATTTTTGGCAGAGAGTAGAACGTAGGTGTTCTGGGGTGTGTGGTTCTGATGTATTCCCATAAGGTTTTTGAGATGGCCCCTTCGTTCAAGGCCTTATCTACTTTTTTATAGAATATTTCATTATAGGATTTTATCATCAGTGGTGATATTTGTTTATAGCATTGTCGATTATCCAAGATGTTCATGCACATCTCCTTGTATTTCTTGTTGTCCATGATAACTATGTTCCCGCCTTTATCAGCTGGTTTTATGGTGATGTTGTCATAGCTTTTTAAGTCTTTAAGTGCTTTCCTTTGTGATTTGGTTAGATTGTCCTTTGTCTTGTTCATACTGAGTCCTTCAATTTCCTTAGTCGTCTGTTTGACAAACAGGGCGACTGCTGGATTGAGGCTTAATGGGGGGAATTTCTGAGATTTTTTCTGGAAGCGGGGTGTTTCCGGATCTTCCTCTTCTTCCTCACTCTTGTCTTCTTCCGGTGGTAATGAGGGGTCTTCCCAATCATCGTCGAGACCACCTTCCTCCAACAGGATATTTAAATCTCTGATCGCGCGAAATTCTGCAGCAGTGAGGCGGGGGTCTTTTGCTTCTGGAGGGGGTTTGTTATACATGGCTTGGAATAGTGTTTTACGTGCAAATAAGTTGATGTCTTTAATAACTTAAAATTTGTCTGCATTTTTTCTTGGACAGAAGGAGAGGCCTAGCCGTAGTACCTCTTCTTCATGGATGGTTAGGTTTTGTGATGAGAGATTGATTATGGATCGTCTCTCCTCTCCACCTGTTTCGATCCTTGGGGGTCGGTGACCACGGGGAGTTTGGTTTGTTTCAAGGTCTTTCCTAAAAAAGCCTTTTGTTTTTTGGAGGGCTCCTCTCTATTTACTCGAAACCTTGTAGCCATTCCCTGGGTTTTTGTACCACCTTGTGTTTGACTCTCCAGTTCTTCACTTTCATTTTCAGTTCTGGCCTCTCCGTCTTCTCTCTCGTTGGGTGTTGGTGTTTGCCGTGGTAGCGGTCCTCTGGGTGGTTGCCCTCTCTTGCGCCTATCTGACCCGGAGGCATGTGATGAGGAGTCTGATGAATAGTAGGTGTTGTCATAGTTGGTGTATTTAGTGCCAGGTTGTGATTTATTTTTGTAGGTCCTTCTAGGGTTGTTCCATCTGTAGGCTCTTCCAAATATTAGTCCCCGGCACGGTAAGCCCCGCCCCCCGAGGCGGGGCACTGTTTTGGGTCACCAGCATCTCCATCTGAGCCCGATGGCTTGTTTACCAATGCCTGACGGCATCGCGGATGGCCCCTCCTCTCCGTGTCGGCGGCGTCCTTAGTTGCCAGGCAGCGAGGGGAATCCTCGCCGCAACTCGCGCAGGAGCTTCGGCACATGCGCAGTATGCAATGTTGAAACCCTTCCGCCCTGACATATAGTACCGCGCTGCGCAGCAATGCGCATGCGCGGCCTATATATAAGGCGCCGGGGATCCCCGGAAGAGTGCCATTCATCTCCGGATGCCGGAGAGGAAACACTCTTGGACGACGGTGACGCAACCAGCCTCCCTGTACCGCACACGGTCTCCCCCTGCAGGACAAAGGTAAAAATTCACTCCAAGCTTTTTCAGGGCAACTCTGTTATACTATTACAGGGAATTTTTTCCTTAACTTGCAAATCACATTTTGCAATACAGATACAGTCCTGTAGCTTGGAGATTGGAAGGAAACAACAAGCACCGGTCCCGTATATCATACTTGGTCTACCCCCACTGGACAAAGGTATTTTTACGCCAAAACTTTTTTTGGCGCAATCATGTACCAACCACATGGAACAAATTCCCAAATTTCCATGCATAATTTTCATACAGATACGGCCTTATACCCCCAAGACTGAAGCAGAGGAGATACCACCCTGTTTTCCCTGAGACCTGAAACAGAGGAGGTAATTTCATCTTTCTGTTAAAGCCCAATTATGTTCTGTCCAACACACAATCCTTGGATATACAATATAAATATATAATTCCAGGGACAGTTACCACTTTCATCAGGGACTCCGAATGAGGGAACCAGTTACTCTGGACCATGTGAGTACCCCTGAGAATTCTAAGTGGTTAAGAATTTATATATGTCATGGATATTTATGAAACAGCAATTTGGTCTTTCTAGTGCCTGCATCACTATTACTCCCTTCCTTTATGGGGATCTTGTGACTATCTTGGGAAAAAGAGGGGCATGTTCCATTAACAACGACCGAGAAACTGTATATACAAAAAACAAAATGTAAGCTATTTATTCAACCCAGATTACACAAACTAAGTATTCAGTGCATAATGACACTTACAATGTCTAAATATCATTTTAGATATGGTGATACCTTGAAAAAGGCATAGCCGCTTTAGGCAAGCCGAAACGCGTGGGAAATTGAGACGCTACCTGCAATATCCAATACCGACGGATGGCAGGATTTTTGTGTTTCTAAAGTCACCAATACTCACAAGTGTCACTTCTTTACCTTCTTGCACTATCATGGATGGGTCTCTCACCCACCCTGCACTATATAATTTATGAAGCAAACATGTTGCAATTCATGTATCTTTTACGATAAAATCTAAAAACGCTTTTATGCTGATACGTTTTCTTTATTGCCTTAAAGTCCCACTTACTGGCCTGAGGAACCAAATACTTCTTTGTATACAGTTATAAAAGTATACACAGATAACATCCACTTCAATATGTGGTATTGGGGGGCCACTGGTCTATCACACAAGTTATAATACTTTAAAAGTGATTTTGTCACTGTTTGTAGTATTGCTGCAGAAACACTCAACACACCAGTCACAATGCTGCACAGTGCACAATACAAATCCACTATAATATGCTTTCTATATTACAAAGTATATTATAAGTGGATTACACCCCTATATAGTGTACTGCACACCTATAACAAATACCAGTCCTTAAAATGACTTTTGTGGACCTTAACAGAGCGATTTGTGTCACTGACGAATCTGTCCCTGGTGCACACAGCAGACCTCTCCCTACACTGACAAAAGAGACTGTACATCTATACCAAATACCAGCCCTTAAAAGGACTTTTGTGGACCTTAAAGAGGAAGTAAACCCTCCTCTGCAAGTTGTACCTATAGGTAAGCCTATGATAAGGCTTACCTATAGGTACTGTAAATATCTCCTAACCATGTACCGTTTAGGAGATATTTACCTTAAATGCAGCCAGTGACATCACTGGCGCATGCGCTCTGAAGGAACGGCCGCTGGTGCCATTCCTTCAGAGCCCCGTGCCGTGACCGTCGGCTCCCGCGTGCATGCGCAGGAGTGACGTAATCACGGGTCCAGCCAATCAGATGGCCGGATGCCGCGAACCCAGAAGAAGGGTGACAGAACATGTTACCCATGGAAGAGGTGAGCGGTTGCCGCTTCGTTCTAAGGTAAGTACTAGCTCATTATGTGTTTGCCTACTTTAAAAAAAAAAAAAATTCTGAGGTTTACAACCTCTTTAACAGAGTGATTTGTGTCACTGACGATCTGTCCCTGGTGCACACAGCAAACCTCTCCCCACACGGACAAAAGAGACTTTAGACCTATACCAAATACCAGCCCTTAAAAGGACTTTTGTGGACCTTAACAAAGCGATTTGTGTCACTGACTCTTTGTCCCTTGTGCACACAGCAGACCTCTCCCTACACTGACAAAAAGCAGAATGTGAAATGGCCGCCAGCTCAGGTCTATTTACAGGGTAGGGGGTATGTCCATGTGCTGCAATGTTTCAATTGGTTGTCCCGTTCCACCTGATGGCTGTGTCATGGGTCAAAGTTCTCCCCAATGTAAACTAATATGGCCACCCGAGCAACACCATGTGTTCGCAAAATCGGCGGGCTGCGAACGAGCAAAGTTCGCCGCGACCCGACCGCCGGGCGAACCGCATCTTGTGGTGAATCCTCTGTATTCACTCTGGTGAATTCTTCTCTTGATTGTTGACTTTGACACACATACACCTACCTCCTGGAGAGTGTTCTTGCTCTGGCCAACTGTTGTGAAGGGTGTTTTCTTCACCAGGGAAAGAATTCTTCGGTCATCCACCACAGTTGTTTTCCGTGGTCTTCCGGGTCTTTTGGTGTTGCTGAGCTCACCGGTGCGTTCTTTCTTTTTAAGGATGTTCCAAACAGTTGATTTGGCCACACCTAATGTTTTTGCTATCTCTCTGATGGGTTTGTTTTGTTTTTTCAGCCTAATGATGGCTTGCTTCACTGATAGTGACAGCTCTTTGGATCTCATATTGAGAGTTGACAGCAACAGATTCCAAATGCAAATAGCACGCTTGAAATGAACTCTGAACCTTTTATCTGCTCCTTGTAAATGGGATAATGAGGGAATAACACACACCTGGCCATGGAACAGCTGAGCATTACTTTTGGTCCATTAAAAAGTGGGAGGCACATATACAAACTGTTGTAATTCCTACACCTTTCATTTGTTTTATTTCAAATCCATTGTGGTGGTGTATAGAGCCAAAAAGATTAGAATTGTGTCCATTTCCCAATATTTATGGACCTGACTGCATATAACTGTAAATAGGAGTATATAGTCTATTAGAGCATTTATATATATATATATACAGTGCCTTGCGAAAGTATTCGGCCCCCTTGAACTTTATGACCTTTTGCCACATTTCAGGCTTCAAACATAAAGATATAAAACTGTAATTTTTTGTGAAGAATCAACAACAAGTGGGACACAATCATGAAGTGGAACGAAATTTATTGGATATTTCAAACTTTTCTAACAAATAAAAAACTGAAGAATTGGGCATGCAAAATTATTCAGCCCCTTTACTTTCAGTGCAGCAAACTCTCTCCAGAAGTTCAGTGAGGATCTCTGAATAATCCAACGTTGACCTAAATGACTAATGATGATAAATAGAATCCACCTGTGTATAATCTAGTCTCTGTATAAATGCACCTGCACTGTGATAGTCTCAGAGTTCCGTTTAAAGCGCAGAGAGCATCATGAAGAACAAGGAACATACCAGGCAGGTCCGAGATACTGTTGTGGAGAAGTTTAAAGCCGGATTTGGATACAAAAAGATTTCCCAAGCTTTAAACATCCCAAGGAGCACTGTGCAAGCTATAATATTGAAATGGAAGGAGAATCAGACCACTGCAAATCTACGAAGACCTGGCCGTCCCTCTCAACTTTCAGCTCATACAAGGAGAAGACTGATCAGAGATGCAGCCAAGAGGCCCATGATCACTCTGGATGAACTGCAGAGATCTACAGCTGAGGTGGGAGACTCTGTCCATAGGACAACAATCAGTCGTATACTGCACAAATCTGGCCTTTATGGAATAGTGGCAAGAAGAAAGCCATTTCTTAAAGATATCCATAAAAAGTGTAGTTTAAAGTTTGCCACAAGCCACCTGGGAGACACACCAAACATGTGGAAGAAGGTGCTCTGGTCAGATGAAACCAAAATCGAACTTTTTGGCAACAATGCAAAATGTTATGTTTGGCGTAAAAGCAACACATCACCTGAAGCAACACAAAACAGCTCATCACCCTGAACACACCATCCCCACTGTCAAACATGGTGGTGGCAGCATCATGGTTTGGGCCTGCTTTTCTTCGGCAGGGACAGGGAAGATGGTTAAAATTGATGGGAAGATGGATGGAGCCAAATACAGGACCATTCAAGAAGAAAACCTGATGGAGTCTGCAAAAGACCTGAGACTGGGACGGAGATTTGTCTTCCAACAAGACAATGATCCAAAACATAGAGCAAAATCTACAATGGAATGGTTCACAAATAAACATATCCAGGTGTTAGAATGGCCAAGTCAAAGTCCAGAGCTGAATCCAATCGATAATCTGTGGAAAGAACTGAAAACTGCTGTTCACAAACGCTCTCCATCCAACCTCACTGAGCTCGAGCTGTTTTGCAAGGAGGAATGGGCAAAAATTTCAGTCTCTCGATGTGCAAAACTGATAGAGACATACCCCAAGCGACTTACAGCTGTAATCGCAGCAAAAGGTGGCGCTACAAAGTATTAACTTAAGGGGGCTGAATAATTTTGCACGCCCAATTTTTCCGTTTTTTATTTGTTAAAAAAGTTTGAAATATCCAATAAATTTCGTTCCACTTCATGATTGTGTCCCACTTGTTGTTGATTCTTCACAAAAATTACAGTTTTATATCTTTATGTTTGAAGCCTGAAATGTAGCAAAAGGTCGAAAAGTTCAAGGGGGGCGAATACTTTCGCAATGCACTGTATATAAATTGGAGTATATATAACTGTATGTAGTATATTTAAGTGGACTGTAAATAGGAATATATATTATTATATATATGAGCATATAGTAACGTATAGTATATTGGAGTGTGTATTATATATATACTATATATGAGCATATAGTATTGTATAGTATATTGGGGTATATAGGACTGTATAGTATATTGGGGTATATAGTAATGTATAGTGTATTGGTGTATATAGTAATGTATAGTATATTGGGGTATATAGGAATGTATAGTATATTGGGGTATATAGGAATGTATAGTATATTGGATTATATAGTATTGTATAGTATATTGCAGTACTGTATATAAGAATGTATAGTATATTGGAGTATATAGGAATGTACAGTATATTGGAGTATATAGTAATGTATATGGTAAAGTGGCAAAATTGGGATCAGTCATCATATTGGGGGATTTCAATTATCCCGACATTGACTGGGTAGAGGGAACTACACACTCACAGAAGGCCCGTCTATTCTTGGAAACCTTACAGGATAATTACATGTCACAGCCGGTGGATTCCCCTACCAGAGAAAACGCAGTCCTGGATCTATTGATCACTAATGACCCAGACCTAATCTCGCAGGTAAGAGTCCAGGACAACCTGGGCTCTAGCGATCACAGGATGATCACATTTAGTATAAATAACAATATAACAAGGCAAGTGGGGAGCATAAGAACCCTAAATTTCAGAAGGGCAAACTTTCCAAAATTGTACTCATTGATGGAAAGGGTAAACTGGGACCAAACCCTGGGATCACTGTCCACAGAGGAAAAATGGGAATGCTTTAGGAACATATTAAGCAAATGCATCTTGCAGTGCATTCCTATGGGAAATAAATTTAGAAGAGACAAAGCCAAACCTGGCTGGCTAAACCGTAGCGTTAAAAAACTTATTAGGGGAAAAAAATTGGCCTTCAAGAAATATAAATCAGAGGGCACAGTATCGGCTTTTGAGCAATACAAGGAGGCAAATAAGAAAAGTAAACAAGAAATCAAGATGGCTAAAATCAACTTTGAGAGACAAATAGCGGAGGATAGTAAAAAAAAAACCCAAAGAAATTCTTTAAATATATCAACAGCAAAAAAGCTAGGGCTAAGCATATTGCACACATAATCAACGATGATGGGAGGATGGTTACAGAGGACACTGAAAAAGCAACAGTGCTGAATGCTTTTTTCTCGTCAGTCTTCACACAGGAAAAGGAGGGGTACACTGACCATGACTGTATGGTTAGTAGTAATACACAGGACTTTCCACTATGGCTAACAGAGGGTGAAATCAGGGAAAGGCTGGATAAACTGAACACAAACAAATCACCAGGCCCGGATGGCGTACATCCGAGAGTACTCAAGGAACTCAGTAAGGTTATATCTAGACCACTGTTCCTGATCTTTGCTGACAGTATTAGGACAGGAAATGTACCAGGGGATTGGGGGAAAGCTAACGTAATTCCGATATTCAAAAAGGGGCAGAGGCATATACGGGAAATTATAGGCCTGTCAGTCTGACATCAGTAGTATGTAAACTTCTGGAGGGGATGATAAGGGACTATATCGTAGAGTTTGCTAAAGACAACAGCATCATCAGCAGTAATCAGCACGGGTTTACAAATGGGCGTTCTTGTCAAACCAATCTCCTAACATTCTACGAGGAGGTGAGCTGTGAGCTAGATAGGGGCAGACCAGTGGATGTGGTGTACTTGGATTTCGCTAAGGCGTTTGATACAGTTCCCCACAAGCGCTTAATTTATAAAATAAGGTCTGCAGGTATCGACAGCAGGGTTTGCTCCTGGATACGGAACTGGCTAAAAGGCCGTGTCCAAAGGGTGGTAATAAACAGCGCATACTCAGACTGGTCTGAGGTGGTAAGCGGGGTGCCCCAGGGCTCAGTCCTGGGACCAACCTTGTTCAATTTATTCATAAACAGCATTGAGGATGGGATCAGTAGTTCTATATCAGTTTTTGCAGATGACACAAAATTGGCCAGGGCAATAACTGCACAGCATGAAGCAGATATCCTACAGAATGACCTGGACAATATAACGGAGTGGGCAACGACATGGCAAATGAGGTTTAACGTGGAGAAGTGTAAGGTTTTGCACTTGGGGACTAAAAACATAAAAACACAATACACTTTAGGAGGGGAACCCTTGGGGGAATCAAAAATGGAGAAGGATCTGGGAGTCTTGGTTGATGATAGATTAGGCAACAGCATGCAATGTCAAGCGGCAGCTGCCAAAGCCAGCAGAATATTAGCATGCATAAAGAAAGGGATGTATTCCAGAGATAAGACTATAATCCTTCCACTTTATAAAACTCTGGTCCGACCACATCTGGAGTATTCTGTCCAGTTCTGGTCGCCAGTCCTCAGGAGGGATGTGTTGGAGCTGGAGAGAGTCCAGAGAAGGGCAACTAAACTGATTAGGGGATTGGAGGACCTTAATTATGAAGAACGTCTGCAATTGCTTGATTTATTCTCCCTGGAGAAGAGACGCCTGAGGGGGGACATGATAGCAATTTATAAATATCTTAATGGGGATCTCAGCTTAGAAAAAAAGCCGTTCATTCGAAGGGATTGCATGAGGACTCGAGGACATACAATGCGATTAGAGGAGAAGCTTTTAACCTCAGGCAACGAGGGGGGTTCTTTACTGTTAGGGCTACAAGATTGTGGAATTCTCTACCACAAGAGGTGGTTTCTGCGGGTAGTATGGTGGCTTTCAAAAGACTCTTAGACATACATCTCAAGGATCAGAACATTCAGGGCTATGTGAGATGATTACAGCCACACACACCTACACAGGTTGAACTGGATGGACTATTGTCTTTATTCAACCTCACCTACTATGTAACTATGTAATGTAATAGTATATTGGGGTATATAGGGATTTATAGTATATTGGGGTATATAGTAATGTATAGTATATCGGGGTATATAGGGATGTATAGTATATTGGGGTATATAGGAATGTATAGTATATTGGGATATATAGTAATGTATAGTATATTGGAGTATAAAGTAATGTATAGTATATTTAAGATTCTTATATAGCGCTGTCAATTTACGCAGCGTTTTACATATACATTGCACATTCACATCAGTCCCTGCCCTCAAGGAGCTTACAATCTAAGGTCCCTAACTCACATTCATACATACATAGTAGGGCCAATTTTTTTTATACAGGATCCAATTAACCTACCAGCATGTCTTTGGAGTATATCGGGGTATATAGTAATGTATAGTATATCGGGGTATATAATAATGAATAATGTATTGGGGCATATAGTAATGTATAGTACATAGTAATGTATAGTATATTGGGGTATATAGGAATGTATAATATATTGGAGTATATATTATTGTATAGTATATTGGCGTATATAGTAATGTATAGTAGTTTGGAGTATATAGTAATGTATAGTATATTAGGGGTATATAGTAATGTATAGTATATTGGAGTATATAGTAATGTATAGTATATTGGGGTATATAGTAATGTATAATATATTGGGGTATATAGTAATGTATAGTATATTGGAGTATATAGTAATGTATAGTATATTGGAGTATATAGTAATGTATAGTATAGTGGGGTATATAGTAATGTATAGTATATTGGGGTATATAGTAATGTATAATATATTGGGGTATATAGTAATGTTTAGTATATCGGAGTATATAGTAATGTATAGTATATTGGAGTATATAGGAATGTATAGAATATTGGGGTATATAGGAATGTATAGTATATTGGGGTATATAGGAATGTATAGAATATTGGGGTATATAGTAATGTATAGTATATTGGGGTATATAGTAATGTATAGTATATTGGGGTATATAGTAATGTATAGTATATTGGAGTATATAGTAATGTATAGTATATTGGAGTATATAGTAATGTATAGTATATTGGGGTATATAGTAATGTTTAGTATATCGGAGTATATAGTAATGTATAGTATATTGGAGTATATAGGAATGTATAGAATATTGGGGTATATAGGAATGTATAGTATATTGGAGTATATAGTAATGTATAGTATATTGGAGTATATAGTAATGTATAGTATATTGGGGTATATAGGAATGTATAGTATATTGGGGTATATAGGGATGTATAGTATATTGGGGTATATAGGGATGTATAGTATATTGGAGTATATAGTAATGTATAGTATATTGGGGTATATAGTAATGTATAGTATATTGGAGTATATAGTAATGTATAGTATATTGGGGTATATATGAATGTATAGTATATTGGGGTATATAGGAATGTATAGTATATTGGAGTATATAGTAATGTACAGTATATATGGGGTATATAGTAATGTATAGTATATGGAGTATATTGTAATGTATAGAATATTGGGGTATAAAGTAATGTATAGTATATTGGGTTATATAGTAATGTACAGTATATATGGGGTATATAGTAATGTACAGTATATTGGGGTATATAGGAATGTATAGTATATTGGGGTATATAGGAATGTATAGTATATTGGAGTATATAGTAATGTATAGTATATTGGGGTATATAGTAATGTATAGTATATTGGAGTATATAGTAATGTACAGTATATATGGGGTATATAGTAATGTACAGTATATTGGGGTATATAGGAATGTATAGTATATTGGGGTATATAGGAATGTATAGTATATTGGAGTATATAGTAATGTATAGTATATTGGGGTATATAGTAATGTATAGTATATTGGGGTATATAGTAATGTATAGTATATTGGAGTATATAGTAATGTATAGTATATTGGAGTATATAGCAATGTATAGTATATTGGGGTATATAGTAATGTATAGTATATTGAGGTATATAGTAATGTATAGTATATTGGGGTATATAGTAATGTATAGTATATTGGAGTATATAGTAATGTACAGTATATTGGGGTATATAGGAATGTACAGTATATTGGGGTATATAGGAATGTATAGTATATTGGAGTATATAGTAATGTACTGTATAGTATATTGGAGTATATAGTAATGTACAGTATATTGGGGTATATAGGAATGTATAGTATATTGGAGTATATAGGAATGTACAGTATATTGGGGTATATAGGAATGTATAGTATATTGGAGTATATAGTAATGTATAGTATATTGGGGTATATAGTAATGTATAGTATATTGGAGTATATAGCAATGTATAGTATATTGGGGTATATAGTAATGTATAGTATATTGGGGTATATAGGAATGTATAGTATATTGGGGTATATAGTGATGTATAGTATATTGAGGTATATAGTAATGTATAGTATATTGGGGTATATAGTAATGTATAGTATATTGAGGTATATAGTAATGTATAGTATATTGGGGTATATAGTAATGTATAGTATATTGGGGTATATAGGAATGTATAGTATATTGGGGTATATAGTGATGTATAGTATATTGAGGTATATAGTAATGTATAGTATATTGGGGTATATAGTAATGTATAGTATATTAGGGGTATATAGTAATGTATAGTATATTGGAGTATATAGTAATGTATAGTATATTGGGGTATATAGTAATGTATAATATATTGGGGTATATAGTAATGTATAGTATATTGGAGTATATAGTAATGTATAGTATATTGGAGTATATAGTAATGTATAGTATAGTGGGGTATATAGTAATGTATAGTATATTGGGGTATATAGTAATGTATAATATATTGGGGTATATAGTAATGTTTAGTATATCGGAGTATATAGTAATGTATAGTATATTGGAGTATATAGGAATGTATAGAATATTGGGGTATATAGGAATGTATAGAATATTGGGGTATATAGTAATGTATAGTATATTGGGGTATATAGTAATGTATAGTATATTGGGGTATATAGTAATGTATAGTATATTGGAGTATATAGTAATGTATAGTATATTGGAGTATATAGTAATGTATAGTATATTGGGGTATATAGTAATGTTTAGTATATCGGAGTATATAGTAATGTACAGTATATTGGAGTATATAGGAATGTATAGAATATTGGGGTATATAGGAATGTATAGTATATTGGAGTATATAGTAATGTATAGTATATTGGAGTATATAGTAATGTATAGTATATTGGGGTATATATGAATGTATAGTATATTGGGGTATATAGTAATGTTTAGTATATCGGAGTATATAGTAATGTATAGTATATTGGAGTATATAGGAATGTATAGAATATTGGGGTATATAGGAATGTATAGTATATTGGAGTATATAGTAATGTATAGTATATTGGAGTATATAGTAATGTATAGTATATTGGGGTATATAGGAATGTATAGTATATTGGGGTATATAGGAATGTATAGTATATTGGGGTATATAGGGATGTATAGTATATTGGAGTATATAGTAATGTATAGTATATTGGGGTATATAGTAATGTATAGTATATTGGAGTATATAGTAATGTATAGTATATTGGGGTATATATGAATGTATAGTATATTGGGGTATATAGTAATGTATAGTATATTGGAGTATATAGTAATGTACAGTATATATGGGGTATATAGTAATGTATAGTATATGGAGTATATTGTAATGTATAGAATATTGGGGTATAAAGTAATGTATAGTATATTGGGTTATATAGTAATGTACAGTATATATGGGGTATATAGTAATGTACAGTATATTGGGGTATATAGGAATGTATAGTATATTGGAGTATATAGTAATGTATAGTATATTGGGGTATATAGTAATGTATAGTATATTGGAGTATATAGTAATGTACAGTATATATGGGGTATATAGTAATGTACAGTATATTGGGGTATATAGGAATGTATAGTATATTGGGGTATATAGGAATGTATAGTATATTGGAGTATATAGTAATGTATAGTATATTGGGGTATATAGTAATGTATAGTATATTGGGGTATATAGTAATGTATAGTATATTGGAGTATATAGTAATGTATAGTATATTGGAGTATATAGCAATGTATAGTATATTGGGGTATATAGTAATGTGTAGTATATTGAGGTATATAGTAATGTATAGTATATTGGGGTATATAGTAATGTATAGTATATTGGAGTATATAGTAATGTACAGTATATTGGGGTATATAGGAATGTACAGTATATTGGGGTATATAGGAATGTATAGTATATTGGAGTATATAGTAATGTACTGTATAGTATATTGGAGTATATAGTAATGTACAGTATATTGGGGTATATAGGAATGTATAGTATATTGGAGTATATAGGAATGTACAGTATATTGGGGTATATAGGAATGTATAGTATATTGGAGTATATAGTAATGTATAGTATATTGGGGTATATAGTAATGTATAGTATATTGGAGTATATAGCAATGTATAGTATATTGGGGTATATAGGAATGTATAGTATATTGGGGTATATAGGAATGTATAGTATATTGGGGTATATAGTAATGTATAGTATATTGAGGTATATAGTAATGTATAGTATATTGAGGTATATAGTAATGTATAGTATATTGGGGTATATAGTAATGTATAGTATATTGGGGTATATAGGAATGTATAGTATATTGGAGTATATAGGAATGTATAGTATATTGGAGTATATAGTAATGTATAGTATATTGGAGTATATAGTAATGTACAGTATATTGGGGTATATAGTACTGTATAGTATATCGGGGTATATAGGAATGTATAGTATATTGGAGTATATAGTAATGTATAGTATATTGGGGTATATAGGAATGTATAGTATATTGGAGTATATAGGAATGTATAGTATATTGGAGTATATAGGAATGTACAGTATATTGGGGTATATAGTACTGTATAGTATATCGGGGTATATAGGAATGTATAGTATATTGGAGTATATAGTTATGTACAGTATATTGGGGTATATAGGAATGTATAGTATATTGGAGTATATAGTAATGTACAGTATATTGGGGTATATAGGAATGTATAGTATATTGGAGTATATAGGAATGTATAGTATATTGGAGTATATAGGAATGTACAGTATATTGGGGTATATAGGAATGTACAGTATATTGGGGTATATAGGAATGTACAGTATATTGGGGTATATAGGAATGTATAGTATATTGGAGTATATAGGAATGTACAGTATATTGGGGTATATAGGAATGTATAGTATATTGGGGTATATAGGAATGTATAGTATATTGGAGTATATAGGAATGTATAGTATATTGGAGTATATAGTAATGTATAGTATATTGGAGTATATAGTAATGTACAGTATATTGGGGTATATAGTACTGTATAGTATATCGGGGTATATAGGAATGTATAGTATATTGGAGTATATAGTAATGTACAGTATATTGGGGTATATAGGAATGTATAGTATATTGGAGTATATAGGAATGTATAGTATATTGGAGTATATAGGAATGTACAGTATATTGGGGTATATAGGAATGTACAGTATATTGGGGTATATAGGAATGTACAGTATATTGGGGTATATAGGAATGTATAGTATATTGGAGTATATAGGAATGTACAGTATATTGGGGTATATAGGAATGTATAGTATATTGGGGTATATAGGAATGTATAGTATATTGGAGAATATAGGAATGTATAGTATATTGGAGTATATAGTAATGTATAGTATATTGGAGTATATAGTAATGTACAGTATATTGGGGTATATAGTACTGTATAGTATATTGGGGTATATAGGAATGTATAGTATATTGGGATATATAGTAATGTATAGTATATTGGAGTATAAAGTAATGCATAGTATATTTAAGATTCTTATATAGCGCTGTCAATTTACGCAGCGTTTTACATATACATTGCACATTCACATCAGTCCCTGCCCTCAAGGAGCTTACAATCTAAGGTCCCTAACTCACATTCATACATACATAGTAGGGCCAATTTTTTTTATACAGGATCCAATTAACCTACCAGCATGTCTTTGGAGTATATCGGGGTATATAGTAATGTATAGTATATCGGGGTATATAATAATGAATAATGTATTGGGGCATATAGTAATGTATAGTACATAGTAATGTATAGTATATTGGGGTATATAGGAATGTATAATATATTGGAGTATATATTATTGTATAGTATATTGGCGTATATAGTAATGTATAGTAGTTTGGAGTATATAGTAATGTATAGTATATTAGGGGTATATAGTAATGTATAGTATATTGGAGTATATAGTAATGTATAGTATATTGGGGTATATAGTAATGTATAATATATTGGGGTATATAGTAATGTATAGTATATTGGAGTATATAGTAATGTATAGTATATTGGAGTATATAGTAATGTATAGTATAGTGGGGTATATAGTAATGTATAGTATATTGGGGTATATAGTAATGTATAATATATTGGGGTATATAGTAATGTTTAGTATATTGGAGTATATAGTAATGTATAGTATATTGGAGTATATAGGAATGTATAGAATATTGGGGTATATAGTAATGTACAGTATATTGGAGTATATAGGAATGTATAGAATATTGGGGTATATAGTAATGTATAGTATATTGGGGTATATAGTAATGTATAGTATATTGGGGTATATAGTAATGTATAGTATATTGGAGTATATAGTAATGTATAGTATATTGGGGTATATAGTAATGTTTAGTATATCGGAGTATATAGTAATGTACAGTATATTGGAGTATATAGGAATGTATAGAATATTGGGGTATATAGGAATGTATAGTATATTGGTGTATATAGTAATGTATAGTATATTGGGGTATATATGAATGTATAGTATATTGGGGTATATAGTAATGTTTAGTATATCGGAGTATATAGTAATGTATAGTATATTGGAGTATATAGGAATGTATAGAATATTGGGGTATATAGGAATGTATAGTATATTGGAGTATATAGTAATGTATAGTATATTGGAGTATATAGTAATGTATAGTATATTGGGGTATATAGGAATGTATAGTATATTGGGGTATATAGGAATGTATAGTATATTGGGGTATATAGGGATGTATAGTATATTGGAGTATATAGTAATGTATAGTATATTGGGGTATATAGTAATGTATAGTATATTGGAGTATATAGTAATGTATAGTATATTGGGGTATATATGAATGTATAGTATATTGGGGTATATAGTAATGTATAGTATATTGGAGTATATAGTAATGTACAGTATATATGGGGTATATAGTAATGTATAGTATATGGAGTATATTGTAATGTATAGAATATTGGGGTATAAAGTAATGTATAGTATATTGGGTTATATAGTAATGTACAGTATATATGGGGTATATAGTAATGTACAGTATATTGGGGTATATAGGAATGTATAGTATATTGGAGTATATAGTAATGTATAGTATATTGGGGTATATAGTAATGTATAGTATATTGGAGTATATAGTAATGTACAGTATATATGGGGTATATAGTAATGTACAGTATATTGGGGTATATAGGAATGTATAGTATATTGGGGTATATAGGAATGTATAGTATATTGGAGTATATAGTAATGTATAGTATATTGGGGTATATAGTAATGTATAGTATATTGGGGTATATAGTAATGTATAGTATATTGGAGTATATAGTAATGTATAGTATATTGGAGTATATAGCAATGTATAGTATATTGGGGTATATAGTAATGTATAGTATATTGAGGTATATAGTAATGTATAGTATATTGGGGTATATAGTAATGTATAGTATATTGGAGTATATAGTAATGTACAGTATATTGGGGTATATAGGAATGTACAGTATATTGGGGTATATAGGAATGTATAGTATATTGGAGTATATAGTAATGTACTATATAGTATATTGGAGTATATAGTAATGTACAGTATATTGGGGTATATAGGAATGTATAGTATATTGGAGTATATAGGAATGTACAGTATATTGGGGTATATAGGAATGTATAGTATATTGGAGTATATAGTAATGTATAGTATATTGGGGTATATAGTAATGTATAGTATATTGGGGTATATAGGAATGTATAGTATATTGGGGTATATAGTGATGTATAGTATATTGAGGTATATAGTAATGTATAGTATATTGGGGTATATAGTAATGTATAGTATATTGAGGTATATAGTAATGTATAGTATATTGGGGTATATAGTAATGTATAGTATATTGGGGTATATAGGAATGTATAGTATATTGGAGTATATAGTAATGTATAGTATATTGGAGTATATAGTAATGTACAGTATATTGGGGTATATAGTACTGTATAGTATATCGGGGTATATAGGAATGTATAGTATATTGGAGTATATAGTAATGTATAGTATATCGGGGTATATAGGAATGTATAGTATATTGGAGTATATAGGAATGTATAGTATATTGGAGTATATAGGAATGTACAGTATATTGGGGTATATAGTACTGTATAGTATATCGGGGTATATAGGAATGTATAGTATATTGGAGTATATAGTTATGTACAGTATATTGGGGTATATAGGAATGTATAGTATATTGGAGTATATAGTAATGTACAGTATATTGGGGTATATAGGAATGTATAGTATATTGGAGTATATAGGAATGTATAGTATATTGGAGTATATAGGAATGTACAGTATATTGGGGTATATAGGAATGTACAGTATATTGGGGTATATAGGAATGTACAGTATATTGGGGTATATAGGAATGTATAGTATATTGGAGTATATAGGAATGTACAGTATATTGGGGTATATAGTAATGTATAGTATATTGGGGTATATAGTAATGTATAGTATATTGGGGTATATAGGAATGTATAGTATATTGGAGTATATAGGAATGTATAGTATATTGGAGTATATAGTAATGTATAGTATATTGGAGTATATAGTAATGTACAGTATATTGGGGTATATAGTACTGTATAGTATATCGGGGTATATAGGAATGTATAGTATATTGGAGTATATAGTAATGTATAGTATATCGGGGTATATAGGAATGTATAGTATATTGGAGTATATAGGAATGTATAGTATATTGGAGTATATAGGAATGTACAGTATATTGGGGTATATAGTACTGTATAGTATATCGGGGTATATAGGAATGTATAGTATATTGGAGTATATAGTTATGTACAGTATATTGGGGTATATAGGAATGTATAGTATATTGGAGTATATAGTAATGTACAGTATATTGGGGTATATAGGAATGTATAGTATATTGGAGTATATAGGAATGTACAGTATATTGGGGTATATAGGAATGTACAGTATATTGGGGTATATAGGAATGTACAGTATATTGGGGTATATAGGAATGTATAGTATATTGGAGTATATAGTAATGTATAGTATATTGGAGTATATAGTAATGTATAGTATATTGGAGTATATAGTAATGTATAGTATATTGGAGTATATAGTAATGTATAGTATATTGGGGTATATAGGAATGTATAGTATATTGGAGTATATACTAATGTATAGTATATCGGGGTATATAGTAATGTATATTATATTGGAGTATATAGGAATGTACAGTATATTGGGGTATATAGGAATGTACAGTATATTGGGGTATATAGGAATGTATAGTATATTGGAGTATATAGTAATGTATAGTATATTGGGGTATATAGGAATGTATAGTATATCGGGGTATATATGAATGTATAGTATATTGGGGTATATAGTTATGTACAGTATATTGGGGTATATAGGAATGTATAGTATATTGGAGTATATAGGAATGTACAGTATATTGGGGTATATATGAATGTATAGTATATTGGAGTATATAGTAATGTACAGTATATTGGGGTATATAGGAATGTATAGTATATTGGGGTATATAGGAATGTACAGTATATTGGGGTATATAGGAATGTATAGTATATTGGAGTATATAGTAATGTATAGTATATTGGGGTATATAGTAATGTATAGTATATTGGAGTATATAGCAATGTATAGTATATTGGGGTATATAGTAATGTATAGTATATTGGGGTATATAGTAATGTATAGTATATTGGAGTATATAGCAATGTATAGTATATTGGGGTATATAGTAATGTATAGTATATTGGGGTATATAGGAATGTATAGTATATTGGGGTATATAGTGATGTATAGTATATTGAGGTATATAGTAATGTACAGTATATTGGGGTATATAGGAATGTATAGTATATTGGGGTATATAGTAATGTACAGTATATTGGGGTATATAGTAATGTACAGTATATTGGGGTATATAGTAATGTATAGTATATTGGGGTATATAGTAATGTATAGTATATTGGGGTATATAGTAATGTACAGTATATTGGGGTATATAGGAATGTACAGTATATTGGGGTATATAGGAATGTATAGTATATTGGAGTATATAGGAATGTATAGTATATTGGAGTATATAGGAATGTACAGTATATTGGGGTATATAGTACTGTATAGTATATCGGGGTATATAGGAATGTATAGTATATTGGAGTATATAGTAATGTACAGTATATTGGGGTATATAGTACTGTATAGTATATCGGGGTATATAGGAATGTATAGTATATTGGAGTATATAGTAATGTACAGTATATTGGGGTATATAGTACTGTATAGTATATCGGAGTATATAGCAATGTATAGTATATTGGAGTATATAGTAATGTACAGTATATTGGGGTATATAGGAATGTATAGTATATTGGAGTATATAGTAATGTATAGTATATTGGAGGATATAGGAATGTATAGTATATTGGAGTATATAGTACTGTACAGTTTATATGGGGTATATAGGAATATATATTATATACAGGAGCCCCATCCCTGTCCCCGCACATGGCACACGGTGAGTCCTCCAATCAGCGCACACCTGAGCCCGATCTCCTCCATACTCTCGTACAATGTCGGACCGGTTTTTCGGCAACCTTTCCCCATGTGATTCCCTAACAGCCGCTCTATTGGCTGAAAACCTTTCCCGCCCCCTCCGTACAACCGCCACTCCTTAGCTGACAGGCCACAAGGCTGTCACGCCCAGCTCCGTTTCAAGCGGGAGTCCCCGCCCGGGCCGCTGACGTCACCTGACAAGGGCCAATAAGCAGCTGCCACACTCCGGCTCCAGGTCCGGCCGAGAGTACTTCCGGCAGGTTTTTCTCTCCCTCCTCTCCCCGGCTTCCCTCTTAGTCCAGGTCAGGCAGTGCAGCCGAGATCTCTGAGCTCCTCTCCGCCACAGACAATGACGCGATCCCTCCTCGGCGCCCTCTTCGTGCTGGCAGCAGCCGTCAACGCCGCCTGGGCCTCCGATGTCCTAGATCTCACCGACGACGACTTCGAGGCCAGCGTGCGGGAGTACAACATCATCCTGGTGGAGTTCTTCGCTCCCTGGTAGGAGGGGGGACTGAGCCCGGCTCTGGGGGGGGGGGGGTACAGGCTGAACGTTTCCTTCTAGAATACTTCACAATGACAGGGGATGGGTGGACACTATGGCCAGACTAGCATTGGTTGGGTACTGTGGCCGGGATCCCATCGGTGTGGCTTTGGGTGGCTGGGGCCTCCCTGGCGTGGTGTTGGGTGGGCACTGTGGCTGGGACCCCACCGGTGTGGCATTGGGTGGGCGCTGGGGCCTCTGTGGCGTTGGGTGGGCACTGTGGCTGGCACCCCACTGGTGTGGCGTTGGGTGGGTACTGTGGCTGGGGCCCCACCGGTGTGGCGTTGGGTGGGTACTGTGGCTGGGGCCCCACCGGTGTGGCGTTGGGTGGGTACTGTGGCTGGGGCCCCACCGGTGTGGCGTTGGGTGGGTACTGTGGCCGGGGCCTCCCTTGTGTGGCATTGGGTGGGTACTGTGGCCGGGGCCTCCCTGGTGTGGCGTTGGGTGGGTACTGTGGCCGGGGCCTCCCTGGTGTGGCATTGGGTGGGTACTGTGGCCGGGGCCTCCCTGGTGTGGCGTTGGGTGGGTACTGTGGCCGGGGCCTCCCTGGTGTGGCGTTGGGTGGGTACTGTGGCCGGGGCCTCCCTGGCGTGGCGTTGGGTGGTACTGTGGCCGGGGCCTCCCTGGCGTGGCGTTGGGTGGGTACTGTGGCCGGGGCCTCCCTGGCGTGGCGTTGGGTGGGTACTGTGGCTGGGGCCTCCCTGACGTGGCGTTGGGTGGGTACTGTGGCTGGGGCCTCCCTGGCGTGGCGTTGGGCGGGTACTGTGGCTGGGCCCCCCGGTGTGGCATTGGGTGGGTACTCTGGCATGGGCTTCCACTGGCGTGGCGTTGGGCGGGTACTGTGGCTGGGCCCCCCCGGTGTGGCATTGGGTGGGTACTCTGGCATGGGCTTCCACTGGTGTGGCGTTGGGTGGGTGCTGGGGCTTAAAGTCGCAAATAGCTCATAGAGTTGCTGCCACTCGGGTACAGGCAATGAAGTCTTCAAACAGGTCAACGTCCGGTCTGTGAACCCAGCAATATCTATACACAGGATGAGACCGCACTCCGAAGTGGAGATCAAACAGACTTGAACAATAATGTTCCATGGTGCAGACATCAAGGACACACAAACAGGAGCCGTTGATGCGTTTCACAAACTAAGTTCACTTACTCATAACATTTAGTTTGTGAAACGCATCAACTGCTCCTGTTTGTGTGTTCTTGATGTCTGTACCATGGAACATTATTTTTGTTCAATAAAGTCCGTTAGACCGCACTCCGAAGTGAAGATCAATCTTCCTTTGTTTGGACTGGGGCTCCCCGACGTTGGGTCGGTGCTGGGGCTCCCCTGCGTAGCACTGATTGGCCACCATGTCTGTGCTTCCCTCTCTAACTCTGGTTGCAGTCTGATCACACAATCCTCCTTAGATCTATTGAAACATAATGGGAATCTAAGTACCCTATCCAATCAGATACCCTGCCACTACATATTGGTTGGTGCAATCAGATTGCACTGTGTGTGGTATTATATGGTCGACCTGTCCTCTTCATGGTGATGTCGGGTCCTCGGTGTGGGGATCAGGCCAGACACAAGACCTAGAATGTGTGATAATAGTCTGTATACACCCAGACGAGGCCTCACCTTCCGGGAGTGTCACACTGTGTGTGGGGGAGTAGATGGTGGGTGGAATTGTACCGGTCTGGAGGTCAGGCTGTGCTCCCCGAGATCTGACATCCAGCCATAGATAACCCATAGTGGAGAGATAATGGGGCCCAACCAGCAGCAGCTCTGCACTAGGATGGACAGGAACATAATTAGGAGTAATATTGTATAGACGATCTGATTGGAGGACACTAAAGGAATGGATATCCTTATGTTTAGTTGGTAACGGCAAGCATACTAATACTCTATACAATCTGATTGTGTAATGTCACTTTTAGAGAAATTCTACAATCAGTATAGTGTGTGGCCACCTTAAAGCTTCGCAGAGATTGTCTGTTGTTTGGTTGCCTTAAAGGGGATTGTACAATCAGATTGTACACTGTGTGGTCACCTTTAAGGAGCTTGTACATACTTACACTGTCCAATCTCCTTTAAGGTGACCACACAATATAACTGATTGTAGGGACAGTCTGATTTAGTCACTGTAGAAACTCCTTCCTAAAGTTGACCAATCAGATTGTATAGTGTCCTTAACCTAGGAAGGTTGGTTGTTTGAGATATACTATAGAAGATCGGGGGGGGGGCCCTCTCCATAGATGTGTATTAAATAATCTCGCTATGTTCTGTGTTCAGCTGAGATCGGTATTTGTGACCGATCTCCCCAGGTTGGAATAATGGATTGTACGTCTGTCAGATACCAGTTTGGGGATTCTATCGGTTTTCTGTTCCCAGTTGTCATTGTATAAAGGATGGGGGTTTCCTATGTAGAACTTTCTGTTTGGTATCGGAGGTTTGTTTCGCTTTCTCCCGAGTGCCTGGGGGGGGGATGTGATGGGATTTGTAGTCCTGATGAGCCCAGCTCTCCATTCTGCACAATGAGGAATCTGCTGCAGAGGACTACCCTTCCCAGCATGCTTCACTCTATTCTACGCTGTCTGATTGCTATGGGTGTGGCCTTGTTGTGGTGTCTGCTCCTGATTGGCTTTCAGGATCTTGGTGGCCTCTTTCTATTGGCTTGGCATGTGGCCCAGCTTGTTGGATCTCTACCTCCCCCCCCCCCCCCCCTCCAGTTTCTTTACCAGTGAGCTGTGATCTAAACTCTCGTATTGGACAGTATGGGGACTTTTGTACAATTTTGGTCTTCAACATCTCAGTAATAAATGCGATCGTACAATAAGATTGGTCTGACTCACTAAACTTCTCATTTTAGTGAAAGTCAAACTGACTTTCTAATTTGTCTGAGAGGAAGATCTGTACATGCATGACCCTCCCCCCTCCCCCCTCCCATAATGTAATTGTCGCTCATAAGCGATCACTTTAAGTGCTCCACACACTGCACCCTGATTGTACAATCTACTTTACATCTATTAGCAAGTGTGTAGGAGAGGAGCCTCCCTGATTGGCTATAAACTGATTCGATGGGTTAGTTAGGACTTCATTTTGTAGCTCTCTGAGTGGATCTTGGCTAGTTAGGGAGGGGCTTGTATTACTTTTATTAGGTCTGAACTTGATTGGTGAGATTGTGACGTTTATGGTGACCCTATACTCTGTACAATCTTACAATTTCCTTTAGCTCTACCGACAACTTGGTAATGTAAGGAGTCCTGTGCAACTGGGGGCTAATTGGGTTTTAGGTTTCTTCTTATAAGTGCAGTGCTCATGGTAATGAATGACCTATGAATAAATCAATAATAATAAATAATACACACCAAAAAAAAACACTGTAAATGAAATTCATAAATGACTCGGTAATAGTGTTAATTTCGTCGACTAAAACCGACTAAAACGTTTTCGTCGACTAACACAATTCAGATGACTAAAATACAACTAAAACTAAAATGGCATTTTAGTCAAAAGACTATAACTAAAACTAAATCGAAATTTGCTGCCAAAAATTAACACTGGTGCATGCTCAAAGCATAAATAATAACATATTAGATTTTTCACTCCAGGACCAGCAGTAGTATATAATGAGTTTGGAAATTGTAGAGAAATGCTTAAATAATGCATTACAAATTACAATTGAACTACACCCATTTGATTATAGATGACTAAAATGAGTTTTAGTCGACTAAAATGTAGGGCGTTTTAGTCTAAAATATACTGGAGTTTTAGTCGACTAAATATGACTAAAACTAAAACACTTGCAGAAGACTAAAATGGGACTAAAACTAAAATGCCATTTTAGTCCTAAGAGTAAGACTAAAACTAAATTGAAATTTGCTGCCAAAATTAACACTGCTCGGTAATGTGCATAAAGTCCATATAAATCCATAAGAAAAAAGTGATAAAGGGATTTCGAAGTCCGTTGATAAAATGACAGATGTGTTAGGAAACAAAAGGGAGAACCACAAGTCCCAGCATGCGGATGAGAATCATCTCGCTGAATGATGAAAGAAAAAAACACCCAGTGGAAATGGAGGAAAAAAATTGGCTGCTTACCTGACTATATTGGCCTCCAAACTAATGGAAAAGCCGAACCCTTGAGAGGGAATGATCCCACCAGGCACAAATAGTCAGACGTCCAGTCAGGTAAGCCTCCAATACCGGTAGATAGGGAGCCAATGTGCATAAAATGAATACAAGCATACAGAGCAGAATATCGTTTTCAGATACCTTTTATTATAAAGTTATTGCACTCACATGATGGAAGTAAAAAATCAAGCATCACAAAAACTGAATTTTTCTCCTTGAAGTTTTTGTGATGCTTGATTTTTTACTTCCATCATGTGAGTGCATTAACTTTATAATAAAAGGTATCTGAAAACGATATTCTGCTCTGTATGCTTGTATTCATTTTATGCACATTGGCTCCCTATCTACCCGTATTGGAGGCTTGAGTAGATGACTATTTGTGCCTGGTGGGATCATTCCCTCTCAAGGGTTAGGCTTTTCCTTTCAATAGTTTTTATTGAAGTTTTTCAAAAAAAGAACAAGTAACAATCACAAAATTCAGGTACATTGGTTGAAGTAAGCAACAATCATAATGATCAAGGCATACCTGGCTCCGCCATCAGACCGCGCCATCACTCTTTACTTAGGGTAGAGTGCCCCCCCCCCAGACCAGCCCCCGGCCCAAAACTCCTGCAAGGAGCCGACAGGGAGGCCACACCAGACCACCCCTAAAGGGAACAACACTGTGGCCCAGCGCGACCTCCCCCCCCCCCCCCCCGCCCCCCCCACAGAGACCGGGCGGGTTCTGCTTTTCCATTAGTTTGGAGGCCAATATAGTCTGGTAAGAGGCCAAATTTTTCTTCCCATTTCCACTGGGTGTTTTTCTTTCATCGTTCAGCGAGAGGATTCTCATCTGCATGCTGGGACTTGTGGGTCTCCTTTTTTTTTTTTTTTTCCCATCTGCCATTTTATCAACAGACTTCTAAATCACTTTTTTCTTTTTTTTTTTTCTTGTGGATTTATAAGGACTTTATGCACATTTATTACTGAGTCATTACTTATGCATTTCATTTACAGTGTTTTTATTTTTGATGTGCATTATTAATAATTTATTCATGTCATTAATTACCATCAGTGCTGCACTTTTTTATTGGTTTTTGGACTTTTTCTATTGGTCTGTGCAAGCTTTTTGTCATTATTTTTCCACTTGTTCACATGGTCACATGTGTTATGTTTATCTAGCGCAGAATTATTTTTTCTTGTTAGGTTTGTCCTTATTGCATTGTTTTCTTAAATATAAAGTGGTTAAGGCGGAAGGTTTATTACCGTCATGTAGTCTATGTATGAAGGTAAAAAACCTGTGTGCACCTGAGCCCCCATCGTGATCCAGTGATGTCCACAAGAGCCTTGGGTCTCTCCTCCATCCGGATTGGCTCCCATTGCTGTCAATCACATCCAGTGAGCCAATGAGGGGGCGAGGCTTAGACGCAGCTCTGTGTATGACTGGATACACAGAGCAGTGGCTTGGGAAGGAGTTTGTTTGGGTGCTGTGGGGGGCACTTGAGAGGATGAGGGGGACCTGGGAAGGTGAGGATCAGGGCTGCTCTGTAAAAACCGCTACACAGAGCAAGGGCCTGCATGACTGGATACTATTTGACTGGATTGTTTAGGTGTGGCCTCGTATTGTATAGCTTTTGTAAATCTTTTGGAGATTGTACAAAGGTTGCAGTATATGGCCACCCTTAAGCCAGGTACACACTATATAGTGTCTGTTTTTTTTTTTTTTTTTTTTTTTTTTGTGCAACCCATCGGTTGCCAGAACACTCCGATCATCGCTTTCTGCTGTTGGTTTTCCGACATGCACATTTGACAGAAGCTGGACAGACGGACATAAACGCAAGCCGAATGTTTGCCAGGTTTTTTTTTTTTTTTTTAACCAGCTGATGTCTCCCGAAATTCGTCCCGTGTACATGGCTTTAGGCTGATCATTAACTATCTACGCTGATTGCATGAAGTAGTTGGACAGATCTAAAGGAGATTTGTGCAATCACCTCTAAAGTCATACTATACAATGTCCTTTTTTGATTTGATGCAAATTAAAGAGATTGTAAACCCTGAGGGGGGGGGGGGGGGCACAAAACCTGTAAGACTCAGGCATAATGAGCCAGTGTGCAATAACGACATTTCCGTACATGTGTGCGGGGAGCTGCCTGTTTACAGCCTGGGCTCTGAAGGTCCGGCATGGTAAGCTGGACCTTCAGAGTGCGCGCCCCTACTATTACACAAAGCAATGTATGTGTGATCGACCGATATCCGTTTATCGTTGATACTGTTGTTTTGGTCATCGCGTATCGGTATTGGCCGATATTTTCATACTTTAAAAAAGGTTTTAGTTTTCGTTGACCGGTACTCTTGTGGAGGGATCTGGGGGTCTAAAACCCCTCCTCTGCACTTAAAAGCATTCAAAATGCCAAGTTTGGCTGTTTTGAATGCTGTAATTATTTTAATCTGGTGCCGAGTACCCGGAAGTGATGTCATGACATCACTTCCAGGTTTTTGCATGGTGGCTCAATCAGAGTGAATGCGTCTTTGATCGGGTCTTCAGTGGCCTTGCAGGCTGGTTGCCAAGGTCTCCCGGTGGGGCAGGAGACCCGGGCGAGCCACAGAAGGGGGGACATCCCCTCCCACTCCTTGTAATGACAGCTGAGCGGCTTCTTCGTCGCATCGGTTGTCATTACAAGACAGCTGACCGTCGGCTATGAACGTCGGTACCGAGGTGATGCCTCTAGCTGCAGGCATCACTCCGGTACAGCACTTTCCCAAAATATCGGTAACCTTGGTGACCGATTCCGATATATCGGGGAAAGTGCAGATCGGTCCTCGATAGATCGGCTTTGCCGATAATCAGTTGATCATATATATATATATATATATCTCTCTCCAGCGATCTGCCGGTGTATCAGTGTGCCCATACGGGTAAGATACAATCTGACGGGAAGAGAGAATGAACTACCACAGCACCGAGGTTGATCATTGAAAACTACAAGCTGATAGTTGCAAAGGCTGCCAGACCTTGTAGTTTTCCATTCACAGGGCACACTGGTTGATGCGGCCAGGTTGGCAGAGCCACAATTATTTTTTAATTTTGGGGGGGGGGGGGGGGGGTGGTCCCCACTAGCTGTCAGATCAGGGATCCTGAATATGGATGGAACGGGTTATAAAAGATGACCTTATCCTTTAAAGCGGCTTACCTGCCTGTCCTCCCACCCCTGTACATACGGTGCACAAGCACACCTCACTGGACAAATTCAGCAATGCCAAATCTGGTGGAACTCTCATGCATGCCCTGGAGTGACATCTTGGCCCAGTAATTGAGACCCAGAAGATGTCAGCAGCCGGTGGAAAGTCTGGAGATGGAATCGCTGGATTTAAGAGTATCGTTCTGCTTTAGTAAGGGTAGCTCGCAGTTAGATTAGCCTATAGAAAGCAGAGAATTTACCTTGGCTTGTTGTAACATTGACTGGATGAGTTCTGCTATCTATGGGTCGGGGCTCATGCACACCAGCAGTCACACTGATCACACAGCCATGGCGTGCTCTGGGAGGAAACTGCGCCGATCACAGCATGTCCCTTTATTTTTTGGAACCTTAGTGAAATCTCACAACTGACATTCCATAAATTCTGTTAACACTGCGGTGCTGTGATCTGGTAGTTTGCATCTCAACCCATTGCGTTGGGAGGGAAAAAACTGCATGCAGTACTTTTTAGTGCACATCCCTGCAATGCAGTGGGTGAACTGACAACTTAAACAAGGTACATTGCCTTGGTCCTGAGCTTGTCCAGCACAGACCATCTCAAATTGGTTGGGCCTTTATGCTGCATTCACATATCGCTTAGCAGGAATGCGGGTTCCCGCTAGCAATTTGAAAAGTGCTATTCGTAAGCGTTTGTGTCGCACATAGGGTAACCATTCACTTGAATAGATTGCCATGTGTATTTGTCACTACAGAAGCTCAGGGACTGTATTTTGGCCTTGAACTTGTGCTTTTTTCCATAATTTTTGTGGATCAGTTGCAGCCAAATCGCACCACATTTGTATTGCCATTCATCCTGAATGTACGTTGTTTTGCAGTGGTTTGAAATCATGGGCAGAATTGTGCAGATTCTTCCTGCGATTTATTAAAGTGTGAATGGGGCCTTAAAGTGGTAGTAAACCGCAGCTTTTTTTTTTCTTTAAATCTGCAAGGTACTGGCATAATGTTCTACCATACGTCGCATACTAGCACATTATAAAACCCTTACCTTAGAAAGAAGCCCTCCAGTGGAGCGCTGTCACCACGCAGTCTTCCTTTTGGGTTAATGTCATCTGGTTGGTTGAGCTGTGACTACATTCCTGCGCAGGAGTCATGGCCGCGGCGCAGAGCTTTGAAGGGACAACACAGGTATGCGTCCCTTCTGAGCGCATACTCTGGTGACGTCACCGGCTGCATGTTGTGTGAATATCTCCTTAACGGTGCATGAGATACTCATTGTGCCTCATCATAGGCTTGCCTGTAGGTACAAGGTTTTAGCAGACTTTACTACCACTTTAAAGTGAGCCTGGCCTCAGATCTGTTTTTCATGTGAAGTTTAGGTCTGCTAAATGTGTCCCTTTCCAGGCATGTATTCTCTATCAACCAATCAAAGCCTTTATCTGCTTTCCTCTTCAGAAGGATGGTGTCATCTTTGTTCAGTCATCACCCAGGATCACCATTTCCTGGACTGAGATACCAGCTCAGATGAGTCATGTAGATCCTGGTGCATGTGCAGTTCTGTCTTTGTGACACATCAGTCCTTAAACTGGCACCTGCACAAATGTGCTGCATTTCTTCAGGTCCTGGCAGGGCCCTGCAACACATCTGCATGTGAGGCACATACCTTTGCTGTATTCATATGTGCTGCATTACTCTACCACAGGGATATGCAAACTGTGGCCCTCCAGCTGTTGCAAAACTACAAGTCCCATCATGCCTCTGCCTCTGGGTGTCATGCTTGTGGCTGTCAGTGTCTTGCTATGCCTCATGGGACTTGTAGTTCTGCAACATCTGGAGGGCCACAGTTTGCATATCCTTGATCTACCAGAACAAAAAGGCCTGCAGAACATCTCTCAAACACAGAATCCCTCTATTGCAGCATAACAGCCTGAGTAAGATTTAAAAAAAAAAAAAAAAAAACCAAATGTAAGTGAGGGGTAGGGTTTTTTTTTTATGCTGATTTATGCACGGGTGAGTTTCTTAATGGATGCTGCTGTGTATTGATCTGTGAGGAATTGCCACTCTTTAAGACACATTTTAGTATTTATCAACCATTGTAAGGCAATATTGGGTGTTTCCCTTTAACGCCTTTCAGGACTGCATGTGAGATGGCTCCTCCCACTTGCCAACAGGAAACACCACTTCCCCCAAACTTTAAAAGGAGGCTTCTCCTCACAGCTCATCAACTTGTTTCCTCTGGCTGAGGAACACCTAGTGGGGAGTCAGGAGCTCTTAGGTGCTGTCCTGAGACCAAGCTTTCTGCTCCCCATACCTGTTTATCTTTAAGAGTCCTTTCCTCCCATACCGCACTAACTGTCTGCTGGATGGGCTCCCTCTTCGGAGCTCATGGACGCTGCTCCTAGGCGGCAGCAGAGACATTTGGTGGACATTTCTTTTTTTCCTGGTCCCGCCTGCTGGTCTAGTTGTGCAGGTGCCGCTGCCATTTTTTCAGTTTTGGAGTAATGATTCGCCCGGCCAGAAGTGATGTATCTGGTGAGGGACATGGTTTGTGGGGCAAGTGCGCAGCGTCCCTTTTGCTTGAAAAATCACAGGGGGAGGAGCAGATCTGGTGCCTATTTCCGGTGCAGTGGTGGTGTTGGGAGTCCAGAACCGGTGTTCCTAGCCACATGTGGACACTGCAACACCGCTATGGACACGGCAGCAAGTGGCACAGGCACCAGCAAGGCCCAGGTAAGGGGTGGATTGGTCATCTTGCCCTGAATACTGTGGGGTCTATCTCCTCCTTTCTAACCCCCCTCCTGGTGGCTGGGGCATGTCTGGGCACATGGAGTTTTGTTTGCTTACTGTTGACCAGGGGTGACCCCCCAATGAAATAGGTTGACTCACTGGGATGGTTTGTCTGGTGGTTTTTTTTTTTTCTCGTTATGGCAGGCTTAGAGCTCTGACCTGGTCTTTATAAAGAGATGCCCTTCATGCAAAGTTACCTGAAGGTTGGAAGAAAACACATGGAAACATGGAAGGAAAGGAAGTTGGAAGGAAACATGCATCGACTCCCTGGTTAAAGAGGAAGCTTCTACTGCATATGGCAACTTAATCGCATCTAATAAACAGCTGGATGTTGCCATTCAATCCTTTTGCTCTTTGCTAACAAACCCATCCATAAGTCAGCCATCTACCTCACAATCCTCTGAGGGCTCAGTTAATACCTGTGGTGGAGGTTGAAGTAGGTCCTCCTACCCAAGAGGAGCATTCCACCTCTCATTCCAAAGAAGGTTCAGAGGAGGAGGAAAGGGTAGAAGATGTACCCTCAAAAAGCAAGTTGTCTTTAGATCAAGTTTGTTACTTTGGGCTCGTGAAGAGAAAAAATAATTCTTTGCATGATTGGATGTATGCATGTTTGAATGAGCCTAAAGGTTGCACCTTGCCAGTACAATCGGTATTCTGAGGCCATAAAAGAATGGGCAGAACCAGACGAGTGCTTTTTTTTCCCCCAGAGGCATGTAAAAGGCTTTTTTCCTTTTTTGATGAAGACCCACAGGCACTTTGGAATAAAGTACCTAAGCTCGATGCAGCCTTTTCCCAAGTTTCCAGATCAACTGACCTGGCATTTGAGGACATGGGAATACTAAAAAAAATCCCATGGACAAAAGGATGGATCAACAACCTAAAAAAGCTTGGCAATCCATGAGCAACCTTAAGCCAGCTATGGCGACTACTTGCGTATCTAAAAGTCTGGAGTACTGGATAAATCAACTCCAGGCACATCGCAGATTCGCCTAAACAAGAGATCCTGGATTCTTTTTCCACTCTGTCAATGGCTGTAGCCTACATTGCGGATGCATCAGCAGAATCCGTAAGGATTAAAGCAAGATCTGCAGCCCCAGCTAACTCAGCCGAAGAGCTCTGTGGTTGAAGGCCTGGACAGGGGATGCAGCATCCAAAAGCAAGCTTTGTGGTATTCAATTCATGGGGGAATCTACTGTTCGATCCTGATTTAGACTTGGTTCTAGACAGGACAGCCGACAAAAAGATCATTCCCTATTAAGAAGTGGGGAAAAAAAAGCTAAACTGCTTTTTTGACCTCAGAGGGCTCAGAAACAAGATGATGGCAAGCCCCAGGGTAAAAGAATTGGTCAGCGCAGAGGGCTAAAGGCAGAGGAAGCATCCTTTTTCCATCCTCCTGCATCAACCACCTCAACACAATAATTATTGGTTACCAGTAGGAGGAAGACTTCAAAAAATTCCTCCCTCACTGGGAAGGTGTGACAGAAAATCTATCTATTCTAATCATGCTGTCCCAGGATGCCAAATAGAATTTTCAGATCCTCTTCCAGAAACATATATTTTGTCCCAAACCTTCCAAAACACACAACAAAAGCCCTGGCTTTAAAGGACCTGATGTGACCAGGGGTTGGGAGTCAAATAGCACCAGAGGAACGGCATTGGGTATTCTATTCCCATATCTAGCTTGTAAGGAAGCCATTCGGGAGTTTTTCGTCTTATCCTCAACTTAAAGCCGCTGAAGGTCAGTCCTATACACAAGATTTTGTATTGACTCGATCTTCGTTGTTGGGAATCTGTTGACCAAAGGATGCTTCATGGCATCGATCGACTTAGAGATGCTTACCTACATAGTCCTATAGCCCCTCAGTCCCAAAAATTGCTGAGATTGGCAGTGGATGCGGGGAAGGAAGTCCTGCATCTAAAATTCAAAACCCTCCCTTTTTGGCCACCACACGGATTTTTACAAAGGTAATGGCAGAAGGCCTTACTCCTCTCTGCCTTCAAGGAGTCTCAGTAATCCCATATCTGGACGACCTCCTCTTTTCCCCTTCCAGGGAAAGATTGCAAGAGGACCTGGGCAAGGCCTGTAGTCAATTGTAAACCCTGGGTTGGATTGTGAACCTTCTAAAGTCAAACTTTCTGGGTTACCAGATGTTTTCGGTAGAGCAAAGAATCTTCCTTACAGAATGTAGTAGCTATGCTACAGACAAATCAGGAGATGTCTGTCAAAGGTTGTCAGCCCTTCAGTTGCTGGAGTGGGTGGAAAGTCACGTTCCTTATCAGCGGTCCATCTCAAAGGCACGTTAAACAGTGTGGCAGATTTTTTTTGAGCAGACAGCAAATTCAGGAAGCAGATTGGCGCTTGAATCCAGGAATCTTTTCCTTAATCACCAGGACTTGGGGGCATCCACAGGTGGACCTGTTTGCATCAAAAGCCTTAGCACAGCCTTGAACTTTCCCCTGGGTCTTTTCCCCTTTTCTGCTAATTCCACTGGTATTAAGGAAGATGCAGAAAGCGAGTGTCGGTAATTGATTACTATTACTCCATTCTGGCCAAAGAGTAACACAAGCTATTTACGCTAAGGTTTGGAAGGTCTTTGCCTGGTGTCATTCAACAAATGGTACCTTGGAAGATATTGTCAGTGTTGAAATCCCTACAGAATGGTGCAGACAAAGGTCTAGCAGTTGGTACTCTTAAAGTGCAAGTGGCCGCTTGGGAGTCTTCCTGGAGAGACCAATTTCTTCAAAAGCCTTGGTCGCAAGATTTTTTTTCTTTTCGGCACTTGTTCCAGACCAGTGCCTGCTAAACATTTTCCTGAGTGGGATTGGTCAGTGGTTCTACAAGCCTTCAGCCTTTCGAACCTTTCGAACCTTTCGAGGTATCTTACACTCAAAACTTTTTTTTTTGCCATTTTACATCTGCAAAAATATTCAGTGACAGTGCGTGCAGTTCACTATCAGGTAAACGAGCCTTTCTTGTCCATCTACCCAGATGATTAAAACTGATCCAGGTTTTTTGCCAAAGGTAGCGTCAGACACCAGTCTCAGGATGTTATCCTGCCAACATTTTGGTCTAACCCTTCTCCCCTTCTATGCGAGACGAATCCGATTACATTACCTGGACTTTCGTTGTTCAAACTGTTTTTTTTTTTTTTTTTTTGGGCAACAAGGGCCACCTGGCATCTAAAGGATCAATTGCTAGGTGGCCTAAATCAGTGATTTTTGGAGGTTTACTCGCAGATGGAATTATCTACCTCGCTGGGAATTCGAGCACACTCGTATTAACTTGACCACGTAGCCGCTTTACAAAATTTGATCTGGGGTGGCACCAGCTTTTTCTACCCATGTAGTGGCAAGAGCGCTCTTGCCACTACATGGGTAGAAAAAGCCGGTGCCACCCCAGATCAAATTTTGTAAAGCGGCTACGTGGTCAAGTTATTTAACGTTTGTCCATCATTAAGACTGGACCTTCTGTCAGCAGGGGATCAGGCTTTTGGCAGAAAGGTCCTTCAGGCTGTTGTCCCTCCCTAGTTGATAGGTCTGGTTTATCCTCTCAGGTCTTTTCCTGAAAGACGTTAAGGGAAAATCAAAGTTTTAGACTTGCAGGTAACTTGTTTTCCAGAAGTCTTTCAGGACAGCAGTGACCCACATTTGTGGTTTGCTGTTATTCACTATATTATGTATAAAATTGAAAAGCAGCGCTATATAAAGTCCAGGTATAGGTAGGGTCCAGCTGATTGGTCTCCTTGAAGTGCCACCAACGTCAATGAGTGACCCCAATCACACTGCCGCTTACCGTCCCACTAATAAAGAAGGCTCAAGGATCCACCAAACTGCTCCTCCAAAAATCCTCAGCAATTCCAGGATCAAGCCAACTGGATGCGACTCCAAACAGATGGTACAAGGCAGACTGATCACTCATATAAACCAGAAAAAAAGCAAACAAGAAAACCATAGTGCAACACCTAAATGAACCACCATTTATTTTCTTATGCCAAATAACTGCTTACAGGTAAAAAGAGCTTATCTGCCGGAAATGTTTGACCGCCACCAAATGATTGTGTTCCAGCCTGGGCCAGAGGCACTCTACTAAAACTGATGAGCTGTGTGGAGAATCCTCCTTTTAAAGTTTGGTGGAAATGGTTGTTTTCTGTTAAGTGGGAGGAGCCAACTCAGGTGCTGTCCTGAGACTCCTGGAAAACAAGTTAAACCAGTAAGGCTTCTTTCACACGGTCCGCCTCTGTCGGCAGACTCCGTGCTACTCAGCGGGGGATCGATACACTGATCCCCCGCTGAGCAGGCAGGTGACGGCTCCCTGTCCAATCTGTGTGCGGAGAGGGAGGTGTCAGAGCCCCGCTGCTCTCTATGGGTAATCGGATGAGAGCAGACCGCCTGTCCGCTCTCATCTGATCCCCTGGATGGATGGATGGAAAATGGGGTTTCCTTCTGTCCAGATCAGATGCAGATGGCAGCGGGTGTCAGCGGCCATGTCACCACTGACACCTGCTGCCCCATAGGGATGCATGGAGGATCCGATCCGCCTAAAATACTGACAGGCGGATCTGATAGGCCTCTTTCACACGAACGATCCGAAGTCTAACTTGGATTTGTCTCACCTGTTAATGGCAAGTGACATTATCTAGCTCTTGTTTAATTTGCTATGAGTAATGCATGTCCTTGTTTTCTTGTTTCAGGTGTGGGCATTGTAAGAAGCTTGCTCCGGAGTATGAAGCCGCTGCCACAAAACTGAAGGGAACGGTTGCACTGGCCAAGGTATGATCTGCTGATTTTAGACATGGGGATGTTTGGGGGCAGGCAACTTTGAGAGGTGGGAGATCTACCTGGACAATATGGAAGAAATCAAAAATAGACCAGGGAACCTTTTTTTTTTTTTTAAAGATATTGACAAGCAAGCTTTTTTAATCATGTTATACTTACCTGTTCTATGCAGTTTTGCGCAGTGTGGCCTAGAACCACCTTCTCGGGTTCCTCTTCGGCTCTCTGCGCCCCCCCCCCCTTTTGAGTGCCCCCACAGCAAGCAGCTTGCTATGGGGCACCCGAGCTGAGTCGCAGCTCCTGGTGTCCATTCAGACATGGAGCTGCGACCTGGCTTGAAGCAGGGAGGAGTATACCCCCTGGGAATGCCCATGGGTGTAGCCAGAAGTTGGGGGGAGGGTTTCTGCTAGTGCCCTACTCCTGTAGGGGGCAGCATGACCCAATGGTCAAGAATGACAGGAGTGGTGTCTGTCAATGAACATCAGAGAAATGGTTTATACAGAGTCATAAATCCCACACTTTATTATTATTTTTTTTTTAATGGAAGTGTGGGTGAAGGTATTATCTTGGAAAAGGCAGACTTGAATAGTAAAGGAGCAGGAGGAACCAGATATTGGACACTATCAGTGTCCAATGTTTTTTATGCCAGCTTAGCCAGTGGAAAGAGAGGGGACTGATGCAATGGAAGGGGTTAGTATTACCAGTTTCCTTGGCATGCCTTTGGGTTTAAGATGGTAACATAGTCCCTAACTAGAACTGGGGGAATGAAGGTGGGATATTAAGCAGCAGTAGTTGAAGTTTTTTTTTCTAGGAGTCAGATTTGACATCTAGTGAGAGATTGTAAAACTCAAGCTGGTTTTGGCAGCTAGAACATTGGCTGCTTTAGAAGTACAGAGAATCTGTTCTGTTTCAATTAATTGAAGAACCGGACTCTAACAAAGGTGGCATATCCATCTTCTAAGTAAACCTCTTCGTTACCTGGGTTAAAAAGCTCCTTTTTGTTCAGGTTCTATGAATGAGTTGTTAAATCCTAGATTATGTATTGTTTGAACATTGGTCAGAAATGCCAGCCAATGTCTAGTCCGTATTGACCTGCAATATTTACCTACCTTTGAATAAATATCATCTTGCTCCTTCATGATTACTTGCTGTGATGGTAAATTGTTGCTATGTTGGTGGAAAGCGAAACTAAAGTTTAATATAGTACAAAATGCAATAACCCATGTAAACCAGAGTTTGCATTGGTTGCTATGGGCTACTACGTGGTCATTTTTTCAGCCTGGGTAAATGCGCACAAATTTGTAAATGTCTATTAGGTAATTTTAAACTAATTTAATACTGTATCTTTGTTTTAGGTTGACTGTACAGCAAACTCCAACACCTGCAACAAATATGGAGTAAGCGGGTATCCCACTCTAAAAATCTTCAGAGATGGAGAGGAGTCTGGAGCTTATGATGGGCCCCGGAGTGCTGGTAAGAAACGTGAAGCCTTGAGGCAGTTTGCTCTTTAAGTACATGTAAACCTCTGGTTTTTACTAGAATGACATGTACAAAAACATACAGTGGGTACGGAAAGTATTCAGACCCCCTTAAATTTTTCACTCTTTGTTATATTGCAGCCATTTGCTAAAATCATTTAGGTTCATTCTTCTTCCTCATGAATGTACACATAGCACCCCATACTGACAGAAAAACACAGAATTGTTGACATTGTTGCAGATTTATTAAAAAAGAAACTGAAATATCACATGGTCCTAAGTATTCAGACCCTTTGCTCAGTATTTAGTAGAAGCCCCCTTTTGATCTAATACAGCCAGGAGTCTTTTTGGGAAAGATGCAACAAGTCTTTCACACCTGGATTTGGGGATCCTCTGCCATTCCTCCTTGCAGATCCTCTCCAGTTCTGTCAGGTTGGATGGTAAACGTTGGTGGACAGCCATTTTTAAGTCTCTCCAGAGATGCTCAATTGGGTTTAAGTCAGGGCTCTGGCTGGGCCATTCAAGAACAGTCACGGAGTTGTTGTGAAGCCACTCCTTCGTTATTTTAGCTGTGTGCTTAGGGTCATTGTCTTGTTGGAAGGTAAACCTTCGGCTCAGTCTGAGGTCCAGAGCACTCTGGAGAAGGTTTTTGTCCAGGATATCCCTGTACTTGGCCGCATTCATCTTTCCCTCGATTGCAACCAGTCGTCCTGTCCCTGCAGCTGAAAAACACCCCCACAGCATAATGCTGCCACCACCATGCTTTACTGTTGAGACTGTATTGGACAGGTGATGAGCAGTGCCTGGTTTTCTCCACACATACCGCTTAGAATTAAGGCCAAAAAGTTCTATTTTGGTCTCATCAGACCAGAGAATCTTATTTCTCACCATCTTGGAGTCCTTCAGGTGTGTTTTAGCAAACTCCATGCGGGCTTTCATGTGTCTTACACTGAGGATAGGCTTCCGTCGGGCCACTCTGCCATAAAGCCCCGACTGGTGGAGGGCTGCAGTGATGGTTGACTTTCTACAACTTTCTCCCATCTCCTGACTGCATCTCTGGAGCTCAGCCACAGTGATCTTTGGGCTCTTCTTTACCTCTCACCAAGGCTCTTCTCCACCGATAGCTCAGTTTGGCCGGAGGGCCAGCTCTAGGAAGGGTTCTGGTGGTCCCAAATGTCTTCCATTTGAGGATTATGAAGGCCACTGTGCTCTTAGGAACCTTAAGTGCAGCATAAATCTTTTTGTAACCATGGCCAGATCTGTGCCTTGCCACAATTCTGTCTCTGAGCTCTTCAGGCAGTTCCTTTGACCTCATGATTCTCATTTGCTCTGACATGCATTGTGATCTGGAAGGTCTTATATAGACAGGTGTGTGGCTTTCCTAATCAAGTCCAATCAGTATAATCAAACACAGCTGGACTCAAATGAAGGTGTAGAACCATCTCAAGGATGATCAGAAGAAATGGAAAGCACCTGAGTTAAATATATGAGTGTCACAGCAAAGGGTCTGAATACTTAGGACCATGTGAAATTTCTGTTTCTTTTTTAATAAATCTGCAACAATGTCAACAATTCTGTGTTTTTCTGTCAGTATGGGGTGCTATGTGTACATTCATGAGGAAGAAGAATGAACTTAAATGATTTTAGCAAATGGCTGCAATATAACAGAGTGAGAAATTTAAGGGGGTCTGAATACTTTCCGTACCCACGGGGTGCAACTATTAGTAAAAATTACATAATGGGTCTGATGCTGCAATAGCTAAATACAGGTAGTAACAGACCAGTGCAAATGAAATGGCATCTATATCATTCCTGCACTAAATATTTTGGTAGCGAACTGAAAATGCATTTGCCCGAAAACCAAAAATGGAATTTTATTTGGGGATAAATGTTAATGGATCTCCTGATTTTGTTTTTAAAGTGGGAGTAAACGCCCTTGGTTGATTTTTGCCTATGAGGCTTACCTATAGGGTATAGTAAATATCTCCTAAACTTGCTCTGTTAGTAGATATTTACTATAGAATCGGCTGGTGAAATCACTGGTGCATGCGCACTAGGCTTTGGATGGATGGCACTGCCGCGGCTGTGACTCCTGCACACGTGCAAGAGTGATGTCATCGCAGCTCGGCCATTCATACAGCCAAAGCCTGTGAACCTGGAAGGACAGGGTGAAGATGAGAAATTCTATACAGTGACAGCGCGCTGCAGAAGAGCTTAGTTTTCAGGTAAGTGTCATTATGTGCTAGTATGCAGTGCATATTAGGACTTCAACTGCCCGAAGCCTTTTTTTTTTTTTTTTTAAATCGTGTTTATTACTATGATCCAAAGATCCAAACACAATCTAAGTTTCTCTTTCGTTCATTGAGAGGACACTGCTCCATATCTTCTTTGACCCTTGGGTTATGCTTCTCACCATAGGAGTAGGAAACTAGGTGGAAATTGACTACACCCATAAGGCCATCCTAGGGGGTATACTCCCACTTTCTGCTATAGGACTTCAGTTTTTTCTGCCTAATCAGTCGTTTTTTGGAAAATTGATTCCTTGTTTGTCCTTACGGATGGCTCTCGTAGGGGGCAGGCCGCATCTGCCGTGACTATTTCAAGATGGATCTGGCAGATGGTGGTGCAGGCCTATTCCATCAAGGGTCAGGTTCCTCCTTTCCCTGTAAGGGCACATCTACAAGGGCGTTTGGTGCCTCCTGGGCCTTCCGTCATCAGGCGTTAGTGGTCCAGGTTTGCAAGGTCACTACCTGGCCGTCTGTGCACACATTCACAAAGTTTTACAACCTGGATGTATTCGCATCTGTGGATGCTTTTGACCGCAACGTTTTGCAGGCTGCTGTTGCAGAGGCAGTGTGGAGGCAACTTTGCCAACTTGAGGGTTTTTTTTTTGTTCTTTGGTAGGTGAGCTCCAGTTTTTCATGGCTGGCTACATTTAGCCCTTTTGGGAATTTTTTTTTTTTTTTTTCTCCTTGGGTGTCCCTAGGGTGTGATTTGAGCCATGGATTTGTATGGCTTAAATCGCACGTTATTTGCCTCAAACTCATGCCTACCATGACTTTTTTTTTTTTTCCCTCCCACGCACGATAACTGGATCAGATGGCTGTGACCTCAGATGGCTTCTGACCACATATGCGATCCAGTTCTGCAAATTGCAAACGCATACTCTGCAATCGGGTTTACATGAACGGGTTGTTGCGTGTGTTGCAGAATCTGCAGTGAATTTGCACGTCTAGTGTGAGCCAAGGCTCAAAGCCTAATTGAACAAACTGGTTACAAGCTGGCTACAATGCACATCTACACCGTGTTTTGCACTCCAGTTTAAGTAAAACACTTAGGGCTCTTTCACACGGGCGGTCCGATCAGATCTGCCTGTCAGTTTTTTTTTTTTTTTAGGCGGATCTGATCAGATCCTCCATGCAGCTCTATGGGGCAGCGGATGTCAGCGGAGACACCTCCGCTGCCATCCGTATCCGATCCGGTCCGTGAAATCTGGATGGAAACCCTATTTTTCCATCCGTTCAGGGATCGGATGAGAGCGGACAGGCGGTCCACTCTCATCCGATCCCCCCCCCCCCCCCATAGAGGGCAGCGGGGGCTGAGACACCTCCCTCTCCGCTCTGCAAGCAGAGACGGAGCTGTCATCAGCAGGGATCGCGGACCGTGTGAAAGAGGCCTTAGTAGTAGCTTTATTTCTGTAGGCAAGCAGGACACCAGGGTGTTTAACTGCAGAAACAAGTTCTTGGTGTAAACTTAGTAGTGTGCTTTCCAGGCCCAGCTTTTGTTGGTAACTAAAATTAAGTATTCTATATTTATGCTTTAGTAAAGTCACTAAAGCCATAGTAACATAGGTGCTTTTCCTACCAGCTGCTGATAACCCTGACCAGGAGCAGTCAGTGACAGTGCTGGTTGTGTAATCTTAACTCCCAACCGCCACACACTTGGAATAAGGCCCATCTCTGTGCTGTCATCTATATACTTATGGTTGATGGGAAGGGGTTAAATCCATATAACATGCAGGTTTAGTACAAGTTGTGAATACTTCTACGAAATATTCCAAATTTTAGAAGTACTTTCCAGCAGTTTGCAATAAGTGTTGCAATTGTCTTTAATTCCTCCCCTTTTTAGATGGGATTGTCAGCACTATGAAGAAGCAAGCTGGCCCTGCATCAGTGGCTCTGCGCTCTTTGGAGGAGTTTGAGAAATTTGTTGCAGATTCTGATGCCTCTGTGATTGGTGAGTATATAAATCTCTCAGCTCAATAAAAAATGTCTTCATGACAAGAAGCAGTCTGAAAATGTGTCCATTCTGTTGTAGGTTTCTTCCGTAGTCTGTACAGCGATCCCCATCAGGAGTTCCTGAAGGCTGCCAACACTCTGAGGGAGAATTACCGGTTTGCTCACACGGATATCGATGAGCTAGTGAATAAATATGACTCAAATGGAGAGTAAGTGCACTGATTTGACTTGCAGAGGAATTATGGAACAGAAGCTGGTTATATAAATCCATTAACTATTTATGATTTTTGTAGGGGTGTCGTTCTGTTCCGTCCACCTCGTCTTGCAAACAAGTTTGAAGAGAGCACCGTTTCCTTCCCAGCAGATGAGAAAATTACATCGCATAAAATTAAGAAGTTCATCCAGGACAACATGTGAGTCATTTGGTTTTGTACATAGCAATAACTGATCTGCTGCATATGCAAATAGTGTGGTGTGTAGAAATTGTCGTCCCCCCCCAGATGCTTATTGTCACCACACGTTTGCATCCTGCTTGAGATCAGCCGAGCTCCCGTAATTTGATAAAATACACCCTTGCAGTGAGGCCACCACACTGCAGTGGTGAAATGCTAGTCTAGTGCATTACCTATTGCTTGCGCAAGCCCTTCTCCAGTTTAAGTCCCTTGGTGTCCCATCATGCAGTGCAGACCCATTAACCCTGCATTGTATGTGAGGTGAGCATGCAACCAGGGCCTGAAGTAACTTAGAGGTAGTACTGAAGCGATCGCATAACTCTAAGGGCCCTGCTGGAATGAGGAATAAAGTATGTAATACACCTCCATCCCTGTGCCCGAAGATTAAACAAGCATTCAACCCACGCAGTGTGCAGACAGTCTTCAAATTCCTGGAGCTCTGCTTTAAAGTTTACTCTAAATTTGTTTTAGATAGTGTGGTAGGTGGTCCATTGGAGGTTTATTGCAGTTTGTTTCCCTGTTGGGATAGATCATGGTCACAACGATTAAGTGATAAATTTCACATCCGGTCTTTTTTTTTTTTTTTTTTTTTTTGAACAGGTGGTGTGGCAAATACGCTAATAAAGTATATTGTACCATGCTCTAACAATCAGTGTGTGCAACAAACCATAAATTGAAATGGTTTCAATAATTCAAAACCGAGGTTGTGTGTGTCACAAAGGAGGTTGTGTGTGTGTCACAAAGGAGGTTGTGTGTGTCACAAAGGAGGTTGTGTGTGTGTGTCACAAAGGAGGTTGTGTGTGTGTGTGTCACAAAGGAGGTTGTGTGTGTGTGTGTGTGTGTGTGTGTGTGTGTGTGTGTGTCACAAAGGAGGGTGTGTGTGTGTGTGTCACAAAGGAGGGTGTGTGTGTGTGTGTCACAAAGGAGGGTGTGTGTGTGTGTGTCACAAAGGAGGGTGTGTGTGTGTGTCACAAAGGAGGGTGTGTGTGTGTGTCACAAAGGAGGTTGTGTGTGTGTGTCACAAAGGAGGTTGTGTGTGTGTGTGTGTGTCACAAAGGAGGGTGTGTGTGTGTGTGTGTGTCACAAAGGAGGGTGTGTGTGTGTGTCACAAAGGAGGGTGTGTGTGTGTGTGTGTGTGTGTGTCACAAAGGAGTGTGTGTGTGTGTGTGTGTGTGTCACAAAGGAGGGTGTGTGTGTGTGTGTGTGTGTGTGTGTGTCACAAAGGAGGTTGTGTGTGTGTGTGTGTGTGTCACAAAGGAGGGTGTGTGTGTGTCACAAAGGAGGTTGTGTGTGTGTGTGTGTGTGTGTGTGTGTGTGTGTCACAAAGGGGTGTGTGTGTGTGTGTCACAAAGGAGGTTTAATGGAAAAATGTGTTTTTTTTTTTTTTTTTTTATCTCCATTAAATCTCCTTTGTGATCAATAGTAACATGACTGGAGATGTGAAACCATGTTCTAATCCACCTCCCATCTCTCGCCTGCGGCATTGGACCTTTAACAATCTACAGTGCCAATAGTGCAGAGTCCCTTTTACAGCTGGGATAAGCTCTAAAACATGATCCGACTCCGTTCCTTGGAAACATCGGAATAAGAAAAGTCCCCATAGTATAGTTTAGAAAGAGGAAGAAAAAACAATGCTCGGTTTCTAAAACCAATCAATCCAAAAAAATATTCTCTAAAAAGCATCCACAAATAGTTCATCCATCAATGGGCAACTTGAAGAAGTCACTTGCAGCTGATGCCAGAGATAAAATCGTCCAGTCCATGATGCTGGAGTACGCTCTCCTCAGTGCTGACAGCTCCCTATGCTTGGCTTTTTTTTTTTTTTTAATGCCTTTTTAATGGGAGTGTTTTTTCCTGAGCCATCTAGCAGGGTGTTTTCTTGTTTTGGAGGTTTCTGAGGGAATTAGTCTGGTCATTACAGCTTATTCTGGTTTAAAGGGACTCTACACTATTGGCCTTTTTAAAATGTGGTTCATTACTGAAGTGTCCAGTGGAGGTGGAGTGGAACATTTATGGTACGTTTGTCTCCATTCATGTTTGTTTTGATCATCAAATATTCAATGGATTATAGAAAACATTTTAGTAGTATGTGCATATTTTTTTCCTTTATATATTTCTTTGCTTCATATTTGTTTTTGAAACTGTATTTTTATGGTTTTCTTGCGCACAGTTTATTAAATACTCCTCCGAGGTCAATGGTTTCTTGGGGAAGAAAGGGAATTTCCTAAACATGGATGGCAAATAACCAGATAAGGATTGTATTGCCTATCTGTAACAGAAATTGACTTTAGATCCAAAAAATGTTCTTATGACCTGAACAAGAGTGTAAAGTGTAGTCTCTATGCATTTGGTGGTTTTAGAAATTGTGCTTAAAGCGGTTGCATCCCGCTTTTTGACACTTTTACCTACAGGTAAGCCTATAATAAGGCTTACCTGTAGGTACAAATAATATCTCCTAAACCGGCACGGTTTAGGAGATATTTACAGTGCATGCAGCCACTCGCGCGAGCGGCGCATGCGCTCTGAAGGTCCGGGGGGACCTTCAATTAACTTGCCGGGAGCTTGCCGGAAAAATCACTCCCACGCGCATGCGCGGGAGTGACGTCATCGCGGCTCCGGCCAATCAGCGCGCTGGAGCCGTCTCTTCCGGCCAATCAGCGCGCCGGAGCCACCGAACCCGGAAGAGACGACTAGGGATCATGGCAGCGCCCGCATCGATGTCCGGGGGTCCGTGTCGGGGCTTCGTTTTAAGGTAAGTTAAACATAATGGGCTAGTATGCGATGCATACTAGCTCATTATGCCTTTGTCTTGCAGGTTTTTTAATTTTTTTTTTTTTTTTTTTTTTTATAGGGTTTACAACCGCTTTAAGGTTAAGTTAATCCTGAACAGTGTCTCGGCTGTAAATTGGTAATCTTCCCTTTTTTTGGTAGCAGTTTTTATTCAAGTTTATTTAATGGGTTACTAATTTTTTTCTTTTCCCTTATGGTCTGGCCACTGTATAAAGGTTACATTGTATATTTGCAGTCTTGTGGGAGGTTTCCTACTGCAGAGAAGAGTTGCACATGTAGACCCATTTATCGGTCTTTTGTTTTAGTATAGGTGATTTCCTGTTAAATGGTGGTTTATGGACAGCTTGCTGCAAAATTGTCTAAAGAGAAGTTCATCCTGGGGAAAAAAGTTGATGGCTACAAATACTGTAGCTTCTGACTTTTATATAAGGACACTTACCTGTCCAGGAAACCTGCGATGTTGGCACCCCAAGCCGATCTGTCCTTCGACTCCTGTGGCATCTTCACTCATGGAATCAGGAAGTGAAGGGGGGGGGGGGGCACACAAGTGGAGCTTTTACATTTGGATGGAGCCTTGCTTTAAGCTTGGATTTCATTTCTAGCGTGCCTCTTTAAAGAATTATTGTATTTAACAATACAGAACATGGCACAAAGAATGGGTTAAGGAACACTGTAATCAATGAAGATGACCAAGAAAGGAGCATAAATCCTGGACTAGTAAAATCGCATATGAATAGCAAAAGTTCATATAGTCCATGAGGTACTATGTCCCATGCTGGTGGTAGCTCCCTTTTAACCATTTTACCTCCAGTCACATTGCTGCTACTGCAGCAATGTGGCTCGTTCCCGTCCTGCAACGTAGACCTATGTCGCTGGACTCCTCCCCCTGTAGGCGGCGCTCGCGTGCCGCCGGAGGTGCTCTCCGGCTGTTTTCAGTCACAGCGGGAGTCGGGCCAGGGGAGGAGCAGCGGCGATCGCCGCCGCTCTTCCCCGATCATCGGGGAATCGAGTGAGGAGATCCGCCCGCCTGTGTAAACAGAGCGCCGGATCTCCTAAGTGACAGAGTGACAGATCGGAGTGTTCAGCATAGCTGAACACTCCGATCTGTCCTTGTGTCACATAGTCACCCCCCCCCCCACATGTTAATAAGCACCAGGCATACCTTAACCCCTCCTTCTCCAATAAAATTAACCCCTTCCCTGCCAGTGTCATTGTTACAGTAACAGTGCATATATAGCACTGATTACTGTAGTAATGTCACTGGTACCCCCAAAAGTGTCAAATGTCAGTCAAGGGTTCGATCTGTCTGCCGCAATGTCGCAGTTCCGCAAAAAAATCGCAGATTGCCGCCATTACGCGTTAAAAAAAAAAAAAAAAAAATCACATCTTTCCCGTAGTTAATAAACGCAATAACTTTTGCGCAAACCAATCAAAATATGCTTATGATTTTTTTTTCCAAACATAGGAAGCAGAAAACAAATTGGCCAAAAATTAAAAAAAAATTAGATTTTTACATTTTTTTTTGGGGGGGGGGATTTTCATATAAAAAAAATGTTAAAATATTATTATTTTTCAAAATAAACGTTTTTTTGTTTATAGCGCAAAAAGTAAAAATCGCACAGGTGATCAAATACCACCAAAAAAAGCTGTTTGTGGGAAAACAAGGACATAAATTTTGTTTGGGTACGGCGTCGCACGACTGCGCAATTGTCAGTTAGTCGCTCAGTGCCGAATCGCAAAAAGTGGCCTGGACGCAAGACAGCAAAATCCTCTGGTGGTAAAGTGGTTAAACTGAAGCAGTACTTTGGAAGGCAAAAGAAAGATGAGGTGCGCCAGACTTTAGTGTAGCAGATAAAATCAGGAAGGACATTTTATTAAGTGTCAGCCAAATGGCTACTCGCATGATGTAAGAATAAACAGGCAGGAGTATAAAAAGTCTGTCACTCGGGAGGGTCCCGGGGTCTATAACTGCAGGGCAGGTGGAAGAGCCAGCCGGGGACCCTGCTGCACAGTATGGAAACCAGCGTGGAACGCACTCCAAATGTCCTGGAGGGTGATGTCTGGACGTGTCAGATGAAGGGTTTCAAAGTTTCTGCTCTTTCTTCAGATCTAAATGGCTGTTGGGAGAGGTCAGTCTTAAATGGGCTCAACAGAGCTGGAAGAACAATAAAACGGGTGTGGAATAGATTTGTAGAGCTGGATCCAAACGGACCATTAAATGTAAATAAAACGGCTGTATGTTCAACAGTAACACAATTTTGCTGCTGTAAAACTATAATCAAGTTTAATTTAAAAACAATAGAACAAAAATATTTAACCACTTAAGCCTCGGAAGATTTTACCCCCTTCCTGACCGGGGAGTATTTTGCGATTCGGCACTGCGTGACTTTAACGGACAATTGCGCGGTCGTGTAACGCTGTACCCAAACAAATTTGACGTCCGTTTTTTTTTTTTTTTTATCATGAGCTTTAAACAAAGAGCGTCAATTTTGCAAAAATAACAATCTTTTTCACATCACATTTTTTTTATATATGAAATTCCCAAAAAAAAAAATGTAAAAATCCACATTTTTTACATTTTCGGCCAATTTGTTTTATGCTACATATGTTTGGTAAAAAAAATTGCAAAAAGCGTATTTTGATTGGTTTTGCGCAAAAGTTATTGCGTTTACTAACAAAGGGAAAGTTTTTTGTCCTTTTTGTTGTTTTTCTTAACGCGTAATGGCGGCGATCTGTGATTAAAATTTTTTTTTTTCCCGGGACTGCGACATTGGGGCGGACAGATCGGACCCTTGACTGACATTTTTGACACTTTTGGGGTTACCAGTGACATTTCTACAGTAATCAGTGCTATACATATGCACGGTTACTGTAAAAATACACTGGCAGTGAAGGTTAACTTTTAGGGAGGGGTGGTGTCCCTAGGGGCGTGATTCTAACTGTGATTGGCTGTGGCTTGAGCTGTAGGAATAGTGATCAACGGTCCTACATAGTAGAACCGTATGATCACTGTTTCTACACAGGGGAGAATGACAGGCGGCTTGTTTACATTAGCCGCCTGCCTTTCTCCCTCTGCACTGACTATCGCAGAGTGACCGGCAGACATCGGGTCCGCCGGTCACAAGCGCGGGGGGGGGGACCGTGACCGCGCGGGAGCGTGCCTCTGGCGGCGCATGTGCTCGCTCCCCAGAGCCTCACAGGCTAGTGACGTACCCATACGTCACTTTGCCTGTGAGGGGCTGACCGCCGCAGTATATGTACTTGCGGCGGTCGGCAAGTGGTTAAAAAATAAACCATGCAAAACTAACAAAACACCATCTGGCCATAAATAAGACCCTACTACAAAAAAGAATTGGAATGGGTTGAAGTGTAATAATTCATACTGAATTATGAGGACCCAGAGAATTTGTGACCGTGAATAACTGGACCAAACGTATTGAATCTCGATGGTGACCAATTACTAACATAACTATTTACTCACCACATTACAAGATGCAGGTGGTTAACTCGGAGGATGAAACACAAGTCCAAATACCTGGAAAAAATGTATAAGGGTATTGAAAGGATTATGCATAGGAAACCCTTTATCTGGTATCGGCTCAATGATCCACACCTGTAGTTCAGCAATAGATTTGTGATCAGCAAAATGACGTAGGACACTGTTTGGGACTGCCTTCCTGGACCAACTGCCGATGCTCTCTGAACCTTGCCCATAAAGTCCTAATGGTTCTCCCAACATAGAGCCTACAACATGGACAGGCAATACACAACATATGTCGTGGAACAGTTGTAAAATGAATCAATGATAAAAGTTCTACCATTAGTTGTAAAGGTTTTTTGCCATGAGGAATATATGCGCAGGTGTGACTTTAAGATTTTTTTGCAACGAAACACCCACCAAAGGAATGGGGGTGAGTTGTTTGGTAGAAGTAACTTTGGATTGAGATTTGATTTTGCTGGGTGCAATTTTGCGCTTGACGCTGGGAGCGTTTCTATATGCGAACTTGGGAAAGTGTAGAAATGGATGTCAAATGGAGATCCTGAGTCAAGACCAACCAGTTTTTTTGTTTTTTTTTGTTTTCTGTTTTATGATGTACTGCATGATGCTGGGTAATAAACCTGGTGGTTGGTTTTTGGACCCTTTGACTGAGGAGGAAATGCTGTCATGTAGAAAGCACATGCCTCATCAATAAAATGGGGAAGATGACCTTTTTTGCTTTAGGTTAAGGCTCTGTTTCTTTAGTCCAGTAATCTGGTACAGTTATATCTGATGTGGTAGAACTAGCTTTTAGGGATATTGCAGACCCATCTGTGGCGATTGACGACTAGAAAAATAAAGAAAACGAGTTCCAAGCTGTGGGTTTGGTAATTTTTTTTGGCAATAATTGTAGAACTGATGTGAAAAAGCTCCAGATCTAGAAAACATAAGGACGAGGGATCAGCCACTGATGTAAGGCAGGCCAAAAGTGTTGGGATTACAATGGGCAACAGAATCTGATACTGATCTCATGGTGCCATCCCAGATGATGATTATATCAATATACCTACCATAGAAAACCAGGTTTGCCGCAAAGGGATTACTGGGTTCCCACAGCCTCATGGTGAGGTTAGCATAGCTGGGGCAAAATTTGCCCCCAAAGCTGTGCCTTGCTTTTTAGAGATAATCTCCCCCCCCCCCCCCTTAGCTCCTGGCTGGACATACAGTAGACCACAAATTCAGAAGAGCAGTTATAGACGTCAATGTATTTTTGGCCCTTATGCCTCGTACACACGCACCGATTGTTGGCCGACTGATCGGCCGTCTTTTGTCCAATGTTGTTGTTTTGGTTGAAATGTGCTCTAGACTGCACACAAATTTTGTCGGCCAACAACAACCAACTTCAGAAGTGATGTCATGTTCTGGTTTACTTTCCGTGTGTTTTTTCTTCTCTGAGCATGCCCAGTCTTGCTCATCTGATTTTTGTCGCCCGAAATCTGTACTGACTGAGGAACAATCGGCCGTTCTGGTGACGGCCAACAAAAAATTTATAGCCTGCACACCAGATTTTGTTCGGCCGAAAAGTCGTTGTCGGAAGCATCATACTAACAAGCCGACAATCGGCCGATCGGACGTTGGCCGAAAATTTAGTGCCAACAATCGGTGCGTGTGTACGGGGCTTTAGTGTGGAATTCTTTCTGGCCATGACTAACGTGCTTGCAAGTGAGGCAGAGTGCTTTGCAACATTGAAACCTTCATGTTAAAGGTAAGGGCAGCACTCTGTGTATTCAGAATTTTTTCATTTTGCTTCGAGCAATTTGACTTTTTAGGTTCCGGCCTCTTCTGTATGACACTAGTGGTCAGATAATGGATTTTAAATGTGGGTCTGCTTGTAGGATGAGCCAGTGTTTCCTTAAAATGTTTCATTTGTTTTGAACCGGGTGTGAAATGTAGTAGTAAATCTCAGGGGTTGTGAATCGGACTCTGTTAAACTCCTTTTTTGGTGGGTTTATGTTGATAGAAAGTGAAGGCTTCGTCAGTCCATTTAGAGGAATACTCTTTTTCTAAGAATTTTTTTGGTTAAATGTTGGCCATGCATAATGTACTCTGCAGCTCGCGTGCAGTTGTTTTTTTAGCCTGCAAAAGGCTTCTTTCACACGGTCCGCCTCCGTAGGCGGATCCGTGTTGCTCAGCGGGGATCGATCCGCGATCCCTGCTGAGCCGGGCGGATGACAGCTCCATCTCCGCTTGCAGAGCGGAGAGTGAAGTGTCTCAGCACCCGCTGCCCTCTATGGGGGATCGGAGGAGAGCGGACCGCTTGTCCGCTCTCATCAGATCCGCTCCGCTCCGATTACTGAACGGATGGAAAAATAGGGTTTCCATCCGTCCAGATTTCAGCACAGGATCGGATGCGGATGGCAGCGGGTGTCAGCGGAGATGTCTCCGCTGACACCCGCTGCCCCATAGAGCTGCATGGAGCATCCGATCCGCCTAAAAAACTGACAGGCGGATCTGATCGGACTGCCCGTGTGAAATAGCCCAAACTGGCTTTTAGGTATGTTTTTGGATCCAGCGGGGGTGGTGGCAACTTTTGACATGAAAGATACCTGCTGTCAGTATAATAAAGACTGCTCAGAAACCGACACAGCCGTGACCAGAGGCTGTTCCCCTCTCTCCCAGTTCATCCCCAAGCAATGCAGATTATACCATGCTGGCTTTTTACATCCATCTTGTGCGTTTTTAATTGTTTTATGCAATAAATCAATCTTTTAATCTACACTGAGTTAGCGCAGCGTTGTGTTGGCATTTCAGTTTACCCCCCTCACCTGCCTTTTTTTTTTTTTTTTTCCATTAACTTTACATTGGCATAATTGTAGTGTTGCTCTTGAACATGCAGCCGTTTTTTTATATACATTTGATGGTCAGTTCAGATCCGGCTCCACAAATGTATTCCACACCTGGTTTTTTTTTTGCTCTTCTGGCTCTGTCTGAGCCTATTTAGGACTGATGGCTGCAACAGCCATTTAGATCTGAAGAAAAAGCAGAAGCTTTGAAACGTGTCTGACGTGTTCCGTCGTCACTTTTGGCACAGCTCCGAGTGCGTTCCACGCTAGTTTCTGTACTGTGCAGCAGGGTCCCCAGCCGGCTCTTCCACCTGCCTTGCTTGTACACTGCCTGCAATGCTTTTAGACCCTGGGACCCTTCCGAGTGACTACAGACTCCTTTTTATACTCCCGCCTGTTTATTCTTGCATCATGTACGCAGCCATTTGGCTGACACCTAAAAATCAGGAAGGACATTTATTATCTGCTACACTTAGTTTGGCACATCTTGTCTTTCAAAGAATTGTATGCTTGTCATTGATCTGGGGTGGCTGTATTCAGATGGTCGTCATTCATTGCAAAAAAGTGTAGGTCTTGATTTTTAGTGTGGTTTGGGGTGTTGCCAGCCCATTTTAAGTCAACTTAAAGGAGTTGTCAAGTCAGGGTTTTTTTTTTTTTTTTTTTTTCCGGTTTTACTCCCAGCTTGAATATTTGGGTGTCTCTGGCTCTGAAGGATGAGCAGAATAGTTTCACTCTGAAAGATCTGACTGTGTATGGACCACTTATGCACACACCTAACTGCTCTGTTCTGGTAAAGAGGACATTTATCTCTTATCTTCTGTTTTGGTCCCCTAGTTAGAGCTCAAAAAAAAAAAAAAATAGGCAGCCTCAGGTCATTGCTGCCCTTTTTATCTCTGATGAATAACTCCTCAACTTCAAGACATAATGCCCGGACTCCTTGAGTGTTCAGTGGTTCTGTTGAATACTGTATTGAGTGCTGTGTGGAGCCTTTCCCATTGGAGAAGTCCTGCCAGGCAATCTTGCGCCATTGATTTTTTTTTTTTTTTTTTTTTAGAATTGATCCCACCGTGTCAACTTGACTTATTGATAACCAAAGTAGCTATCTAGAACGGAAAAAAATGTTAGTCCAGCAGACTCTTTATCGGGAGGGAGCATGCCATATGGCTTAATGCATTTATGAAATGGGTGACCCGAGTGTGGTTTAGTAAAAAGCAGCAGTATTGCCTTAAAATTGAACTAAAGGTAAAGTGGTAAAGGTAGAAGGTTTTAAATGCAATACATTTGGGTAACCCCCCCCCCCCCCAAGAAAAAATTGCGCTCGCTCTCAATCCGCCCCCCCCCCAATTGGACAGAGGCAGCAGCTGGTTCGTTGGCTCCTGCTGCTGTCAATCACAGCCAGTAGGAATGCAATGGGGTAAGCCGAGCCGCACTGTTAATGGACTTGGGAGCAAAAGCATGCACAAGTGCCCCCATAAGTGGCTTGCTAGGGGGGCACTTGGCAGGAGGGAGGGACCAGGAGAGGAGGATCAGGGCTGCTCTGTACAAAACCATTGCACAGAGCAGGCAAGTGACTTTTTTTTTTTTTTTTGTTTTTTTTGTTTTTTATAAAAAATAAAATAAAAACAGGCAGGTTCTTTGACAGATTCAATGTCTTGTCTGCAATAAAAAAAAAAAAAACTTACCAGCCTACTTGTAATCTCCTGCAGAATCTATACTGAGCTTCTCCTGCTCAGCTTAATTTCTGGCATGGTGCCACCGTGCCGGGACCAGTCAAGAATGCCCATGACGGCACCAAAAAAAAAGCTGAGAAGATGCGGTGAAGGACCTCACAGGCGTCAGATCATTGAAAAATTTATTTCTTTAGTCCCTCTTTAAGGCACTGTTACTGAGGGGACATTGATCAAGATTTGTCTACCTAAATGAAGCTAGTGGTAACTAGTTAACACAATTCATACAGAGTTTTATCTCTTTTGTATATGAAATGAGTTTTAAGAGCAAACGCTCAATTCTAGAACCCATATGCAGTTTCATATCTCACCTGTTCTAAAAACGGAAAAGCAAGAAGCTGCATAGGAGGTGATCTACAAATGTGACCAACAATAGTTGAGTCTATAAATGGATTTTGTTTTTTTTTTCTCCTATAGATTTGGAATCTGCCCTCACATGAACGAAGACAACAGAGAATCAATCCAAGGAAAAGACCTGCTTGTGGCCTACTATGATGTAGACTACGAGAAGAACCCCAAGGGCTCCAACTATTGGAGGAACAGGTGAGCAGCTTTTCATTTTATAGAGCAGGTTGCATCTTCATATCTGTTATACCCAGAGGGGTGAGGTGGCATTTACTATAGTTACCTGGATCAGGTGATGACACATGCACTGGTAAGACTAATGTGGCAGGAGCATTTGATTAAAAACTTAATAGGATTGCCATTGCGACTCCTACTCCGCTATGGGTCATAAGCAGTGTTATTCTTGGTTGGGCGAGCCAAGATTGCACAATGGGCATTTGATTGAGCCTGCTTACATTACTACCTTCTTATCTCAACAGCTAACAGTGTGTGCTTGTAGCTTTATTCAGTAAACATAGCAGCTAAAGATGTAAGTAGTAATGAGACTTTAAAGTGTAGGCTACTACCACCATTCACCATGGGTATTATCACCCAAGTGGGCACTTTTCACTAGATCGCACCTGGATCACCATTTTTTTATGAACTGTTTGTTTTATTTGCACCAGGATTATTTTTTATAGTTATGAACATTCACCAGTCCTATTATGCTTTAATATTATTTCAGGTACTTGTATAGCGCTGTCAATTTACGCAGTGCTCTACATATACAGTGTACATTCACATCAGTCCCTACCCTCAAGGAGCTTACAATCTAACGTCCCTAGCTCACATACACATTAGGAGATATATAAATTTCTCTATCGCTCATTGACAGACGTAGTCTTCTTGATTCTCAAGAGCTGGGGTTATGTTGTCTCCGCAGGAGTAGGACTAGGCAGAAAGACAAAACGTTCTGGCTCCACCTTAGGGGCAGTCACTGAGGGTATATCCTCCCTCTCTCTGCTACAGGGAATCAGTTTTTTTTCTGTCTAGTCAGGAGTAAGGACCTAGGCTCCTTGCTGGGATCTTTTTGGTCCTGGCAAGATTTTTTCTTTAGAAGAAATATTTTTTAGGTAGTTTTTTCTCCAGTGTTTTTCCTGTGAGATCTTCAAGCAAAAACGCCGGACTGGGCGACACTAGTGGTCACCCCAGCCGGCCTACGAGCGCGCGCAGACCATTGCATTGCGCTTGGTCGGCCGCGACACATTCAAGTAAGTATGCGGGGCCGGGCGACGGGCTGGATGTTGAGATCCAGTGGTCACCCCGGTTTCTGCCTACGAGCGCGTGCAGACCAGAGCTCCGCGCTGGGTCGGCCGCGACCGAGTCCCAGTGGAGGGACTGACCTTGCGAGTTAAAAGTCTCGCTTGGACGCCAGGAACCAGAGAGTCGAGGCGTCCGGAGTGGTCCACAAACCCCCACCCCGGTGGAGAGGGTATTGTGAAGAGAGGGTGCCTGTCGGTTCGGTATGGTGAGTAAACGTTCCCTTCTTTCTTTCCTCGTTATGAGGCAGTATGAATTATGGGCCCCTCCATACATGGTCAGTATATATCTGACACTAAAAGTCCCCCTTGTAAATACAGTATGTTTGTGGGAAGTGGACTTGGTTTGAGAGCTAACACTCTACCCAGCAGACTGTAGCATTACAGCAGACATAGGAGGTATAATCCTACCTTATGTGTAGTGTATCTTCTGTAGATCAATCAATCGCCACTCAGCAGAGATGCAGGTGGATGTGCTGGGAAAAACGATTTCGGCAGTCCGCCGCCATTTTGCCGTAGACCAGGTGCATGCATGTCCTCAGGTCACGCCGGCCGCCATATTTTTGGAGTCTAATGTCTCCTGTATGGGGGCGGCCATGTTTCATGAGCCCAGCTACCTCGTGGAGAGCTGGGAACGCCGGAAGGCGTACACAGGGGGCGGAGCCACGTCCTTCTACCCGGGAAAAAGCAACAGCTCCTTCCAGTCTGTAAAGACAGACGCTGACTGCAGTTGGTTGGAAACTTCACTGCATCGGTTGGTGAGCCTTGGGGGTCCCTCTCTCTCTGTGGGATCGAGAAGCAGGTACTCTGAGGGGCGCTATTGCGCTAGGGGGAGACACATAAAAAAAAAAAAAAAAAAATTAAAAAAAAAAGAGGTATTTTTTATTTAAAAAAAAAAAAAAGTTTTTGTGTTTTCTGGCAAAGGTGTCCTGAATTAACATGGACCCTGCCACTCATGTATCTCCTCCGGATCCCCTCGAGGGGTCTGTGGGATCCTCCAGCACCCCACTGACGATTGAATCATTGTTCGCTATTATGGAAACTTTTGTGTCCCGGGTGGAAGTGGCTTGTCAGGGACAGGGCGCAAGTAAGCGACCCCCGCCTAACCCCTTATTATCTGAAACCTCTGATTCAGACTGAGCCTATTTCTGCAGTTGCAGGTACTTCATCTGGTATTGGTGTCTCGTGTACTGTCTTTTCAGACAGTGAGGAGGATGTTTCGGCATCCGCCATAGCCCGAGAAGAAGCGTTGGTAAACGCACTCATTGTATCTGTTCAAGAAAACTTAAGATTACAGGGTATTCCGTCAGAAATAGCTGAAACTGAAATCCCTTTTGGGACTAAAAAACGCATCAAAGTGGCGAAGGTTTTTCCATTGCCCAAATGTTTTGGCAATCCAATCAAAGAATGGAGTCTGCCAAAACGCATTTCTACTATTTCTAAACGCATTAACAGGCGTTATCCGTTTGAGGAAACCCTCATTAAGAAATGGACAGAACCACCTGTGGTGGATTCACCAATTGCTAGATTGAATAAAGCCACGGTTATTCCTCTAGAAGACGCTCCGTCTTTTAAAGATCCAGTGGATCGCAAGATAGAAGCTATGTCTCGCACTATGTTTACCTTGATTGGATCAGCTTTCAGACCAATAATTGCTATTGGTCTGGTTTCGCAGGCTGTAACTGTATGGACCAAGTGGTTACGCCGGGACCTAGAAGAGGTCCCTCAGGCGGTATCAGATTTGTTGGAACAGATGATACAGGGGTTACAGTTTGTGTGTGATGCGGCGTTAGACGCCACTTCATTATTGGCGCGAGCATCTGTCTCAGCGGTGTTTCTCAGGCGTACACTGTGGCTAAAAGGTTGGTTAGCCGACCAAGGTTCCAAAAAAGCATTGGCTAATTTCCCCTTTTTAGGAGAGCGTCTATTTGGAGCCAACTTAGATGAGATCATTAGGATCTCACGGGTGGAAAGAGCACCTTTTTACCGAAAAAATTTAAAGGTAAGGAACTCGTCAAAGACGAGGGCCTTCTTTTTCTGCTCACAAGAGGTTTTTTCGTCCCGCGGGTGAAAAAATTAAGTCCTCCAAAGCTCCTGCAGGAGGCGCCAGGGGTCGTTGGTCGGGCAAGCAAAAGCCCGCCCCCTCTAGACCTGAAGATAAACCGTCCAAAGCCTGAAGGTGCGCCCCCACCCATAACTGGGGTGGGGGGACGTCTTCGCCGGTTCCCGGATCCATGGCTTTCCAGAATCCCGGACAGATGGGTTTGCGAAGTCATAAGGTCAGGGTACAAGATCGAGTTTCGATCTCTCCCACCGGCGCGATTCTTCCCTTCCAATAGCCGACTATCCCCGGATCGTTTAGACGATCTGCGGAGAGCAGTCACAGATTTACTACAACAAGGAGTGGTAGTCCACGTTCCTTGGACAGAACGGTTTCTAGGGTTTTAATCAAACCTATTTACAATACCCAGGAAAGAGGGCAAAGTGCGTCCAATTCTGGACTTAAGGGCACTCAATTCTTTTGTCAACATAAGAAGATTCAGAATGGAGTCCATTCGCACAGTAGCAGCCTTTCTGCATCCAGGGGATGTCCTAGCGTCCATTGACATCTAGGACTCATATCTTCACATTCCCATTTTCGCAGGACATCAGCGGTTTCTACGCTTTTCCGTAGAAGAGAACCACTATCAGTTTGTGGCGTTACCTTTCGGTCTCGCCACGACTCCGCGGGTCTTCACGTAGGTGTTGGCCCCAATGTTGGCACTTCTGCGCCAAAGAGGCATATCGATTCTAGGTTACCTAGACGATCTTCTGCTTCATGCAGAGTCTCCTCAGACTTTGCTACAAAACATAGAAATTACTATGATTTCTTTACAGGAATTCGGGTGGCTGGTGAACCAGCAAAAGTCATTTCTGGTTCCCACCCAGAGGCTCGAATATCTGGATCTAATTCTAGACACAGTCAGGACAAGAGTTTTTTTCTTCCGGTAGGGAAACTCCGAAAGATTCAATCAGCAGTCCAGTTGTTACTATCCAACAGCTGGTCTTCCCTTCGGACTTGCATGAGGGTTCTGGGGTTGATGGTGGCTTCCTTCGAAGCAGTCCCATTTGCCCAGTCCCATACCCGAATTCTTCAGCAAGAGATTCCTCTCAGATGGAATCGGAATCCGGAATCCCTGGACAATCAGATCCGATTGAGCAAACAGACCAGAGAGTCTCTGGTCTGGTGGCTTCGGTCTCCGATGCTCAGCCAGGGAAAGTCATTTCTGCCAATATATTGGACGACAGTGACCACGGATGCCAGTCTATCCGGATGGGGAGGAATTCTCGGTCAGTTATCTGTCCAGGGACTTTGGTCCCCGGAAGAATCCAGGTTACCGATAAATGTATTGGAACTGAGAGCGATCAGACTTTGTCTGATTCACTGGACCGAGCAGCTCCAGGGCAGCCCAGTTCGGATCCAGTCGGACAACGCCACGGCCGTGGCTTATGTCAATCACCAGGGGGGCACCAAGAGTGTCCGAGCGGCCAAAGAAGTGGCTTGCATTCTTCGCTGGGCGGAACGATTTGTTCCAGCAATCTCTGCGGTGTTCATTTCGGGGGTGGAGAATTGGCAGGCAGATTATCTCAGCCGTCAGACTCTGGATCAGGGGGAATGGTTCCTCCATCCAGACGTTTTCCACCAGTTGTGCCTACGATGGGGCACCCCGGATATGGATCTGTTGGCATCTCGATTCAACAGGAAAGTTCAGAGATTCGTGGCTCGCTCCCGCGATCCTCTAGCAGAAACTGCAGACGCACTGATCGCCCCGTGGGGGCAATACCAGCTAATGTATGCCTTCCCTCCTCTTGGGTTACTGCCAAGACTTCTTCGCAGGATAGAGGAGGAAGGAATTCCAGTAATCCTAGCAGCTCCGGACTGGCCTCGTCGAGCTTGTTACGCCGACTTGGTCAGACTGATGGCGGACGTCCCGTGGAGACTTCCTCTCAGGGAGGATCTACTGTCTCAGGGACCGATCTTCCATCCTGCTTTACGATCGCTGGTTTTAAACGGCCTGGTTATTGAGACCCAGGTGCTGAAGGACAAGGGATTGTCAGCTTCAGTTATTCCTACTCTAGTTAAAACAAGGAAAGCGACTTCCAGAAAGATCATCATCGTACATGGAAGTCTTATATTGTGTGGTGTGAATCCCTTGGGTTCCATCTACATCTTTATTCGGTAGTCCGAATATTGGCTTTCTGCAACAGGGAGTTGAGCAGAAGCTGGCCTTGAGTGTTATCAAGGGTCTGGTTTCAGCATTTGCTATCTTCTTTCAGAAGCTTTTGTCTACTCATTCCTTGGTGCGGAATTTCATCCAGGGGGTGCGACACCTGGCTCTGCCAGTGCACGCGCCGTTACCATCCTGGGATCTTAATTTGGTGCTGTCGGTTCTTCAGACACCTCCCTTTGAAAATATCAGGGAGATTCCCTTGCTTACTTTATCCCAAAAGGTGGTCTTCTTGGTGGCTATCACTTCTGCACGCAGGGTGTCAGAACTGGCTGCATTATCCTGTTGTTCTTCATCCGAATCCATCCTTCCTTCTAAGGTGGTTTCAAAGTTTCATTGAATAAGGACAGTGTATTGTCCTTCGTATGTCCTTAGCCCAATCATCCTCGAGAATTTGCATGGCATTCCGTGGATGTAGTTCGGGCGATCAGGATATACTTGAATACTACGGATTCAATTTGTAAGACGGATTCACTGTTTGTGATCACGGATGGCCCTAAGAAGGGGTTGCCTGTTCTGCTGCGACCATCTTTAGATGGATCAGACAGACGGTGGTATAGGCTTATTTTATTTAAGGGTCGGGATCCCCCGTTCCCTGTTAAGGCGCATTCTACTTGGGCGCTTAGAGTTTCCTGGACCTCCCGCCATCAGGCGTCAGTGGTTCAGGTTTTCAAGGCGACTGTTTAGTAGTCGGTTCATACCTTTACAATATTGTATAAGGTTTATGTGATGGCATCGTCAGATGCCTCTTCTGGCCGCAAGGTTCCTGCAGGCCACTGTTTGAGGAGACTGTTGGTCTACCTCGAGGATTTGTGGGGTAGGTCTCATCTGTTTACTCGCTGAGTCCTTTGATACTTCTGGTTGGCTCCGGTTGGGCCTTCTAGATTGGATTTTGATTCTGTCAATCCCACCCCTCATTTTGTGGCACTGCTTCTGGATGTCCCAGCTCTTGAGAATCAAGAAGACTGCGTCTGTCAATGAGCGATAGAGAAAAATGGATTTTTGTAAGATCTTACCGTAAAATCCTTTTCTCTTAAGCTCATTGACAGACGTATTACCCGCCCCTCTATCATTGAGTTGGGTTAAATTCTCTGTTACTGCTTTAGAACAGAACTTATTCCCTGTAGCAGAGAGAGGGAGGATATACCCTCAGGGACTGCCCCTAAGGTGGAGCCAGAACGTTTTGTCTTTCTGCCTAGTCCTACTCCTGCGGAGACAACATAACCCCAGCTCTTGAGAATCAAGAAGACTACGTCTGTCAATGAGCTTAAGAGAAAAGGATTTTACGGTAAGTTCTTACAAAAATCCATTTTTTTTGGTGGGTGGCTGATTTGTTGTCATCCTGTTGTGGGTGGCTTGATTGCTGGGACACTGTGGTGGGTGGGTGGCTGGCTTGGTGTCACCCTGTTGTGGGTGGCTTGCTGGAACACTGTTGTGGGTGGCTGGCTTGGTGTCGCCCTGTTGTGGCTGGCTTGCTGGAGCACTGTGGTGGGTGTAGATATGCCGGTTTTCGGTAATGCGATATTTCGCGGTATCGCATACACACGGTATTGTTATTGTGGTTATTTTTAAAATAAAATAAAATTTCTGCTCTCCAAGTCTGCCTTTAGAATTGATTATTTTCAGTGAACTGGATGACTCGTTCACTCATTCAATAGAGACTGGTCTGGTAATATGATCCTAGAGTGAGAGAGCTTAGCTCCTCCCTGTAACCAATCAGATGGCTCCCAGCACACTGACATGCTGGAAACAACCTATCACAGTTACTTTGCTCTATACTGCAGCCGCATGCTTTCTCCTGGGCTCAGGCAGACAGACACAGAGCCACTTTCCTACTACAAGCAAATCTCTGAAAGTACCTATCTATTACTGTATACTGTCACTGTGTAGATAGATAGATAGATATAGATAGATAGATATAGATATAGATAGATAGATATAGATAGATATAGATAGATATAGATAGATATAGATAGATATAGATAGATATAGATAGATATATATATATATATATATATATATATATATATATATATATATCTATCTACCTCTATCTCTAATCTCTATCCATCCATCCATCTAACACTGCCACTTTTATCTTGGCTCCACCTTTGTTGTCACCCAGTCAGTTCTGGATGACCATCACTGGTGTCATACTACAGTTTTTGCAGTAGCACTACTAAGCACCTTACTCTGATTTTATCTACAGCACCTGTACCATCTTTTTTATGATAAATTGGTTATATCACTAGTTTTACTTCACCCATTAGTGTCATCTAATTATTGTAGGACTGGCACTGCAGTCACATTATATTTGCTTAAGCACCTTATATGGAGACCCTGTTTACAGCACTGAAGTCCCTTTTAATTACTTTGTATATCACCATAATCCTACTTTCTCTAGCGCTCATCGACAGACGTAGTCCTCGGTGATACACCACCTTCGGGTTATGTTACCTCCGCAGGAGCAGGACTAGACAGGAAATTAAAAAGCTCTGGCCACACCCTAGGGGCAGTCCCAGAGGGTATATCCTCTCTCTCTCTGCCTCAGCAAATCAGTTATTTTCTGTCTAGTTAGGAGTAAGGACCTAGATACCTTGCTGGGATCTTAGGTCCTGGCAAGAAATTTTTTTCTAAAAGGATTTTTGGACAGCTTTTTTTCTCCAGTGTTCCTGTGAGATCTTCAAGCAAGAAAGCTGAACTGGGCGACGGGCTGGATGTTGAGATCCGGTGGTCACCCCAGTTCAGCCTACGAGCGCGTGCAGGCCATAGCTCCGCGCTGAGTCGGCCGCGACAAAGTCCCATTAAAGGACTGAACCCGCGAGTTAAACGTCTCGCTGAAACGCCAAAGACCATGAGTCACGGCGTCTGTATCGGTCGACAGCCCTCCCGCCCCGGTGGAGAGGGGTACTGTCAGGAGTTGGTGCCCGCCTGGTTCCGGTATGGTGAGTAGTATGTTCCCCCTGTTTTCCCTGACGGGTTTTGTGGTGAACGCGGGCCCCTCTCTGTATGGTAAGAAAGAGTTTCTTTCTATCCTATAACATGTCACAAATCCTCCTACTTTGAGTGTGATTTTATGTGTGCAAAAGCCAGGAGGCTTGGTTTGGGAGCTAACAATCTATTGTATACATGTTTTAAAGATGTAATCTGTGGCTTTCTGGGAATCTTATGGGTTAAGTATAAGCTACCTACCAGTCAGAAGCCATGGACATGTAGACTGCCTTCCAAGTCAGATCTCCAGCTAATAGCAGGCCTCCCGAACGGCCATGCGGTCCGCCAGGGCCGGTACCGCCAAACACGCCATATCCCCATGCAGAGAGAGTGTTGTGTGCCTGCAGCACACCGCTAGTCAGCACAGGCCGCCGCCATTTTTTTTGCTGGATCGCACGAGCCGCCATTTTGGCGTAGCCTCGTGTCTCCAGCATGGGGGCGGCCATGTTTTAGGTGATTCTACACCTCGTGGAGCTTGGGGGAGGCGCCGGAAGGCGTACAGAGGGGCGGAGCCGCCTCCTTTCTTCCTGGGCAGCCAGCCAAAAGACTTCCTGTTTGTCTAAGACAGCGCTGTAAGCTGTTGCAGTTCAACTCTGAACATCAAGTGGTGAGCCTGGGGGTCTATCTCTCTCTCTCTCGATCGATAGGGATCCCTAGCAGGTAACACTAAGGGGTTTTTTGTGGCGCTGAGGGTCAAAAAAAAAAAAAAAAAAAGTTTTTTTCTTTACTTTGAATTATATCATCCAGGAAGTAACTGGAGTTATTATGGACCCTGCCACACAGATTCCCCCACCTGTTTCCCTCGAGGGGGCCTCGGGACCCGCCGGTGTACAGAGTATAGAGTCATTTACAGCAATTTTGGAGTCTATGGTGGCTCGGGTGGAGGCGGCCTGTCAGGGACGGGGGTCAAGGAAGCGACCCCCGCCTACCCCTATACTATCTGACACCTCTGACTCTGATTCAGAGATGGTCACTGCAGTTGCAGGTTCCTCTGCAAGGGCTGCTATCCCAGGTAAAGCCCCCTCAGACAGTGAGGAGGACGCTTCTTCTCCTGCTATAATTCAGGAAGAAGCATTGGTGGACGCACTAGTTGTGGCAGTGCAAGAAACCTTAAAACTTGAGGCTTTACCGGCAGAGGCAACTGAAACAGAGAGGCCTTTTGGGACTAATAAGCCCATCAAGACGGCGAAGGCTTTTCCTGTACCTAAATGTTTTGGAAATCAGATTAAAGGAGAATGGGAACATTCTAAACGTACCTTTACTATTTCCAAGCGTATTGCTAGACGCTATCCGTTTGAGGAATCCATCATTAAGAAATGGACGGTACCACCAGTCGTGGATCCGCCTATTTCCAGGCTGAATAAAGCCACGGTTATTCCAGTGGAGGACACTTCGTCCTTTAAGGATCCGGTGGATCGAAAGATAGAAGCGGAGTCCCGCACTATCTTTTCTCTGATAGGGTCAGCATTTAGACCAGTAATTGTTATTGGTCTAGTTTCCCAGACACTTACAGAATGGGCGAAGATGGTACGCCAAGATCTTAGGGGAAAAGATATTCCCCAGGAGACATCTGATTTGATAGAACAGATCATACAAGGGCTACGGTTTATCTGTGACGCAGCCTTGGACACTACTCCCTTGTTAGGGCATGCATCTAAGTTAGCAGTGATCCTCAGACGTGTGCTGTGGTTAAAATGCTGGTCAGCTGACCTAGGTTCCAAAAAGACTTTGACCAATCTCCCTTTCCAGGGGAATCGTCTATTTGGAGCCAACCTAGATGAAATCATTAAGGATGCCACCGGGGGCAAGAGTACTTTTTTGCCACAGGCTGCAAAAGCTAAGGAACCTCGCAACAAGCGAGGACCTTTCTTTACCGCCCATAAAGGACGCCCGGCTGGTACTTCCGGGAAAGGCAAGACTCCTCCAGGAGGGTTCAAGAAGGGCTGGTCGGACAAGCAGAGGACCAACCCAGCCAAACCCGAAGTAAAGGAGTACACAGCCTGAAGGTGCGCCCCCACCCAATTTCAGGGTGGGGGGACGTTTTCACCGGTATTCAGGACATTAGATCGAGCATCAACCACTACTACCGGTGCGATTCTTCCCTTCCAACATTTTAGTACAGGAAGCGGTAGCTACCGTTCCCTGTATAGATCTTTTCCTTTACCTTTTCCTAAGATTAGTCCCGATACCTCACAGGAATCGGATCTGATTGACCAGATAGGCCAAGTAGCCTCTAGTCGGGTGACTTCGGTCCCTGAGGTTCAACCAGAAAAGATCACCTTGCCTGATAACTATCAGGTATCTGATAAATGTGTGGGAACAGAAAACGACCAGACTTTCTCGGATGGTCGGGGCCAGATACCTCTAGGGACGCCTGGTTCAGATCCAATCAGCGCCAGTGGTCCTAGAAATTCTAGGCTGGCCTCTTCAAGCCGGCCTGGCCGACTTGGACAGGTTAGTCGCAGACGTTCCGTGGGAACTTCGTCTCAGGGAGTGTCTGTAGTCTCAAGGACCTATTTACCTTCGTGCTTTACAGTCGCTGGTTTTAATGGCCTGGCCATTGAGACCCAAGTACTGAAGGACAGAGGTTTGTCTACTTCTGTCATTCCTACCCTTATTAAAGCAAGGAAAGCGACTTCCAGCAAAGTCTATTATCACACATGGAAGACTTGTATTGCGTGGTGCGAATCTTTAGGATTTCCTCCACGTACCTATTCGGTGTCTCGAATATTGGCCTTTTTGCAACAAGGGGTTGAGCAGAAGCTAGCCTTGAGCACCATCAAGGGTCAAGTTTCAGCATTAGCAATCTTCTTTCAGAAACCTTTAGCTACCAAATCCTTGGTGCGGAATTTCATCCAGGGGGTGCGGCACCTGGCTCCTCCAGTCCGCGCGCCCTTACCGCCCTGGGATCTTAATTTGGTTTTGTCGGTTCTACAGAAACCTCCCTTTGAAAACATCAGGGAGATTCCCTTGCTTACTTTATCCCAGAAGGTGGTCTTCTTGGTGGCTATTACTTCTGCTCGCAGGGTGTCAGAACTGGCTGCATTATCATGCCAGTCCCCATACCTAGTGATTCATAGGGATAAGGTAGTACTTCATCCTAAGCCATCTTTTCTTCCTAAGGTGGTTTCAGATTTTCATCTGAATGAAGATATTGTACTACCTTCCTTGTGTCCTCAGCCCAAGCATCATCGGGAACATGCGTTGCATTCCTTGGATGTGGTTCGGGCAATCAGGGTATACCTGAAAGCTACGGAATCATTCCGTAAGACGGATTCACTTTTTGTGATCACGGATGGCCCCAGAAAGGGTTTGCCTGCATCTGCCGCGACCATTGCCAAATGGATTAGACAAACGGTGGTACAGGCTTATTCTATTAAGGGTCAGAGTCCTCCGTTCCCTGTTAGGGCGCACTCCACTCGAGCGCTCAGTACTTCCTGGGCCTTTCGCCATCAGGCGTCAGTGGTCCAGGTATGTAAGGCGGCCACTTGGTCGTCGGTACATACCTTTACTAAATTCTATAAAATTGATGTGACGGCATCGGCGGATGCCTCATTTGGCCGCAAGGTTTTGCAGGCCGCAATTTGAGGAGACCGGTGGTCTACCTCGAGGGTTTTTTTCTGTTTGAAAAATTTTTTTGTTGAGTCTCATCATTAAGGATGAGCATTGTAAACTTCTAGTTGGCACCGGTTGGGCCTTCTAGATTGGGATTTGATTTCCATTTTCCCACCCCTCAGTTGTGATACTGCTCTGGGACGTCCCGAAGGTGGTGTATCACCGAGGACTACGTCTGTCGATGAGCGCTAGAGAAAAATGGATTTTTGTAAAATCTTACCGTAAAATCCTTTTCTCTTAGCTCATCGACAGACGTAGTCCCCGCCCCTCTGTTTTGGAGTTGGGTTGGGTTAAATTCTCTAAGCACTGCTTTTTCACATAACTGATTTGCTGAGGCAGAGAGAGAGAGGATATACCCTCTGGGACTGCCCCTAGGGTGTGGCCAGAGCTTTTTAATTTCCTGTCTAGTCCTGCTCCTGCGGAGGTAACATAACCCGAAGGTGGTGTATCACCGAGGACTACGTCTGTCGATGAGCTAAGAGAAAAGGATTTTACGGTAAGATTTTACAAAAATCCATTTATACCTGTGTATTGTATATACCTTTTTATTGACCTACTGTTATATGTATTGGATGAGCGCAGCTTCTCTATTGTATTTAAATTTCTCAAGGCCACCATAACTAACCTTGCCTGTAAGAAAAGAACAGCCTTAGACTATTCTTGATGTTCCATACCCCCTCTTACCAATTCTGCCTAGCCTGTGTATTATGGTTTGGTCAAGTGATCCCGCAGCTCTGGCTCCCCTAATGTTAATGTGGCTGCTGCAAAGAAGAGTATGGAGTGCAGACAATGCCTGAGCTATGGGTGAACATCGTGGCTCCTGGAATACCCAGCTGGATAGGTAGGAGGTGGTGAGGGAATATTTTGAAGGATAGTCACTTTGCCATAGAAGAAATGTCATCATTTGACAAGTATGCACATGCCCTCGGACGTTTGACTTCTGATGTGTAATAGTTTCTAGTTGTGGATCAAAGTAATGAAGCCAGTGTTGTCTGCATAAGCAATGGCAGTAGGCAAGTATATTTAACCAGAGTAGTTGAAATAGTTTTGTGTAGGGTTTTTTTTGTCGTCCTCTACCCCTCCCCCCCCCCCAACTTGAGACTGGTAGTATTTTGCATTAGTTTCATGCGTAATTCACAAATTGAAACCTTTTTTAAAATGCTTTTTAAACACAAATCTGGAACTTGTGTAAGTGATTAGGTGTGAAAGGATCCTTTATCTAAGGCTGGTCAGCTCAGATTTGATCCATTAAGTATCGGCCTTGGGTGGGCTGTCTTTTGTGCTTCAGAGACCTGGAAAATTCCTGTTTATTTGCCATACTAACTAGTCTTTCTCCCCAGGGTAATGATGGTTGCAAAGAAATTTCTCGATGCCGGACGCAAGCTCAACTTTGCCATTGCCAACCGCAAATCCTTTGCACATGAGGTGACAGAGTTTGGTTTGGATGCCAATACTGGTGACGTTCCTGTTGTTGGAATCAGAACCGCGAAGGGAGAGAAATATGTCATGCAGGAGGAATTTTCGTAAGTGTCAGTTTTAATAGCCCAAAGATTTCCAAGTGCTATTGTTAAAGTATAACTAAAGGCAAAAATATTTTTTTTTGGTGAAGAGGGATTAGAACCATTTTTTTTTTTATTGCGGTCGGTGCTTCTGTTGGGGAGCTTCGCCCTCTTTGTCCTGTTTACCATGGGTCATTGAAAGTTAAAAGAAAATCCCAAATTTTAGGTTGTCCTCAGAAAAGTAAGAGGGGACACTAGTTTTGGTAACCTGGGGGTCCCTAAGGAATTGCCTTAATTTGCAGAGATTTAATCACGTTTTGGCTATGGGACAAGAAGTGAAGGGAAATATTGATAATGGGACACAGTGGGAGGAAAAAATCTGGTAGGGCTATAATCCCTTGTGTCAAAAATTGCCTTTCTTCTCATCAGGCAGTTGTCATAGAATCCGGTCTATGAGCCAGGCACAGCATGCACACAGTGCAGCATAGCTATGTCTGTCTCTGCTTCATGCATAGCACTGCCACAATGTGCAGGCTCAGGGCTGTGGAAATGAGTGATTCTTGTATGGTAATTGTGGTAAGAGTGGGTAAGGGGGGAAAATAAAGTAAATCTACACTACAAGGCTGAATGCAGTCACTCTGCGGTGGATTATTGGGCAGGAAGTTGGCTTTGGAATAAAGTATACATGGAGCTTATTGTATACAAGATGGCATGCCATCGGTTTCTTCACTCTTTAAAGCCCATGTTGGGGTGTGCTTTGTGTGTTTTTTTTTTTTTTTTTTAATATATGTATGCTCCCAGCACATTAATGTGTGTCCCATTAACTGCTCCTCGATTCACAGAAAGCAACGCATTGAGTAGTAATACAAGCATTATGAATAAGAGGGCAGGACAGGTGAGCAGGCGGTCTAAATTCCCAGTAGCAGCTGTTGGCCTTCAGTCTAGTCCAATGTCTCCCTCCCCTCTTCCAGATTCTACTTGTGCATAGATTTGTCAAAGGGCTTCTGGATTCTACCATAGCCCTGTGACACATTTCTGCGCACAGGATTCCCACACATGCACAAAGTCTCAGCAGCTGTGGAAGTCCCAAACTTCATGCTCAGAAATGACACCCCCCCCCCCTGCTGCCAGTCAGAACCCTGTGTGTGAACCAGAATAATAAAGATACTGGCAACTAAAGGACTGAAGTTCCTTTTTCAAGTGATTTGCTCAACTGAATAGTAAATCTTGCACAATTTACAATGCAAATATGAGCGATTAACACTTTTAGTCTATGGTGTACGTAATTGTTTTGCTTTTTTGATGGCCTTCTACACCCTGTTCTTCAGTAGTTGCTGGTTCTCAGCTTCATGCTCACTTTTATACTTCTCCATTTTAGAGGGTTGCTGACCAGGCATAAGTATCTGACCTTGCCTTGGTTATGTTCAGTGGACTAATGAAAGCAGTGGAGCCATGATTGGGGTGAATTTTTACAAGGTGGGGGGAGGGGTGTTAACATGTCAATTTCACAAACCTAATTTCTTAGAAGTAGAACTATTCCCCTCATTGATATCAATGGCAGAGCATTGGTTACATCCACTGGGCCAAGTCCAGCCTCCCAAAAGGACAGTAAGCTAGCCCTTTGAAAACAGTGTGCAGTCCCCTGGTTTAGACATGTGGGCTCACCCAGCCTTTACTGGTTAGTCCAATTCTACAAGATCCTGTAATTATCCCTTGCTTTTCCCTGCTGTTAAAGATTTCTTGCAAGTCTAAATTTTTATTTTTTTTATTTTTCCCCCCTCAATAGTCGCGATGGAAAAGCATTGGAGCGCTTCCTTCAGGATTACTTTGATGGCAAGCTGAAGAGATACATGAAGTCTGAGCCAATTCCTGAAAACAATGATGGCCCAGTCAAGGTGAGGTCAACAGTTTGCATTTTTGCCTTTTTTTGTTTTTTAAGCTCTGCACTTTTTCCTTGGCTGCTTTTTTGGGGATTTTCCTGGGCATGCCTAGGATGGGTTGGGAAATCAGTCCTCTACAATAGGAAGCACGTAGAACTGTCCACCTATAGAGACTGGTTCAATCCTTTACTGCGCTAGGCTAGATATAAAGTGAACTTGTCACCCTTTTGTGCTCTGAATTAAAAGCCCTGTGTAAGCTCAATATCAGTCTATTGGATCTTTCTCTGGGTATTGATCACCCTATCCCTATGTGCAAACACTTAAGCATAGATTGGCTGCTCAGGTGCCAAGCATGCATTTTGAAAATGCTTAGCTGGCTCAGGAGGTAAAGTTCCAGTTTGAGGCCTTGTCCCAAATTTTTCCCAACACATTCAGTCTGCTTTGCAGTATGGTACCTGCTTTTGTTTGGTATCAAGCAAATTGATACTGGACTACTCCATGCATGATTGTCAGTGGAGCCCATTTTATAGTTTAGCAGCTGCTGGATCACTTTGACACCTCCCATCTCCCCCCCCCCCCCCACCAAAAAAAAAATTTGGGCACCTTGCATGTATGAGCATGCACATGCCAAAGCAACATCTGCTCTTTATATTTACCACAAAATTGGGATGATATATTTGTACCCTAAATGTGTGGTGGGGTTTTTTTTTTTTTTATTCCTTAGGCTGGTCAAGGAATTTCTTTTTTTCTTGGTAATCAGATTTGTTTTGCTACTCCAAAAGGAGCAAGTGACAGTAGGCACCTAATGTAACTGCTTATAAGTGTGCAGCAATGAAGAGAAACACTTGGCATGCTTATTGACTCGCCTTCCATTTATGGTTGCTAAAAAATGTCTGTCATGGATCAGTTAAAATTGTTTCAGACTCCTATGTTTGGATAATGTGCTTTTGCAGTGCAGAAATATCAGAACAGCTGGAGCTCAGTGATCAAGCTGGGGGGTTTTGTGCTAGATACCCCTGGCCTGTAATCCCTATGGGGAAGAATGTGATAGGCTTCAGGAATTTGAGGAAACTATAATAACAAGCTATAATGTAATATGCAAAAAAAATGTGGGGCCTCTCTCAGGGAGTAGGTTGGTAGTAGTCCCACTTGGGGGATTTTCCTTTACTTTTTGTCCCAGAGATAAAACCGAAAATGAGCAGTAATCTCCTCATAGTTGGGGGGTTGGTGGTGTTCTCTTGGACAGTGGTCACCAGAACATATCCACTATGGATTTTCCCCTTACCCTTATTGGGTGACAACTCCTAAAATTTTGCATTTACAGTTAGTCACCAAGACAAACTGATGGGTGTATCATCGCAGTGATGACAAGCGGCAAAAAAATCTTTAGTGGGTCTAACCCTTTCCTACTTACTAGAATTAAAGGAATAAAATGCCCTTGCATACACGTTGAGTTTCTCACTGTAGAGGTGCCTATTTTTGTTTTTAAGGTGGTTGTGGCTGAAAACTTTGACGAGCTTGTAAATGATGACAGCAAAGATGTTCTCATTGAGTTCTATGCTCCTTGGTGTGGACACTGCAAGAACCTGGAGCCCAAATACAAGGAACTCGGAGAGAAGGTATGAAACACTGTGTACTGTACAGTTGCTGGTAGGTCAGTGGGGGAGGTGGCTGTCATGTCTTCCATGTGGTTGTAGATCACTTTAAAGAAAACGTTGACCCATTTTTTTTTTTTTTTACAGCTGGCTGAAGACCCAAACATTGTCATTGCCAAGATGGACGCCACAGCGAATGATGTGCCTCCTCACTATGAAGTCAGAGGGTAAGTCCACTAGTGTTACCGAAGGAAATGCTGTATGAAAAAAATTTAGCCACTGTCATTGTTTAGACAAGATTAAGGACTCATTCATGCTAGGAAAACCCTGCTGTTCTGCGCTTTTGCTGCCCAACCATTGCCTCTGCAGCTAGTGAAGGCGACAGCCTGTCTTAGTAGGCGTAGCACTCACCGAACGAGACCTGTTCAAGTGAATTGGGGTGCTCTGCAAGCGCCCAGGAACCGCAGCGATCAAGGTGTTTAAAGCAGGTGGTCATGAGGTGTTGGTGCTTCCTCACAGCCTGTCAAATGCTTGTTGAAGAGCAACATGGATACCAAAGCTCATGTGAATGAGCCCAAAGTCCTTCTGGTTTAGGTATATTATACTAAGCCAATAAATTAACATCTAACTTGTCTAAATTTTTTCTAAACGTTTGCAGGGTAGTAAAGCGGTTCTACAATCTTAGTACTTGGAATGCAAAAGCTAATATGTCACTGGGAAATGCCATAGTTTAGCCCTCACCCCACACCAGTTCTGAGCATGTTCTTTGTGAATCTGAATGGGTGTTTCACATTCCTTGAATTTAACTTTCTTTTACTAATTATAATGGGTTGATGAACAAGCCTTTTAAGTGCTGCACTGTCACGGAGTAGCATTCTGCTCTTGACAGTACTTACCTGAGCACAAATTTTGCATTTAACAGTGACCAAGGTTTCTTTGGCTTTTTAAGCTGACCTATAGACAGTTCGGATCTTGGACGGTTCAGCAGGGACTGGCCGAGATGTGATCCTTTATCTGCAGGCTGAATGTACAAAAGTTGATCAATTGATCAACTTGGGTATAACCAGCATGACTGACTTTACATGCTATTATTGCTTGTGGCTATTATAGGCGCTAGAAGTAATCAATGTGTTTTCCCACTAGGGACAACTTCCCCCTGCCCCCCCCCCCCTTTCTGCCAGTAGAACACAATAGCTCTGCGGGAGGAATTCCCCTATCAAAACGGAATGTGACAGATTGAGCTGTTTTCTTTCCTGCAACCAATGATTGCCCCATCTATGGCTAACCTTAATTTGCATGTTGTCTAGTGTCGTAAATCTGTTTATCCTTAAAGCCCAAGATTTAAGGGAAGGTTGCATTACTTTTTCCTCTCCTGCTCTGGGTAGCCCCAGAGCGGTCCTCTTCTCCCTTGGGTGCTGAGGGACTGGCCACATCACCCTACAGTACAATGCTATTTTATGTGGAGGAGGCAGGATGTGACTATTGGGAGCACCTTGGAGAGGAAGCTTTGAGATGGGGTGCACCTCTGGAGGGTTCCTGATGGAGTGAGGAGGAAGATAGTGCACCTTCTACCCCTTTGAGGAAAAAGATATTTAAAACTGCATTTTGGGGTGACTCCTCTTCTGCAAGTTTCCTACTTAGTTTTTTTTTTATTAAAGCCCACCTTCAGAAACAAAACAGGATGGATTATTGTGAAAAGACTGGCTTGTTTAAAGTGCTAATTCAGATCAGGTCCTGTTGAATTTGGGCAATTAAGCATGAGGTCAGTTTGCCTTGGCTTTACTCAGCAGATCATGTCCTATGATGGAAGCTTATGCTCCACCAGGGCATTTGGATTCACATATTTAAAGCTATGGTTATAGTTAACCCTTACATATACCCATGAAAGTGACTGACCTCAGATGATGCACAGAGATGAACCCAATCCTACATAAGTTGTATCTATGTAACTACAGCAGTCTTTCCCCTACAGTCATTCAGCGTACAGAATTTACACAGGATCTCTCTGCTCTGAAAAGCAGGGGGCAGAGAACTTAAGTTACAACAGTGAGGAGAGCTGATTGGAGGGAATTGACACGCCCCTCTGCACACACGAACATTGTTAAAGCGGTAGTATCCCGCTTTTTGACACTTTTACTTACAGGTAAGCCTATAATAAGGCTTACCTGTAGGTACAAATAATATCTCCTAAACCGGCATGGTTTAGGAGATATTTACAGTGCATGCAGCCGCTCGCGCTAGTGGCGCATGCGCTCTGAAGGTCCGGGGGGACCTTCAATTAAGTTGCCGGGAGCTTGCCGGAAAAATCACTCCCGCGCGCATGCGCGGGAGTGACGTCATCGCGGCTCCGGCCAATCATCGCGCCGGAGCCGTCTCTCCTGGCCAATCACCGCGCCGGAGCCGCCGAACCCGGAAGAGACGACGAGGGATCATGGCAGCGCCCGCAGCGATGTCCGGGGGTCCGTGTCGGGGCTTCGTTTTAAGGTAAGTTACACATAATGGGCTAGTATGCAATGCATACTAGCTCATTATGCCTTTGTCTTGCAGGTTTTTTTTTCTTTTTTTTTTAATAGGGTTTACAACCGCTTTAAGGCTGTCAATCAGCTGGAGGTTCCTCCCCTGTCACCATTTTTCTCAGTGTCAGTCAAACTTGTCAGAACTTAAGCCTCGTACACACGCAACGATTGTTGGCCATGAATTTTCGGCCAACGTCCGATCGGCCGATTGTCGGCTTGTTAGTATGATGCTTCCGACAACCGACTGCGACTTTTCGGCCGAAAAAAATCTGGTGTGCAGGCTATACAATTTTTGTTGGCCGATTGTTCGTCAGTCAGTACAGATTTCGGCAGACAAAAATCAGTTGAGCAAGACTGGGCATGCTCAGAGAAGAAAAAAACACACGGAAAGTAAACCAGCACATGGCATCACTTCTGAAGTTGGTTGTTGGCCGAAAAATTTTGTGTTCAGTCTAGAGCACATTTCAACCAACACAACACTGGACAAAAGACGGCCGATTGGTCGGCCAACAATCGTTGCGTGTGTACGAGGCTTTAGTCATGCTGATAGCAGACAGAAATGGCACTTGGTGCTCTTAACTAGGGATCGACCGATATCGGTTTTCGTTGCCGATACTGGTAGTTTGGCCATTGCATATCGGTATCGGCTGATATTTTCGTGCATTTAAAAAAATATATTTTTTTTTTTTACTTGACAGGTACTATTGTGGAAGGAAACCCCTCCTCTGCACTTAAAAGCAAGTTTGGCTGTTTTGAATGCTGTCATTTTTTTAAATCTGGCGCCAGACAGTACCCGGAAGTGATGTCACTCATGACATCACTTCCAGGTTTTTACATGGAGACCTGATAAGAGCCGAATGCAGCTTTGATCGGGTCTTTGGCGGGCTGGTTGCCTGGGCCTCCCGGTGGGACGGGAGACCTGGGCGAGCTGCAGGAGGGGGGACGTCCCCTCCCGCTCCGTATATGACAGCCAAACGGCTTCTCAGCCGAATCGGCTGTCATTAAACACAGCAGACTGTCTGCTATGGACGCCGGTACCGGGGTGATTCTGCTAGCTGCAGGCATCACTCCGATACAAGCACTTTCTCAAATAGCGGCAATATCGCTAACTTCATGGGCTGATTCCGATATATCGCGGAAAGTGCATATTGGCCCTCGATATATTGGCTTTGCCGATAATCGATCGCTACTCAACTGAGACAAGTACACACTATAGAGGGATATGCTTTGTTCATATTTCATGTCTGAGGTTTACTACCACACTAAGCAAGAATTTGTGCTCTGCATGTAAACTGCTGAAGTGCACATTATGGCCAATGGGGGGGGGGGGGGGGGGGTGGTTTGGTGTTTACAGCCCCTATTGGCTTTTATTTTTCCCAGCAATTTCCTTTAACCAGTTTAATTTGTGTCTTTTCTTTGTTTAGGTTCCCAACTATCTACTTTGCACCAGCTGGAAGCAAGCAGAGTCCAAAGAGATATGAGGTAAGCGGTGTATTCCCTTGTACCTCCAGGTCATGAAAACCATGAGACATGGAAACTTTAGGCCTCAATGTGGCAGGTAGTGCTAGTCCTGTCACTCAAATCTCTTGTAGACCTCTCAAAGGCCCACTGCTTTTGTGGCATTGAGCTGGTTTTAACCCTCATTGCATGAAGACTATGTAATGCCAAAGAGATGCCACTCTAGATGAGTGACACACATTGTGAACAGGAACCCAGGGTGCTGCACAGCTCGTCTGTGAGATTCAGAGACATGCAAAAATACAGAATATTGCTGCACTCCCCGCTAACTTTATTGAAGCATTAAAATCCCATCACAGGTATGACGGGAACATAAAGGTAATGCGTTTCACGCTAAAGTCAGTGCTTACTCATCACACATTGCATTAATGTAAATATTATATATAGTCATGCAATGTATGGGGTTTGAGTAAGCACTGACTTTAGCGTGAAATTCATTACCTTCATGTTCCGGTCATACCTGTGATGGGATTTTTAATTCTTCAATAAGGTTTACCAAAGAGTGCAGCAATATTCCAGATTTTTGCATGTCTCTGAATCTCACTATGTGTAATATTGACCTGGAAAAGAATTGCCCCATATTGTTTAGGTTTAATGGTGCTGCAAAATTGTCTTTAATTTCTAGACCTTGACCTGCTATGTATGTTTTTCAGGGTGGCAGAGAGGTCAGCGACTTCCTTAGCTATCTGAAGAAGGAAGCAACCAATCCTCCAATTGTGAAAGAAGATGACAAACCCAAGAAGAAGAAGAAAGAAGAGTTGTAAATGAGATTATGTCCAAAAATTGGTGTTTTTTTTTTTCTCCAGGGTGGGGTTGTCATCCTGACATTACTGGGAAAACAGTGTGGACACTGAAGCGACACTTATCTTCCTGAAGGGAACATGGCAGTTGATTAGAGATTTCTTAGATGCACTGTTGGAAACATCCAAGGACCTTACAATTATTTGTGGCTTGTTGAGGGGGGCACCACTTTTTCCATCTAGGTTGGGAGGGTTAGGGTTGGGGGGTTCTACAATTTGATGGTATTGGTTTTCTTTAATTTTTTATTTTATTTTTTGTACATTTGAAACAAATTTGAAAATAAATACCCCCCTACCCTTTATGTGTTTGCTTGTTTTGTTTTCTATTGAGGTATTGCTGTGTATAGACTGAATTACCCAAGTCTATGGTGAAACATGGAAATTCAGTAAGTAGAATTTTGGGAGTACTTTTTGAAAACCTAAATTCTCAAAGGATTTTTTATCATGGTTACTGGAATACCCCTTTGATGTACCAAAAACCTGACCATCTGTTGTTAGGGGCAGTTGGCCAACTGGTACAGCTTATCGGTTTTACAGAATGATTTTTGCCCCAGCCTTGGGAGCCCATAGAAAAGCACAAGGGGGCGCTAATCTGAGTTCAGCAATAAAACACCTTTATTTGACCACTTTAATATGGCCCAGGCCAATTTTCAGCTTTTAGCGATGTCGTGCTATGACAATTGCGTGGTCATGCAGCACTGTACCCATATTTTTATCATTTTGTCACACAAATGGAGCTTTCTCTTGGTGGCATTTAATCACCACTGGGTGTTTCCTTAAAATTTTCGGTCTTTTTACCCAAAAAAAAGTTTGTAGTAATAAAAATAAATGGCAAATCCTCTTCATAAATTTAGGCCAAACTGTATTCTGCCACATTTCTTTGGAAATAACCCAAATCATTTTAGTCTGTAGGAAAGTTAGCGTCTGCAAACTATGGTCAATATCTGAAAAATGGCTAAATGATTTTTCGGACTATTATTGGAAACAGTTTTTTATGGATTTTATTTGTTCATTCACTTCACTGGGTGTTGAATTGCACTATTTGAGCATATATTATTTGAGATTTTTTATATATATATATATATATATATATATATATATATATATTATAATATAATTTTTTTTTTGTACTATACATCTATTGGCACTTTAGAGGTTGATTACACCAAATTTGCGCTGTTTTCTTTCGCACTACCATTTACTAAATCATTTTGATTTATGCACAGCAGCATTTTTGGCAACAATTTACTTATCACCATAGCGCAGCATTAATTTTTTCTGTATCACAATTGAATATATGGCACTGCTACCTGGGAAAGCAAGACCTAAATGCGTAGGAGCCACTGTTCAAAATCAGGTGTAATGGACAGCAAGTAGAAGATTCTACCTGCCAAATTTCCAGGCAACCCATGTAGTCATTGATTTTAGTTTCTTATATGGGGTGGTTTATTAATCCTCCCATTGTTGTAAGGTAGGCACACAAACTTGGATCCATGCTTTAGCTAGCAGTTTCTGGTAATTCCTCATGCAAAAAGATGCACAGATAAAGGTCTACTTAAACAAGGTAAAGGGTCTGATTGTGCCAGGGAGCCTATGACATCATGAAAAGAGCTTATTTGGGTCCAGTAAGCCTATATCTGTAGGGGAGGAGCCAGTGGCCCCTCAACACTTTGAGCATAATGGGTTATAAAGAAGTTTTTATCTTGCAAACCAAGTTATCAAATAGTTACAATGAATTATAAGTAGATAGGTGAGCTGATCCGTAAAGCCCCTTCACTCTAGCAGAGACGGTTGGGATCTGCCTGTTAGTTTCAGGCAGACCTTCCAGTCACTTTTTTTTTTTTTTTTTTTTTTTTTAGAGCAGAGGGTGTAAACGGACATGTCCATTTATACCCTCTGACATCTGCCTCTATCCGCTAAAAACAGATGGCTGTGGAACTGTTCCCCATCTGTCTGGTGGATGGAGATGGGCCAAATGACCGTCTGTTTGGTTCACAGCAGAACCTTTTGAACATCGCAAACGTTTGGAACCGAAAAATGAACCCTATTGATGTCTATGGTACCTGAACTGGAAAAATCATAAGTGCCCATTTTTAAGGCCTATATGCAAGTAAAGGGCATGCAATGGCTATGGGGGTCTGAGTACTGCCCTGGGGGCCATGTATCAATGGAATAAAAGTTTGTAAAAACGTAGTTTTTAAATGAGCAGGGATTTACTGATGCTTCATGTAAAACCATCAAAATAAACAATTCCTCTAATTATATAGTGCTTGGGGAGTTCCCTTAATCTGCCTGTAAAATGGCACATCTGTACCATGTATGGAACATGCTGCAGCAATAATGACATTTATAAAACCCCCAAAAAATGACCTTTCTCTATCGCTCATTGACAGACGTAGTCTTCTTGATTCTCAAGAGCTGGGTTATGTTGTCTCCGCAGGAGTAGGACTAGGCAGAATGACAAAACGTTCTGGCTCCACCCTAGGGGCAGTCCCTGAGGGTATATCCTCCCTCTCTCTGCTACAGGGAATCAGTTTTTTTCTGTCTAGTCAGGAGTAAGGACCTAAGCTCCTTGCTGGGATCTTTTGGTCCTGGCAAGACTTTTTTTCTTAAGAAAAAGACATTTTTTAGGTAGTTTTCTCCAGTGTTTTTTTCCTGTGAGATCTTCAAGCAAAAATGCCGGACTGGGCGACACTTGTGGTCACCCCAGCCGGCCTATGAGCGCGTGCAGACCATGGCATTGCGCTTGGTCGGCCGCGACATATTCAAGTAAGTATGCGGGGCCGGGCGACGGGCTGGATGTTGAAATCCAGTGGTCACCCCGGTTTCTGCCTAAAAGCGCGTGCAGACCAGTGCGCTGAGTCGGCCGCGACGGAGTCCCAGTAAAGGGACTGACTTTGCGAGTTAAAAGTCTCGCTTGGACGCCAGGTACCAGAGAGTCGAGGCGTCCACAAACCCCCACCCCGGTGGAGAGGGTATTGTGAAGAGAGGATGCCTGTCGGTTCGGTATGGTGAGTAAACGTTCCCTTTTTTCCTCATTATGAGGCAGTATATATTATGGGCCCCTCCATATATGGTCAGTATATATCTGATACTTACAAGTCCCCCTTGTAATACAGCATGTGTTTGTGGGAAGTGGACTTGGTTCAAGAGCTAACACTCTACCCAGCAGACTGTAACATTACAGCAGACATAGGAGGTATAATCCTACCTTATGTGCAGTGTATCTCTGTAGATCCATATGTCACGTCTTAGCAGAGTGCAGGTGGATGTGCTGGGAAGACGATATCGGCGGTCCGCCGCCATTTTGCCGTAGACCGTATGCATGTATGTCCTCAGGTCACGCCGGCCGCCATGTTTTTGGAGTCTTATGTCTCTTCTATGGGGGCGGCCATGTTTTGTGAGCCCAGCTTCCTCGTGGAGGGCTGGGAACGCCGGAAGGCGTACACAGGGGGCGGAGCCACGCCTTCTGCCCGGGAAAAAGCAAACAGCTCCTTCCAGTCTGTGTAAGACAGACGCTGGCTGCAGTTTGTTGGAAACTGCACTGCATCGGTTGGTGAGCCTTGGGGGTCCCTCTCTCTCTCTTTGGGATCGAGAAGCAGGTACTCTGAGGGGCGCTATTGCGCTAGGGGGAGACACACAAAAAAAAAAAAAAAAAGAAAAAGTTTTTTTGTTTTTGCTGGCAAAGGTGTCCTGTATTAACATGGACCCTGCCACTCATGTATCTCCTCCGGATCCCCTCGAGGGGTCTGCGGGATCCTCCAGCACCCCATTGACAATTGAATCTTTGTCAGCTATTATGGAAACTTTTGTGTCCCGGGTGGAAGTGGCTTGTCAGGGACAGGGCGCAAGAAAGCGACCCCCGCCTAACCCCTTATTATCTGAAACCTCGGATTCAGACTCTGAGCCTATTTCTGCAGTTGCAGGTACTTCATCTGGTATTGGTGTCTCGGGTCCTGTCTCTTCAGACAGTGAGGAGGATGTTTCGGCATCCGCCATAGCCCGAGAGGAAGCGTTGGTAAACGCACTCATTGTATCTGTTCAAGAGACTTTAAGGTTACAGGGTATTCCATCAGAAATAGCTGAAACTGAGATCCCTTTTGGGACTAAAAAGCGCATCAAAGTGGCAAAGGTTTTTCCATTGCCCAAATGTTTTGGCAATCCAATCGATGAAGAATGGCGTCTGCCAAAACGCACTTTTAATATTTCTAAACGCATTGACAGGCGTTATCCGTTTGAGGAAACCCTTATTAAGAAATGGACAGAACCACCTGTGGTGGATTCACCTATTGCTAGATTGAATAAAGCCACGGTTATTCCTTTAGAAGACGCTCCGTCTTTTAAAGATCCAGTGGATCGCAAGATAGAAGCTATGTCTCGCACCATGTTTTCCTTGATTGGATCAGCTTTCAGGCCAATAATTGCTATTGGTCTGGTTTCGCAGGCTGTAACTGAATGGACCAAGTGGTTACGCCGGGACTTAGAAGAAGTCCCTCAGGCGGTATCAGATTTGTTGGAACAAATGATACAGGGGTTACAGTTTGTATGTGATGCGGCGTTAGACGCCACTCCATTAATGGCGCGAGCATCAGTCTCAGCAGTGGTTCTCAGGCGTACACTGTGGCTAAAAGGTTGGTTAGCCGACCAAGGTTCCAAAAAAGCATTGGCTAATATCCCCTTTTCAGGAGAGCGTCTATTTGGAGCCAACTTAGATGAGATCATTAAGGATCTCACCGGTGGAAAAAGCACCTTTTTACCGCAAAATTTTAAAGGTAGAGGAACTCGTCAAAGACGAGGGCCTTCTTTTTCTGCTCACAAGAGGTTTTTTCGTCCAGCGGGTGAAAAAACTAAGTCCTCCAAAGCTCCTGCAGGAGGCGTCAGGGGTCGTTGGTCGGGCAAGCAAAAGCCCGCCCCCTCCAGACCTGAAGATAAACCATCCAAAGCCTGAAGGTGCGCCCCCACCCATAACTGGGGTGGGGGGACGTCTTCGCCAGTTCCCGGATCCATGGCTTTCCAGAATCCCGGACAAATGGGTTTGCGAAGTCATAAAGTCAGGGTACAAGATCGAGTTTCGATCTCTCCCACCGGCGCGATTCTTCCCTTCCAATATCCGTCTATCCGCAGATCGTTTAGAAGATCTGCGGAGAGCAGTCACAGATTTACTACAACAAGGAGTGGTAGTCCACGTTCCTTGGACAGAACGGTTTCAAGGGTTTTATTCAAACCTGTTTACAATACCCAGGAAAGAGGGCAAAGTGCGTCCAATTCTGGACTTAAGAGCACTCAATTCTTTCGTCAACATAAGAAGATTCAGAATGGAGTCCATTCGCACGGTAGCAGCCTTCCTGCATCCAGGGGATGTCCTAGCGTCCATAGACATCAAGGACGCCTATCTTCACATTCCCATTTTCGCAGGACATCAGCGTTTTCTACGCTTTTCCGTAGAGGAGAACCACTATCAGTTTGTGGCGTTACCTTTCGGTCTCGCCACGGCTCCGCGGGTCTTCACAAAGGTGTTGGCCCCAATGTTGGCACTTCTGCGCCAAAGAGGTATATCGATTCTAGGTTACCTAGACGATCTTCTGCTTCATGCAGAGTCTCCTCAGACCTTGCTACAAAACATAGAAATTACTATGATTTCTTTACAGGAATTCGGGTGGCTGGTGAACCAGCAAAAGTCATTTCTGGTTCCCACCCAGAGGCTCGAATATCTGGGTCTAATTCTAGACACAGTCAGGACGAGAGTTTTCCTTCCGGTAGGGAAACTTCGAAAGATTTAATCAGCAGTCCAGTTGTTACTGTCCAACAGCTGGTCTTCCCTTCGGACGTGCATGAGGGTTCTGGGGTTGATGGTGGCTTCATTCGAAGCAGTCCCATTTGCCCAGTCCCATACCCGAATTCTTCAGCAAGAGATTCTTCTCAGATGGAATCGGAATCCGGAATCCCTGGACAATCTGATACGATTGAGCAAACAGACCAGAGAGTCTCTGGTTTGGTGGCTTCGGTCTCCAATGCTCAGCCAGGGAAAGTCATTTCTGCCAATATATTGGACGATAGTGACCACGGATGCCAGTCTATCCGGATGGGGAGGAATTCTTGGTCAGTTATCTGTCCAGGGACTTTGGTCCCCGGAAGAATCCAGATTACCGATAAATGTATTAGAACTGAGAGCGATCAGACTTTGTCTGATTCACTGGACCGAGCAGCTCCAGGGCAGCCCGGTTCGGATCCAGTCGGACAATGCCACGGCCGTGGCTTATGTCAATCATCAGGGGGGCACCAAGAGTGTCCGAGCGGCCAAAGAAGTGGCTTGCATTCTTCGCTGGGCGGAACGATTTGTTCCAGCAATCTCTGCGGTGTTCATTCCGGGGGTGGAGAATTGGCAGGCAGATTATCTCAGCCGTCAGACTCTGGATCAGGGGGAATGGTCCCTCCATCCAGACGTTTTCCACCAGTTGTGCCTACGGTGGGGCACCCCGGATGTGGATCTGTTGGCATCACGATTCAACAGGAAAGTTCAGAGATTCGTGGCTCGCTCCCGCGATCCTCTAGCAGAAACCGCAGACGCACTGATCGCCCCGTGGGGGCAATACCAGCTAATATATGCCTTCCCTCCTCTCGCGTTACTGCCAAGACTTCTTCGCAGGGTAGAGGAGGAAGGAATCCCAGTAATCCTGGTAGCTCCGGACTGGCCTCGTCGAGCTTGGTACGCCGACATGGTCAGACTGGTGGCGGACGTCCCATGGAGACTTCCTCTCAGGGAGGATCTACTGTCTCAGGGACCGATCTTCCATCCTGCTTTACGATCGCTGGCTTTAACGGCCTGGCTATTGAGACCCAGGTGCTGAAGGACAAAGGTTTGTCAGCTTCAGTTATTCCTACTCTAGTTGAAGCAAGGAAAGCGACTTCCAGAAAGATTTATCATCGCACATGGAAGTCCTACATTGCATGGTGTGAACCTTTGGGGTTCCGTCCTCGGTCTTATTCGATTAGTCGAATATTGGCTTTTCTGCAACAAGGGGTTGAGCAGAAACTGGCCTTGAGTACTATCAAGGGTCAGGTCTCAGCATTAGCCATCTTCTTTCAGAAGCCTTTGGCTACTCATTCCTTGGTGCGGAATTTCATCCAGGGGGTGCGACATCTGGCTCCGCCAGTGCACGCGCCGTTACCCCCCTGGGATCTTAATTTAGTGTTGTCGGTTCTTCAGAAACCTCCCTTTGAAGATATTAGGGAGATTCCTCTACCCACGTTGTCCCAGAAGGTGGCCTTCTTGGTGGCTATTACTTCTGCACGCAGGGTGTCAGAACTGGCCGCATTATCTTGTCGTTCACCATATCTGGTGGTTCATAGAGATAAGGTGGTTCTTCGTCCGAATCCATCCTTCCTACCAAAAGTAGTTTCAGAATTTCATCTGAATGAAGAAATTGTATTACCTTCCCTGTGTCCTAAGCCCAGTCATCCTCGGGAATTTGCTTTGCACTCCTTGGATGTGGTCCGGGCGATCAGGGTATACTTGAAAACGACAGACTCGTTTCGCAAGACGGATTCACTTTTTGTGATCCCAGATGGACCCAAAAAGGGGTTGCCTGCATCTGCCGCGACCATTTCCAGATGGATCAGACAGACGGTAGTACAGGCTTATTCTATTAAGGGTCGGGAGCCCCCGTTCCCTGTTAAGGCGCACTCCACTCGGGCACTTAGTGCGTCATGGGCCTTTCGCCATCAGGCGTCAGTGGTCCAGGTGTGCAAGGCGGCTACCTGGTCGTCGGTGCATACCTTCTCTAAACATTATAAAGTTTATGTAATGGCATCGTCTGATGCCTCATTTGGCCGCAAGGTTTTGCAGGCCGCAATTTGAGGAGACCAGTGGTCTACCTCGAGGGTTTTTTTCCGTTGGAAAATTTTTCTTTAGCCTCATTCTTTGTTTATAATGAGCCTTTAAAACTTCTAGTTTGGCACCGGTTGGGCCTTCTAGATTGGATTTGATTTTGTCAATCCCACCCCTCATTTGTGGCACTGCTTCTGGATGTCCCAGCTCTTGAGAATCAAGAAGACTACGTCTGTCAATGAGCGATAGAGAAAAATGGATTTTTGTAAGAACTTACCGTAAAATCCTTTTCTCTTAAGCTCATTGACAGACGTAGTACCCGCCCCTCTATCATTGAGTTGGGTTGGGTTAAATTCTCTGTACTGCTTTAAACAGAACTGATTCCCTGTAGCAGAGAGAGGGAGGATATACCCTCAGGGACTGCCCCTAGGGTGGAGCCAGAACGTTTTGTCATTCTGCCTAGTCCTACTCCTGCGGAGACAACATAACCCAGCTCTTGAGAATCAAGAAGACTACGTCTGTCAATGAGCTTAAGAGAAAAGGATTTTACGGTAAGTTCTTACAAAAATCCATTTTTTCCATTCAAGCTTTCTTTATTTTATAAACAACAATTTTTAGTGCACTTAGAACAAGATTAGCGATTTTTTTTTTTTTTTTGGATAAATTCAGGTGTCTTTTGCAGACTTTGGATAGAAGTAACAGGGTCTTGGTGGTGCCGTCACACTGTAACCCTATAGAGGTAGTCTTGATGAAAGCAAGAATGGCTTTGCTGTCAAAAATTGCAATGATATGCACCCGTCAAACAGGTGTGGAAAAATTGGTCCTTGGGTGTCTGTGGTGCCATCACACCGTAACCCTATAGGGCAGTGATGGCGCACCCTAGATATTTTGGGGCTACATTTCTCATAATGCTTATGCAGTGTAGATGAGCGTCATGGGAAATGTAGGTACAAAACATCTGGGTGTGCCAAGGTTTGCAATCACTGCTATAGAGGTACTCTTGATTTAAGCAAGAATTGGCCTTGCTGTCAAATTGCAATGATATGCATCTATCAAACAGGTGCAGAAAAATCGGTTCATCGGTGGTAATTGTGTACATGAAACATACTCCAAAACATTTCTTCCAGATAAAATCCACACCCGCAAAGCTAGGCAGCCTAGACCAGTGGTCCTCAACTCCGATCCTCAGGGCCCACTAACAGGCCAGATTTTAAGTATTACCTTGGGGAGATGCAGACTAGAGTACTGCAATCACTGAGCAGCAAATGATATCACCTGGGATGTATTTCAGTTATCTTGCAAACCTGGCCTGTTAGTGGGCCCTGTAGGCCAGGGTTGAGGACCACTGGCCTAGACAGTCTTTCAAAGACTCCAGAATGGTGTCTGCATAAAGCGGGCCTTGAGAGGAAAACGTGTTTTGGCCCACCCTGTCTTGTTGCAGCCTGCAGTGGTGCATGAGAGCCTGTGACACTGCCATTCTCCTGGTCTTTTGTGATGGGTCTGGACTTGTGTGAGCGGTGGTCACTCTTATCGGGCCATTTTCTCTTAAGTCACTCAGGGTGGGAGCCTTGGAGTTTGCTAATGCAGTTAGCCCCAGTTGTCATCTTCAGCAGCCCTCAGGCCCACCCTGTCTACTGTCTTGGATTACCACACACAATACCACAGCACCTCTACATGCAGTCTTCAAGTTACTCAGATGTAAGTGGATATTAGAATAAAGTTTTGTTGTTTTTACTCGCACTGACCTGGCTCCCTGTTTTCTCTATTTACTAAATGGAGGAAATTATGCCCTGCCTGAGGACGGACCACGTCCACCTTTGCCTGTGGACACATGATACTGGCCCCTCTCACAGTGCCATGGGAATGTCTTCCTCTCCTCCTTGGCCTTCCAGACATGTTATGTTGGGGGGGGGGCGTGCTTATTAACAAAATGTAATAAAGATGTGGAAACATTAAAGTGAATGCACTTTAATCAATGGAGAGTGGTGTTTGGTGCACTGTAATTTGAGTACTCCACTGACACACTACAATATACCGCTGTAAAACTGTACTGACGCACTACAATATACTGTGTTAAATGTGCAGTAACACATCCAAATATACTGCGTTAAACGTATAGTAACGCACTGATCTATACTGCAGTAAACCTCCATTTTGGTGCAAATGCAATGCTTTTTATAGCCATACACTGTGACGTAATTTGCATCGCACAGCAATGCGGTGCGAATAGCATGCGATGTCTGTCATTGCACTAGTGTGAACCCAGTCTTAACGTGCTGTGATACTCAAAGATATCCATAAGGCTACGTTCACATATGGGCTTAGCGGATTGCGGGCAGAATCGCTACGATTCTGCCCGCGATCCGGAAATCATTGCAAATCAGGGGACGCCTGTGCGATGTCCGTGATTTGCAATGGCACCCCAAACACTGTGCGATTTCCGCCTGCCGAATTGCGGTAACATCGCGCAAACAGAATTGCGGGACGCATAACGCACAAAAGAAGCTCTTGTACCTAATAGTTTCCAACCGCAAGGTAGATTGTATTAAAAAAACAACACAAAAATACATAAAAACAAACTGCTGCACTTTTCAATTCCTGAATACAGAAAAACAATATATAAAGCATGAAAAAAAGTTATGCTGTCTGTTATCCAACAGAGAAATAAATCCCCAAAAAAGTACCTTAATAAAAAAAAAAAAAAAAATCACCAAAATAGGCACAATGTAAATCAAACAAATGATATAAATGTATCAAAAGTTAATTGACACATAAAAGTGAGGGCAATATGTTTTTTACAGGTTGTTTTTAAGTATGCTACTCATGTACTAAATCATGTGACCGAATAGGTTTTTTTTTTTATTACATCTATCTTTTGTTATTTTTTTTTTTTTTATTAGTCATCTATTGTGAGTATGAGAATTGATGTGAATTCAATTTTTTTTTAGTAAAAGTTTACATTCATGCAGCCTTTTGTGCTGTGACCTCTGGTTATCATGGGTTATATTTGCCTTCCGGTGTCTTGGCCGCTTTAAGATCAGTGACAGACGTCCCAGCTCCATCCTCTATCGCCAGATGATGCCTTGTACTGAGAAACGCGTCGGGATGAGACAGGAGCTGTTACATCACTATGTTCCGGACCTGCTGGGGTATCCCCCACTCGGATATTTTTCTCTACCGCTTGACTATTTTATTTACCTGCAAATGCAATGATTTTGTTTATTGCACGATAAGCCTTCCTCTTGTTTTCATTTACATCAGGCATGTTCAACCTGTAGCCCGGAACTGCAGGCAATGCGGCCCGCTGCCCCCTGACAATTTTTTTTTTTTTGCTGGGGAGGAAGGAAGTCGAGTTGGGGGCACGGCCACAGAGGCTGCCTCGGAGGGGATCATCCACTAGTTGTGTTAAATTAGTGCTGGGGGGGGGGGGGGGCATGGCAGCACGAGAAGGGTGCGGCGGTGTTTTATTACTTATATACCTTAACTAATAGTATATATTTTATATGCAGCCCGAGAAAATTTCTCTACACTCAATGTGGCCCAGAGAAGCCAAAAGGTTGGACACCCATGATTTACATGTATTCCACGTCTGAGTGTAGGGGAGACAAAACATAAATATAGACGCTCACGTCATACCATAAGCTCGAGTCCATATAGATTGGCAATCACTAAATAAGGGTACAGATGAGGGAAAACAGTCCACTGGTAAGGGCAGCCTTCAGGGAACCGAAGCCAAAAGTTCCACAAACTGCAGACAAAAAAACAAAATAGAGGCGCCTCTAAGTGTAGACTGTAAGCAGAAATTTATTACACATAAACAAGATACACTCACATCTGTATGCATATGTATGCAATAAAACCATTCCGGTAGTCGAGATGAGTAGATGGCTTGACGTTATCCCCGATCTGTGGAGCTGTTCCGCTGGCGTGCAGACCTCTCAGATGTACACCGACATAGCAGCGAAGCCGAGCTCTGCTGACACTGAAGAGGAAGTGGATCGCCGCACGTCCTTGAAGAATGAGCGTGGCTGCCGTCTTCCCCCGGCAGTACGCATGCTCGGAAACGCATCGCACTTCCGTGACGTCATCAACTACCGACGCTGTACCAAGCCTCTTTCCCACTGACGTGCGGCGATCCACATCCTCTTCAGTGTCAGCAGAGCTCGGCTTCGCTGCTATGTCGGTGTACATCTGAGAGGTCTGCACGCCAGCGGAACAGCTCCACAGATCGGGGATAACGTCAAGCCATCTACTCATCTCGACTACCGGAATGGTTTTATTGCATACATATGCATACAGATGTGAGTGTATCTTGTTTATGTGTAATAAATTTCTGCTTACAGTCTACACTTAGAGGCGCCTCTATTTTGTTTTTTTGAGTGTAGGGGAGAGCTGACTCTGGGTCTGCAGTGATCTTTACTATACATGTGGAGGCTGGGATGCTAATCATCGGGCATACGATCCATTTTGGATGAGTGCTGCTGTGAGAATGAGATCTGGCTGTTCACATGATATCCCCTTATCTCATGCTTCTCATGATCTCCTATAATTTAGAGATCATGACTATCTGGTAAGAGACTAATTTTATTTTTGAGTACTGATATATACTCCCAAATTTTACAACATCAGACACTGGGAGCGGTGCACTTTGATTCGTTTGTTAGATATTGATATGGACACTTGCTTAATTTTTTTGATTTACCTTGTGTCAATTTTGGTGATTTATTATCTGATTTTGGATGAAAAACTGACATAATGCATGTCAATGGGATTGCGGATGACCATGTTTTTTTGCGTCCTTTCCGATCAGTTCCATTTTTTGGAACGGAAGAGAACCCTATTTTTCTTCCATTTAAAAAAACGTAACGGACGCAAAAACGGATGTCAGCAGTGTCATCCGCTGACATCCGCAATCCCATTGACATACATTATCTCATCCCGCAAACGGATGGGATGATAAACGGACATATGGAATGGACACTCCAGAGTGTCATTCGTGCCCGTGTTAAAAAAAAAAAAAAAAGTGATAGAGCGGAGGAAAATACGGTCCGCCCCGTGTGAAAGGCATGTTTTTTTGGGGATTTATTTTTTCTGTTAAATAACAGACAGTGCAAATTATTTTCACGTTTCATATAAGTGGTTAAGGTTGTCTACCCCTGCCTTAGACCAATCAGAGTATGAATCATTAACCACTACTCTCTGAATTTGGTCTTTTAGCCAGTTTTCTATCCACTTACAAACTGATTTTTCCAGGCCTGTAGACTTTAACCGGTTGCCGACCGCCGCAAGTACATATACTGCGGCAGTCAGCCCCGGCCAGGTAAAGTGACGTACCGGTACGTCACTAGCCTGTCACTTCCTTGTGAGCCAATAGCGGGCGTGCGTGTGACCGGCAGACCCGATGTCACTCGCGATCGTCCTCCGTGAAGGGAGAAAGGCAGGCGGCTGATGTAAACAAGCCGCCTGTCATTCTCCCCTGTGTAGGAATGGTGATCATACAGTTCTACTATGTAGGACCGTTGATCACTGTTCCTACACCAGTAGCCATGTCCAATCACAGTAAGAAGCACGCCCCTAGGGACACACTTAACCCCTCCTTCCCCAATAAAGTTAACCCCTTCCCTGCCAGTGTCATTTTGCAGTAACAGTGCATATGTATAGCACTGATTACTGCAGTAATGTCACCGGTAACCCCAAAAATGTCAGTCAAAGGTCCGATCTGTCCGCTGCAATGTCGCAGTCCCGCAAAAAAAAAAATTGAGATCGTCGCCATTACGCGCTAAAAAAAACACCAAAAATGACAAAAATCTTTCCCTTAGTTACTAAACGCAATAACTTTTGCGCAAACCAATCAAAATACGCTTTTTGCGATTTTTTTTACCAAACATATGTAGCAGAAAACAAATTGGCCAAAAATGTTAAAAAATTTAGATTTTTACTTTTTTTGGGGGGAATTTCATATAAAAAAATGTGAAAAATATTGTTATTTTTGCAAAATTTACGCTCTTTTTTTGTTTATAGCGCAAAAAGTAAAAATCGCCCAGGTGATCAAATACCGCCAAAAGAAAGCTCTGTTTGTGAGAAAAAAAGGACATCAAATTCGTTTAGGTACAGCATCGCACGACCGCGCAATTGTCCGTTAACCTCCGTGGCAGTGATCCCGAGCGTGACTCGGGGTTGATTTTTTCTATCAGGATCAGTATCCCCGAGTCACGCTCGGGGTGGATGTGCAGAGAGCGCAGCGGTGTCTCTTACCTTCTCCTGGCGATCCAGCGATGATCTCTCATTGCTGTGACCGCCAGCCGAGAGTCCCGCCGCTCCTCCGTTGGTGT